>NC_084625.1:7845021-7915021 GCF_033978795.1 Nerophis ophidion
GTTCTTGGTTTCTTATGTGGGTTTATTGTTAGGCAGTTTCATTAACGTCCTCATAGCGCGGTAACAACACACAACAACAGCAGTCCGTTTTCGTCTACCGTAAAGCAGTTCGTCTGCCCTAAAAAGCAATGTTGTGACACTCTTAAACAGGACAATACTGCCATCTACTGTACATGCATGTGGTTAGAAAAACAAGGATGGACAATTCAACCCTTAACTCAACAATGAGTAATGAGTGTTATGTGTGTGTAAATGTGTAAATAAATGAACACTGAAAACCAAGTATTTCTTTTAGTATATATGTATATATTTGTATATGAAATACTTGACTTGGTGAATCTAGCGGTAAATATACTCCTCCCCTCTTAACCACACTCTGCCCTTCACCTCCCGAAATTGGAGGTCTCAAGGTTGGCAAGTCAATCAATCAATCAATCAATCAATCAATGTTTATTTATATAGCCCTAAATCACAAATGTCTCAAAGGACTGTACAAACCATTACGACTACGACATCCTCGGAAGAACCCACATGTAGGCAAGAAAAACTCACACCCAGTGGGACGCCAGTGACAATGATGACTATGAGAAACCTTGGAGAGGACCTAAAATGTGGGCAACCCCCCCCCCCTCCCCTAGGGGACCGAAAGCAATGGATGTGGAGCGGGTCTAACATGATATGGTATGGTAGACCCCGTAATAAATTCACAAACTTCATAAATGTTTTTTGTGACCAACAAGTATGTGCTCCAATCACTCTATCACAACAAAATAAGAGTTGTAGAAATGATTGGAAACTCAAGCCAGCCATGACATTATGTTATTTACAAGTGTATGTACACTTTTGACCACGACTGTATGTCATGAGGTTGCTACCTACCTAAAGCACACACTATATTAACATACTTATTACATTATCGACCGTTTTGTCAACTATTTAGCAGAGAAAGTGAACAATTGAACAGCCAGAGCAGCAGCGGCACCTCGTCAAGGCGTATGGCCGGCTGTGTGTTCTTCTTTACGGCCTCGCAGGTGGCGCAAGTCAGGCCTGGAGCCGCGGCGCACAGCGACATCTGGTGGAGGACGACATACATGACAATTACACGGTACAGTATAGAGGAGATAAAGTCCTATTAACTACAAAAGAAGACACAACATTTGTGACACAAGTTACCACATCAGGCATGAAGCGATGTATTTTAGCGTCTATTTTGCTGACGTCTTAAATTGATAGTGTTGAATAATCTCCCTTTATGTTAAATTTGTCCAAGGATTAGCGACGTGCTAACATTAGCATTTAGCTTGAATAGCAGCGTTTCCTCCGAAGTGGTGGAACACTCTGTAATACTATTGTATTTTCTGTATGAGATTAATTGTCGGAATAATACCTAAACAAAATTTAGGTTATTCATAAAAATAATGACAAAAGATATCTTACCAGTTTGACGTATGACATTTTCCGTCCTGAGGACATTCGCTTTCTACGGCTAGTCGGAGAGTCAACACGCATGCGCAGTTCGTCCTAAATTGTTTTAACGCGTTCGAAAAAATACTATTATGAATAAAAAACACAAAGTAAAATAAAGTGACATGTAAGGAGAACAAGTTGCAATATCGACACTAAATATCTTTTTTAAGTTTCATTGCTAAAAAAAAATAAATAAAAAAAAATGAATCCGAATCAATGATATGAATTATTGACCTGCTGAAGACTCCAATTACTTCACATCAAAAATTCCACTTTGAAACTTTGGGGGAAAATATTGTGTAACTATAAAAATAGCATTAAAAATATCTGAACATAAAATCTTCTAATCAACGGATAGACCTGAAGTAATAAAATAAAACAAATACAAATTACATATCAATCAATCAATGTTTATTTATATAGCCCTAAATCACAAGTGTCTCAAAGGGCTGCACAAATCACAAAGACATCCTCGGTAGAGCCCACATAAGGGCAAGGAAAAACTCACCCCAGTGGGACGGCAGTGACAGTGACAATGATGACTATGAGAAACCTTGGAGAGGACTGCATGTGGGCAGTATATATAATATACTGTATATAAAATATGTAAATATTACATATATTTTACATTGTTATTAAGGTACATTTTTAGTCTACTTCATACCTTTTATTGTTGCCCTCTTTTTGTGCATTATCCTTTCCATCTTTTGTAACTGAGTTACTGTGTGGAACAATTTCCCTTGTGGATCATTGAAGTTTGTCTAAGTCCAAGTCTATAAAAGGATCTGGAGACTTCATATTTGAAGGTAAAACATTTTTTTGACTTATATTTAACATTTAATGAGTGGGACCCTTTTAAATCTCCAAGAATTTTAGTGTGTTTTTTTTTTAACTGTCATTGATCAAAAAATAATAATTAATCAAAATCGGCGGTTTTGAATATTGACGTATTGACGGATCCGATTACATCACAGCAAATATTCTACTTCAAAATAATTTTGGGGGAAATTATGTATATTTTACTGTTTTGTTTTTATGACAAAAAGGCATTAAAAAAAATTATACCAAAGAAAAAGTGTATACGGTAATCAATGGATATAGCTGAAGTTGACACCTTCACCAGTTGTATTCAATAACAAAAATAAATGTAAAACATTAATATGGACATAACCCAAAGTTGTCCAGACTCCTTTCAAACAAAGAAATATAAAACTAACACAAAGTTGTTTAATCTGAAATTCCATGAGGAAAAAAGCGCAACAACAACAACTGTCAGGTTCAAACACCGAACTATCTATAAACAAAGACAAGAAGCAAGGAATCAAGCAGAGACAGGATTAAATTCAGCTCATGAGAGCGCGTCTACCTGCACCCTCGTACAGTATCGCCCCACACTCTAAGGAGGGCATTCCTATTTAACACCTGCAGCTGCTTATAATCAATCAATGTCAATCAATGTTCATTTATATAGCCCCAAATCACAAATGTCTCAAAGGACTGCACAAACCACTACGACTACGACATCCTCGGAAGAACCCACAAAAGGGCAAGGAAAACTCACACCCAGTGTGCAGGGAGAATTCACATCCAGTGGGACGCCAGTGACAATGCTGACTATGAGAAACCTTGGAGAGGACCTCAGAAGTGGGCAACCCCCTCCCCTCTAGGGGACCGAAAGCAATGGATGTCGAGCGGGTCCAACATGATACTGTGAAAGTTCAATCCATAGTGGCTCCGACACAGCCGCGAGAGTTCAGTTCAAAGCGGATCCAAGACAGCAGCGAGAGTCCCGTCCACAGGAAACCATCCCAAGCGGATGCGGATCAGCAGCGTAGAGATGTCCCCAACCGATACACAGGCGAGCGGTCCATCCTGGGTCTCGACTCTGGACAGCCAGTACTTCATCCATGGTCATCGGACCAGACATCCTCCACAAGGGAGGGGGGGACATAGGAGAAAAAAGAAAAGAAGCGGCAGATCAACTGGTCTAAAGAGGTCTATTTAAAGGCTAGAGTATACAGATGAGTTTTAAGGTGAGACTTAAATGCTTCTACTGAGGTAGCATCTCGAACTGTTACCGGGAGGGCATTCCAGAGTACTGGAGCCCGAACGGAAAACGCTCTATAGCCCGCAGACTTTTTTTGGGCTTTAGGAATTAGTCTTTTGAACGCAGATTTCTTGCCGGGACATATGGTACAATACAATCGGCAAGATAGGATGGAGCTAGGCCATGTAGTATTTTATACGTAAGTAGTAAAACCTTAAAGTCACATCTTATAAGGGGAGGGGCCATAAACAGCCGCTGGATTGGGTCATAAACAGTTCAAACAAAAAAGGTGCTTGGAGTGGTGTCAGGTTTGCCCCCTCTCTGTTTTTAGAATTCGCTGTCCAAAAGATCAAAGAAACCGACACCTCCACGTCGCTTCCCCTCGCACACAGTGGAGGTTTACAAGCGGTAGGCCTTTTGTCTTCTCGCAGGGCAACCTAAACTCATGAGAAAACAAGTTGCGTGATAACTTATACACAATTATTCTGACAAAAACCTGCGATTAAACACACACACAAATAACAGACAGCCATCCATTTAAACATTTATTTCTGGAAAGAAGTTACAAACAGTTTCCAAAGAGGATTTACCCAGATTACAAGTTCATCTTATTCTACCTTCTGTTTTTGGTTGCAGTCATAGTAGCAATGTACTGTAGATATATGGATATACTGTGTGTATAGAAGTTGTTTTTTTTGTAATTACCTACTTTTCTTTTTTTTTTGCCTATACTGACAGACTAAAGGATGCTGCGACTCGGCAATGTCACACTTGATCACATTTCTTTGACAGTGAAACGAAAGGGTGACACACACACACACACACACACACACACACACACATACATACACACATCCTCACACACACACACACTTCATACTTTCCTCAAACAGGCATTTTGACACTTCAGTGGCCATTTTAAACAGCAAGTTAGCATGTTAGACAAAAAATAAAACAAAATGACTCGATTAAAAAAAAAAGTGCATAGTTATGAAAATAACAGTAGTGACAACGCTTTGGAGACACACACTAAATGTGAAATGTTGTAGAACCTGATCAGAGAGCCAGCAGCTTACATGAAATAAATAAGATGAAATGTGAATGTGAAAAGGAAGCCTGTACAGCTGATCCATGGTGCGGAGACGTCGCCATGGTTACAAAACCACTTGAAAGCTGATAAATTAAAGTGATTTTTTTTTTTGTTTATACAGTATTATCTTTATTCCTAAATCTGAGGATGGGCCCAAAAGTGGAAAAAAAACAAAGAGAAGGAGGCATCATGGCAATCTACTAGTCAGTCCAACACGGTCCGAACAAAAGAAAAGTACGTCCTGTCATTAGCCGCCGAACCCCCGGTCCGAGTAATAAATAAACCGCCGCACTTACTGCATAGCTTGCTAAATAAATAACATGAAAAAAAGCCGGCAACGTGTGCTGAGCCCTTTGCACAAAGAAAGAAACCCAGTCGGGCGGGGCTGAGGAGACTGCTGGCGGGCAAACACCGACTGCCCGTGAAGATCAGAAAACAAACACGGAGGAGGCAAGGAATGTCGACTTCGTGGAAGAAAAAAACTTCGAATGGTCCGAGCGGGACGCGTCGGAAGCCCAAACGTCTGCAAATGTTCCAAGTAGTGTAGTGTTTGGCCGGGTTGTAGGAATAGTGCACGTGAGGAGAGTATCAAAAGTAGCTGCGCTCGCCCAAACTCCGCTAAACGAGTCAGGTTGTTCTGCTGATGGCTTCTACACGCGTGTTGGGGACTTTTTGTCAAGGCCTTGGGATTGTCGGGTCCAAGGTGAGCTTCCACAGCAGAGAAGAGAAAATGGAGCCCAGTCCGAACCGGGAACTTTTTTGGACTTTTTGGAAAGAAAGAAAAAAAAGCTAAAAGTGTTCGGGACCCTGACGACTCGGCAGCACGCGCCGGCGGCGTGGAGGCCGCACTCCCGTCACGGGAGCGGAGGGCTCCTCTCGTCTGTAGGACGCTTTTAAAAACCAAAAAGGAGGGCGGTCCCCTGGCGAGCGGACCTCAGCTGCAGCGTCGGACGTGCTCCAGCACGTACTCTGGGAAGTGCAGGCTGCACACCTGCAGACCGTCCAGTTTGCAAGGCATCCTGGGATACTCGTCCTCCTTCCACTTGTTCTCGTCGGGGTCGAAGGTGAGGATGGAGTCGCTGTAGTGGCCGTTGTAACACAGGCCGCCCAGCACCATGATCTGGCGCTCCAGCACGGCCACGCCGTGCCCGCTGCGCCCGATGGGCATGGAGGCCAGGATGGTCCACTCGTCCGTGTCGGGGTCGTAGACCTCGGTGGACGGGCAGCCCTGCGACTCGAAGGACGCCCGCAGGATCACGCACACGCCGCCGAACACGTACAGCTTCCCGTTGTGAGAGATCATCTTGTGGAAGCAGCGGGCGTAGTTCATTTTGGATTTGTTCTCCCAGCAGCTGGCGTGGGAGCCGGGCAGCAGCTGCCCGCGGCCGCCGCGCGTCTTCTGTGAGTCCGAGCTCCCGCCCCCACCGCCCGCCTCCCGCCCCGGGTCGAAGACGCACACCTGCTTGGAGGTGGACGAGGACGTGATGCCGCCGGTGATGTAGAGCTTCCCGCCGAGCACCGTGCCCTCATGCCCGTACTTGTTGACCGGGTACGGGTCCACAAACTCCCAGCGGTCCTCGGTGATGTCGTAGCGTTCCGTGGAGTAGAAGGTCTCATCCCGCGTGCGGCCCGCCACCGCGTAGATAAACTTTCCGATCACGCCGACGGCAAACTCCGACCTGCAAGACAGCAACGTCAGCGGCGAGCAGGAAGTGGCGACTCTCCACGCCGGACCTGCCTGACCTGGGCACGGACATGTCCGCCATGCGCAGCCAGGAGTTCTGGCGGGGGTCGTAGCGGTAGACTTTGGACGAGGCGTGGAACTCTCCGTCGGGCCCGAGCTCCTCCCCTCCCAGCAGGAAGGCGAAGTTGTTGACGATGGCCAGGCAATCAGGCCGCAGCGGCACCTGAGGGCCCTCCAGCTCCCACCACACCTGCGGGAAGCAGCGGGTTAGCGGGGCAGAGCACAGCACGGGACGTAAAGGGGAATACTTGCCAACCCTCCCGGATTTTCCGGGAGACTCCCGAAATTCAGCGCCTCTCCCGAAAAACCTCCGGGGACAAATTTTAACCCGAAATTCAGCTCCAGACCTGACTCAATGTTGTGACCCTCTTAAACAGGACAATACTGCCATCTACTGTACATAGATTAGAATGTAAATATATTCTACATTTAAGTGCAGTCAAGGAAAATATGCATTAGGGAGTCTGTTCTGAAGCCCACAGTAAAGAGACGTAACTTCATCACGTCGCCCGGTTATTGACTCCAACCCAATAAATTACACCGTCGACAAGCAAAATGAAGAAATACGCTTGCAAGTTCCAAAACGAATGGAAACAAGAACTTCCGTTTATCCAGGAGAGTTCGAAGGGGGAGGGGTATGTTGCCTGTAAATTTTGTAGAACAGACTTTTCCATTGAACACGGCGGCCAAACGGATATACTCAGCCATGAACAAAGCGTCCGCAGCGCAGCATCGTTCACAACCCAGTATTATGGCCTACCTCGCAAAATGGAGACCCGATAGTGTAACTTACGCTGAGACAAAGATGGCTATGCTGATAGCTTGAAGCAACATCCCGTTCTCATTGGCGGATGTCTACAACAAATCCGTGAAGGATGTTCCCGGATTCAGAGATCGCTCGCCAGTACGCATATGGCAGAACAAATGTTACTCAAATAGTGAAAGGTAAGTGTTTTTGTTTTTTTTTAGTAACCAGCAAACACAGTAGAGTTAATAGAACAACCGTGTTTTTGATAGGTGTCGTCGGAAATTCAACTATTTCTTTTATATATGTATATATATAATAAAATAAATATATATATCTAGAATTCACTGAAAGTTAATTATTTCATACATATATATAAATATATATATATATGAAATATATGTGAAATACTCGAGTTGGTGAATTATACGCCACCCTTCTTAACCACGCCCCCAACCACGCACCCATCCCCCACCTCGGAGGTCTCAAGGTTGGCAAGTATGTAAAGTGGGCAAAGACGGTGGCACCTTGGGGCGCTGCAGCAGCAGGATCTTACTGTTCACCATGCTGTGGCCGATCATTCCCCGGAAGACGGCCGTCTGCGGGCGCAGCGAGCGGATGCGGTTGGAGCGCGTCTCCGCCAGGGGCTGCTGGTTGACGTCGTGGAAGTAGCTGAGGGCCTGCTCCACTTCCTGCCGCAGCTGCCGGGAATACCGGTAGAACTCGGAGGTCTTCACCTTCTCGAAGATGTTGGCCGGGGTCATGAGGCAGAAGCGGACGGACTGCACGATGGTGTCCGTGTGTCTCCAACGCCGCCGGTCGTGTCTCAGCCACGACTGGACCGCCTCGTAGAGCTCGATCTCCGGGTAGCGGCTCAGGCCGTCGCTGTTCAGATAGGCCTGGTGCACATGGGACCAGATAAATACAAATCCCGTTTCCATATGAGTTGGGAAATTGTGTTAGATGTAAATATAAACAGAATACAATGATTTGCAAATCCTTTTCAACCCATATTCAATTGAATGCACTACAAAGACAACATATTTTTTGCAAATAATAATTAGCTTAGAATTTCATGGCTGCAACACGTGCCAAAGTAGTTGGGAAAGGGCATGTTCACCACTGCGTTACATCACCTTTTCTTTTAACAACACTCAATAAACGTTTGGGAACTGAGGAAACTAATTGTTGAACATTTGAAAGTGGAACTCTTTCCCATTCTTGTTTTATGTAGAGCTTCAGTCGTTCAACAGTCTGGGGTCTCCGTTGTGGTATTTTACGCTTCATAATGCGCCACACATTTTCCATGGGAGACAGGTCTGGAATGCAGGCGGGCCAGGAAAGTACCCACACTCTTTTTTTCACGAAGCCACGCTGTTGTAACACGTGCTGAATGTGGCTTGGCATTGTCTTGCTGAAATAAGCAGGGGCGTCCATGAAAAAGACGCCCCTTAGATAGCAGCATTTGTTGTTCCAAAACCTGTATGTACCTTTCAGCATTAATGGTGCCTTCACAGATGTGTAAGTTACCCATGCCTTGGGCACTAATGCACCCCCATACCATCACAGATGCTGGCTTTTGAACTTTGCGTCGATAACAGTCTGGATGGTTCGCTTCCCCTTTGGTCCGGATGACACAATGTGGAATATTCCCCCCAAAATTTGAAATGTGGACTTGTCAAACTACAGAACACTTTTCCACTTTGCATCAGTCCATCTTAGATGATCTCGGGCCCAGAGAAGCCGGCGGCATTTCTGGATGTTGTTGATAAATGGGTTTCGCTTTGCATAGTAGAGCTTTAACTTGCACTTACAGATGTTGCGAGAAACTCTATTAAGTGACAGTGGTTTTCTGAAGTGTTCCTGAGCCCATGTGGTGATATCCTTTATAGATAATGTCGGTTTTTGATACATTGCCGTCTGAGGGATCAAAGGTCACGGTCATTCAATGTTGGTTTCTGGCCATGCCGCTTACGCGGAGTGATTTCTCCAGATTCTCTGAACCTTTTGATGATATTATGGACCGTAGATGTTGAAATCCCTAAATTTCTTGCAATTGCATTTTGAGAAACGTTGTTCTTAAACTGTTTGACTATTTGCTCACGCAGTTGTGGACAAAGGGGTGTACCTCGCCCCATCCTTTCTTGTGAAAGACGGAGCATTTTTTTGGAAGCTGTTTTTATACCCAATCATGGCACCCACCTGGTCCCAATTAGCCTGCACACCTGTGGGATGTTCCAAATAAGTGTTTGATGAGCATTCCTCAACTTTATCAGTATTTACTGCCACCTTTCCCAACTTCTTTGTCACGTGTTGCTGGCATCAAATTCTAAAGTTAATGATTAGTTGCAAAAAAAAAAATGTTTATCAGTTTGAACATCAAATATGTTGTCTTTGTAGCATATTCAACTGAATATGGGTTGAAAATGATTTGCAAATCATTGTATTCTGTTTATATTTACATCTAACACAATTTCCCAACTCATATGGAAACGGGGTTTGTAGATTGATAAATAATTAGTGCTTTATTGATTCCTTCAGGAGAGTTCCCTCAGGAAAATTAAAATTCCAGCAGCAGTGTACAGAATTGAGATCGAATTTAAAAAGTAAAAAGTAAATAACGGGGGTATAATTGGAAACAAAATAGAAAATATTACAATAAGAATAAAAATAAAAAGCAACAATGGGAATAAAAATATAACAGTAAAATAAGAATATAACAAGAGAAACTAGGCAGTAGTGACCATGTTATGAAAAAGTATTGCACTGTTATTGTTTTGCATCGCCCAAAATCCTGATTCTGATTCAATCAGTCATCCAGGAATCCGAATCAGACCGAATCATTACATGCCCAGAGATTCCCACCCAGAATAGGTGTGCACAAACAAATTGATTCACATCCAAATTGCCATTTTATTCGTTCTGATTCTAAATCGAATCATACATTTTCAAAAATTTAAAAAAACCCAACATGTTTTCTTTATTTTAAAACAAACTAGAAAGAGCTTTTCTAACATGTAACCGGTTTTGAAAAATATGTATTAGAAATTACATCAAATAATACAATGCGAGAATCTGTTCTGAGCCGAATCGTAATGCAACCAGAAGAATCTTACCTAACCTGTTTTAAAAACGTTTCATTATTATTAATGTTGGACCAAATAATACATTGCGAGAATCGTGTTGAATTGAAAACTGATTCGGAATCGAATCGTTACATACCCAAAGATTCACACTCCTAGTAGGGGCACACAAAATAATCTATTTACATTCAAATCACAATTTTATTCGTCCCGATTCTGAATCACTTCATAATTTTCCAAAAATACATTAAATTTTTTATATATATTTTCTTTATTTATTTATAAATGAGATAACATTTTAAAAAATATGTTTTTAGGCCATCTTCATACACCCAGAAGTAAGTTTTTGAACATGTATTGAAAATGTTCCATTATAATTATTATACCAAATAATACATTGCAAGAATTGGCCTGAATCAAGAATCGTGTTGTATCGAGAATTAATTCTGAATCAAATCGACACTCCACGAATTGAAAAGATTCACACCCCTAATATGGGTGCACAAACTATCGATTTATACCCCAATCACAATTTAATTTGGTTTTGTTTTTAAATCAAGTCATAATTTTCAACAATTGTTTTAAAAAAATATCTAATTTGAAATTTACAATAATAATTTAAAAAAAAAGAATACATTTTTTAAACTATGTTTTTAGGCCATCTACATGCAGCTACAAGGAGCTTTTGTAACCTGTAACTTGTTTTGAAAAGGTGTCATTATAATTGTTGGATCAAATAATACAATGCGAGAATCGTGTTGAAATGAGAACTGAGTCTGAATCGAATTGTTAATAATAATAATAATAATAATAATAATAGATTAGATTCATATCGCGCTTTTCTATTGTTAGATACTCAAAGCGCTCACAGAGAAGTGGGAACCCATCATTCATTCACACCTGGTGGTGGTAAGCTACATCTGTAGCCACAGCTGCCCTGGGGTAGACTGATGGAAGTGTGGCTGCCAGTTTGCGCCTACGGCCCCTCCGACCACCACCAATCATTCATTCATCATTTATTCTCCAGTGTGAGCAGCACCGGGGGCAAGGGTGAAGTGTCCTGCCCAAGGACACAACGGCAGCGACTTTGATGTCCACAGGTGGGAAGCGAACCTGCAACCCTCAGGTTTCTGGCACGTCCGCTCTACCCACTACGCCATGCCGCCCCAATTGTTACATACCCAAAGAGTCCCACCCCTAATAGCGAGGCACAAAAACAACAGATTTACATCCAAATCACAATTTTATTGGTCCCGATTCTGAGTCAATTCGTAATTTTCAAAAATAGATAATTTTTTTTATATATATTTACTTTCATTTATTTCTAAATGAGATTCAATTTTGAAAAATGCATTTTTAGGCCATCTTCATGCACCCAGAAGTAGCTTTTTTAACCTGTATTAAAATAGTTTCATTTATACCCCAATCACAATTGTATTTGTTTTGTTTCTAAATCAAGTCATAATTTTCAACAATCGTTTTAAAAAAATATATTTACAATTTAAAAAATAAAAAAAAAGGATTCATTTTTAAAACTATGTTTTCAGGCCATTTACATGCAGCCAGAAGGAGCTTTTCTAACCTGTTTTGAAAACGTGACATAATTATTATACCAAACAATACATTGTGAGAATCTATTTGAATGGAGAATCGTGTTGATTCTAAACCGACTCGACATCCCAGGAATTGAATCGAAAAGATTCACACACCTAATGCGGGTGCACATACAAGCGATTTTTACCCCAATCACAATTTTATTTGTTTTGTTTTTAAATGAAGTCATCATTTTCAATTATTATTTTAAAAAATATACTTACAATTCAAAAAACAACAGCTGTGTTTTTAGGCCATCTACATGAAGCCAGAAGGAGCTTTTCTAACCTGTTTTGAAAACGTGTCATAATTATTATGCCAAACAATACATTGCCCCCAGGGATCTATTTTAGGCCCCATTTTGTTCGCTCTTTATCTCCTCCCTCTTGGAGATATTTTTAAGAAACATGGAGTGTTTTATCACTTTTATGCAGATGACTGCCAAATTTATATGCTGATTACAAAAGGCCACGGCCCCCTGACACCCCTTCTTAACTGTCTATGCCACGTCAAGGCTTGGTTAGCCCAGAATTTTTAAATAATGAATAAGGGAAAAACGTAAATTTTAGTTTTTGTTCCGGCCCTCACTGACTTGGGACCATTGCAAAATGATTTGCGTCCCAAAGTCACCAGCCTTGGCGTCACTATAGACAGCCATTTTATATTTGACAAACAAGTCAATGGCGTTTTAAAAACGTGTTTTTATCACCATCTTTTAGTAAAGGTTAAACCGTTTTTATCTTTTAACCTTTTTGAACAAGTCGTGCATGCTTTTATTTCAAGTGGCCTGGACTACTGCAATGCACTTTATGCTGGCATTAGCCAAAAAGCTCTCTCCCGGTTGCAGTTAGTCCAGAACGCGACAGGGGCCAGGAAAGGCCAGCATATAACCCCAATTCTTCAGAGTTTGCACTGGCTCCCTGTTCATCTTAGAATTGATTTTAAAACATTGCTGTTTGTTTTTAAATCTTTACATGGACTGGCACCAAAATATATCTCGGACCTCATCCAAATTTACATTCCTGCGCGCGCTCTGAGGTCCGAGAGACAGTTCCAGCTCGTGGTACCCAAGACCAGACTTAAGACCAGGGGAGACAGGGCCTTCTCTGTGGTCGGCCCTAAGCTCTGGAACACTCTGCCCCTCCATGTTCAAACTGCTTCCACAGTGGAGTCTTTTAAGTCTCGTCTTAAGACCCACTTTTATTCTTTGGCTTTTAACACTACATGAGTTGTGTGGTCCTCTGTGTTTTTTTATACATTTTGATTTCTATTTTACTGTTTTAATTGATTTTACCCTTTAAAATAGTTTTTAATCATATTTGTTTTTATATAGTTTTCTTTATGTTGGTTTTACATTTATTTATTTTTGTTTTAATTCAGTCATTGGTGGAGCATAATATTGTTTTTTTTTAATATTGTCTTTAACATGGCTGTGCAGCACTTTGGAAACGTTAGTGTTGTTTAAATGTGCTATATAAATAAAGTGGATTGGATTGGATTGCAAGAATCGGTCTAAATCGAGAATCGAGTAGTATCGAGAATTGATTCTGACTCAAATCGACACCCCGGGAATCAAATTGAAAAGATACGGGTGCAGAAACTATCGATTTATACCCCAATCCCAATTTTATTTGTTTGAATTCTAAATCAAGTCATAATTTTCAACAATTGTTTTAAAAAATATATACTTACAATTTAAAAAAAAATAAAAAAATAAATACATTTTTAAAACTATGTTTTTAGGCCATCTACATGCAGCCAGAAGGAGCTTTTCT
Source organism: Nerophis ophidion (assembly GCF_033978795.1). NCBI lineage: Eukaryota > Metazoa > Chordata > Actinopteri > Syngnathiformes > Syngnathidae > Nerophis > Nerophis ophidion. The sequence continues at coordinate 7,858,566 of NC_084625.1, forward strand.
AACTTGTTTTGATAACGTGTCATAATTATGATAGCAAACAATAAATTACGAGAATCTGTTTGAATGGTGGCTTCACGGTGGAAGCGGGGTTAGTGCGTCTGCCTCACAATACGAAGGTCCTGCAGTCCTGGGTTCAAATCCAGGCTCGGGATCTTTCTGTGTGGAGTTTGCATGTTCTGCCCGTGACTGCGTGGGTTCCCTCCGGGTACTCCGGCTTCCTCCCACTTCCAAAGACATGCACCTGGGGATAGGTTTATTGGCAACACTAAATGGTCCCTAGTGTGTGAATGTTGTCTGTCTATTTGTGTTGGCCCTGTGATGAGGTGGCGACTTGTTAAGGGTGTACCCCGCCTTCCGCCCGATTGTAGCTGAGATAGGCGCCAGCGCCCCCCGCGACCCCCAAGGGAATAAGCGGTAGAAAATGGAAAAAAAAGGATCTAGTATGTGTGTCAATTATTGGTACTTTAACTTTATACTGCGGAATGACTTATATTCCAAAAAATAGGGTACATTGCGAGAATCTGTTTAAATGAAGAATCGTGTTGAGGCGAGAACAGATTCTGAATCGAATCGGAACCCGGGACCGAATGGTTACGTAACCCTAGGATACGGCCCTGTCCTGTTGTGTGTCAAATACCTGCAGTCTCTCCAGGCTGAGGTAGGACAGGAAGTCGGGTCGGCTCATGAGAGGAACGAAATTGTCCAGCAGGAAGTTGTCCAGCTGCTCCTGGACGCCCTCCACCCCCACGCTGAAGTCCTCCAGGAGGCGCATGACCTCGGCGCAGTTCTCCAGGCAGATCTTGGCCAGCAGGAAGGAGCAGCAGAACTCCACCGCCTCCGTCAGCTGCACGTACATGGCGGCCTGGCGCCACAGGAAGACACCCTGTTGAGTCCCCACCCCGCGGCCCAAGTGGCGTGCGAGGGCGTCACCTGTAAGATCTCCTGCACCGTGGGCATGCTGAGCTCCAGCGAGCCGTAGTACATGAAGCGCAGGATGTGCCCGAAACCTGCCGCCGTCAGACCCTTCATGTGGATCTTGTCCTGGTCCCGCTCCCTCATGTCGGCCGTGAACATGACCCGGAAGTAGTCGCTCTGGGTGGCCAGAAGCGCCTTGTGGGCCTGCGATGAGGATCACGTGTCAGCACGGGGACGCCGACATGGAGAAGCTGAACCTCACCCACCTGGAAGTGATGCTCGTCGATGGTGAGCGTGACGTCCAGCAGCAGACGCTCCTCGTAGAGAGCCCGGAAGCCCGATGACACGCTCCCATCGTGCACCTGGGATAGATAGACCTCCACATCCACCCCCGACATATCACACCTGGTGGCGGCAGAGGGGGGATAGTCAGAAAACAAACAGCAGCAGGACAGGAAGTGTCCGTCACCTGGGATTGGCCACGGGCATGTCAGAAGGGGGTTGTCCCAGCCAATCAGAGGACAGTGCCCCGGCTTTCCGGCTGATGCTTGCAATGTCCCTTTGCCAGCGGCGATCACCTGGGTGTGCAAACATGTGCGTTTGTTCTTTAAAGCAGTGGTTCTCAAACGGGGGTACTTAAAGGTATACCAAGGGGTACGTGTGGTTTGTAAAGTAGCAACAATTCAAAAATCCTTTACACAAACCCCGTTTCCATATGAGTTGGGAAATTGTGTTAGATGTAAATATAAACAGAATACAATGATTTGCAAATCCTTTTCGACCCATATTCAGTTGAATATGCTACAAAGACAACATATTTGATGTTCAAACTGATAAACATTTTTTTTTTTTGTGCAAATAATCATTAACTTTAGAATTTGATGCCAGCAACACGTGACAAAGAAGTTGGGAAAGGTGGCAATAAATACAGATAAAGTGGAGGAATGCTCATCAAACACTTATTTGGAACATCCCACTGGTGTGCAGGCTAATTGGGAACAGGTGGGTGCCATGATTGGGTATAAAAACAGCTTCCCAAAAAATGCTCAGTCTTTCGCAAGAAAGGATGGGGCGAGGTACACCCCTTTGTCCACAACTGCGTGAGAAAATAGCCAAACAGGTGAAGAACGTTTCTCAAAGTGAAATTGCAAGAAATTTAGGGATTTCAACATCTACGGTCCATAATAGCATCAAAAGGTTCAGAGAATCTGGAGAAATCAATCCACATAAGCGGCATGGCCGGAAACCAACATTGAATGACCGTGACATTCGATCCCTCAGACAGCACTGTATCAAAAACCAACATCAATCTCTAAAGGATATCACCACAGGGGCTCAGGAACACTTCAGAAAACCACTGTCACTAAATACAGTTCGTGGCTAAATCTGTTAGTGCAAGTTAAAGCTCTACTATGCAAAGCAAAAGCCATTTATCAACAACATCCAGAAATTCCGCCGGCTTCTCTGGGCCTGAGATCATCTAAGATGGACTGATGCAAAGTGGAAAAATGTTCTGTGGTCTGACGAGTCCACATTTCAAATTGTTTTCGGGAATATTCGTTATCGTGTCATCCGGACCAAAGGGGAAGCGAACCAATCAGACTGTTATCGACGCAAATATCATAAGCCAGCATCTGTGATGGTATGGGGGTGCATTAGTGTCCAAGGCATGGCTAACTTACACATCTGTGAAGGCACCATTAATGCTGAAAGGTACATACAGGTTTTGGAACAACATATGCTGCCATCTAAGCGCCGTCTTTTTCATGGATGCCCCTGCTTATTTCAGCAAGACAATGCCAAACCACATTCAGCACGTGTTATTACAACAGCGTGGCTTCGTAAAAAAAGAGTGCGGGTACTTTTCTGGCCTGCCTGCAGTCCAGACCTGTCTCCCGTCAAGAATGTGTCGCGCATTATGAAGTGTAAAATATGACAGCGGAGACCCCGGACTGTTGAACGACTGAAGCTCAACATAAAACAAGAATGGGGAAGAATTCCACTTACAAAGCTTCAACAATTTGTTTCCTCAGTTCCCAAACGTTTATTGAGTGTTGTTAAAAGAAAAGATGATGTAACACAGTGGTGAACATGCCCTTTCCCAACTACTTTGGCACGTGTTGCAGCCATGAAATTCTAAGTTAATTATTATCTGGAAAAAAAAATGTATGAGTTTGAACATCAAATATGTTGTCTTTGTAGCATATTCAACTGAATATGGGTTGAAAAGGATTTGCTAATCATTGTATTCCGTTTATATTTACATCCAACACAATTTCCCAACTCATATGGAAACGGGGTTTGTAAATATATTCATTGAATAATACTTCAACAAAACATGAGTGTAAGTTCATAAACTGTGAAAAGAAATGCAACAATGCAATATTCAGTGTTGACAGCTAGATTTTTGTGGACATGTTCCATAAATATTGATGTTAAAGATTTCTTTTTTTTGTGAAGAAATGTTTAGAACTTAGTTCATGAATCCAGATGGATCTCTATTACAATCCCCAAAGAGGACACTTTAAGTTGATGATTACTTCTATGTGTAGAAATCTTTATTTATAATTGAATCGCTTGTTTATTTTTCAAAACGTTTCGTTATTTTTATATCTTTTGTTCCCCAAATAGTTCAAGAAAACACCCCACAAATGAGCAATATTTTGCACTGTTATACAATTTAATAAATCAGAAACTGATGACATAGTGCTGTATTTTACCTCTTTATCTCTTTTTTTCAACCAAAAATGCTTTGCTCTGATTAGGGGGTACTTGAATTAAAAACAAGTTCACAGGGGGTACATCACTGAAAAAAGGTTGAGAACCACTGCTCTAAAGGATGCAAAATGAAACTTCGTAAACAGAGAGGACATGACGCAGGGCGGCTTGAGTGGTGCACACCTTTTGGAGCTCGGGCGTGAACTCACGGCTTCCGATGTCCGAGCTCTAAGGGAGCGCTGGCATTTCCTCTGTGTGTGTTTCCCTGCTTCTCACGCGCCGCTGGAGAGACAATAGTTTGCAACGTAGATTAACTTCATGTACAGTGCAGGCAAAAGGTTTGGACACACCTCCTAATTAGGGATGTCCGATAACATCGGACAGCCGTTAGTATCGGTTGATAAATTCTTTGAAATGTAATATCAGAAATCCTCGGTATCGGTTTAAAAAAGAATGTATGACCTTTTAAAACGCCGCTGTGTACACGGATGTAAGGAGAAGTACAGAGCGCCAATAAACCTTAAAAGGCGCTGCATTTGCGTGCCGGCTTTTCACGCACATACAAGTGAATGCAAGGCATACTTGGTCAACAGCCATACAGGTCACACTGAGGGTGGCCGTATAAACAACTTTAACACTGTTACAAATATGCGCCACACTGTGAACCCACGCCAAACAAGAAGGACAAACACATTTTGGGAGAACATCCACACCGTAACACAACAGAACAAATACCCAGAATCCCTTGCAGCATAACTCTTCCGGGACGCTACAATATACACCTGCCGCTACCCCCTACTTGCCCCATCTCAACCCCGACCACATCAACCTCCTCATGCTCTCTCAGGGAGAGCATGTCCCAAATTCCAAGCTGCTGTTTTAAAGTCATGATTAAAAAAAATGCACTTTGTGACATCAATAATAAATATGGCAGTGCCATGTTGGCATTTTTTTTCCATTACTTGAGTTGATTTATTTTGGAAAACCTTGATGCATCCAGCGGGGCATCACAACAAAATTAGGTATAACAATGTGTTTATTCCACGACTATATGTATCGTATTGGTTGATATCGGAATCGGTAATTAAGAGTTGGACAATATCGGAATATCGGCAAAAAAGCCATTATCGGACATCACTACTCCTAATTCAATGTGTTTACATGACTATTTCCATTGCAGAATGTCACTGAAGGCATCAAAACTATGAATGAACACATGTGGAACTTATGTACTTAACAAAAAAAAAAAAGGTGAAATAACTGAAAACGTGTTTTACATGGACTACAGGGAGGAGGTCAAACATCTGGTTGACTGGTGCAGAACCCACAACCTGGTCCTGAACGTCGACAAGACCAAGGAGATCGTCGGTCGACTTCAGGAGGCACCAGTCCATCCACCCTCCACTCTTCATCAGCGGCAGAGCAGTGCAGATGGTAAGCAGCACCAAGTTCCTGGGGGTGCAGATAACTGACAATATGACCTGGTCCCTACAGACCGGAGCTCTTGTAAAAAGAGCTCAGCAGCGCATGCACTCATTCTCACAACATTCTACAAAGCCTACTGACTAACTTCCTCTCCGTTTGGACTGGAGCCTGCAGTGCCTCAGACTGGAAGTCTCTGCAGAGAGTGGTGAGGACGGCGGTGAAAATAATAAGGACTCCTCTTCCTCCTATCCGGGAGATCGCAAAAAGCCGCTGCCTGACCAAAGCTCAGAAAATCGGTAGAGACTCCTCCCACCCCCACCAAGGACTGTTTTCACTGCTGGACTCTAGAAAGAGGTTCCGCAGCCTCCATAGTTGAACCTCCAGGTTCTGTAACAGCTTCTTCCCTCAGGCCGTAAGACTCTTGAACGCATCATAATAATCCCTTCAATTCCCCCCAAAAACGGATGAACTGGCTTGACTATAAAGGCAATATAACATACATCCCTACACGTGGATGCATAGGCAAAAGTGCAATATATTTATCTGTACAGTAATCCATTTATTTATATCTGCACCTGATTGCTCTTTTATCCTGCACTACCATAAGCTAATGCGACAAAATTTCGTTCTTGTCTGTACTGTAAAGTTCCAATTTGAATGACAATAAAAGGAAGTCGAAGTCCATATTCCAGTTTCTTCAAAATAGCCACCCTTTGCACACTCTTGGCATTCTCTCTCTTCAAGCACACCTGTGAAGTGAAAACCATTTCAGGTGACTACCTGACTCGATTCATTCCGCACTCCATCCAGCTGTATAATCACTCGCCATACACCAATTGACGATATCTTTTTCTTACGTGACACCTTCTATGTTAGCTACCCCTCTTTGTTTATGATGTCTATTTTCTGCTGGATTTACTCTCTGTTTCTGTTTTATGCTGCTGCTGTTACATACACTGTAATATTGTACATGGTCATTGTTATATACGTATTGTATATATGATATAAATATATAATAGGGATGCACCGAAATGAAAATTTGTGGCCGAAGCCGAAGCCGAATAAAATTTAAACGCTTGGCCGAAGGCCGAATACCGAATAATGAATGCAGTTTTTCACAATTTTTTAAATATTGCATATTCAAAATATATGCATGGAAGCCGGCAGACCCGTCAGCGATCCTGTTCTGTCTCCCTGTAATGTTTGTCTGATCTTGAATGGGATTGTGCTGAAAATTGTAATTTTCCTGAAGGAACTCTCCTGACGGAATAAATAAAGTACTATCTATCTATCTATCTAAATAGCCTAGAATAAATATTTAGACATGTTTTTCAAATAAAGTATTTTTTTTTATTGAATATTGACATTTTTTTAATATTCCAGTAGCCTTTGCTTTTCAAAAAAAGCACAAAGTTTTTCATTTATATTAGGCCTTCAAACAAAACATGCATTCCAAAAAAAAATAAAGTGCATTAAAGTGAATAAACCCACAACAAATGAATTATTGTCCTTTTGGCAAAAGTCTGCTTAGCCACAGTAGATATGCTAATAATGTAAACAGAAGGCTCAAGTAAATCTCAATTAAGTGTGTGCTTGTAACCTCATACACTTATACAGGTACACAACATATCCCAACGTCACCTCACGTTGGTTGATTGCGTCACCGCGTCAAAAAATTGCGTCACACGCCACTATTCGGCCTTGTTCTTAACTCATTCCACCGAAGGCCGAATGTGGCTTTTTTTTGCCATATTCGGCCGAATATATTCGGTTACCGATTAATCGGTGCATCCCTAATATATAACATAATATAATTTATCATCCATCAATTTTCTACCGCTTATTCCCTTCAGGGTCGCTGGCGCCTATTTCAGCTGCGTCCGGGCGGAAGGCGGGGTGCACCCTGGACAAGTCGCCACCTCATCGCAGGGCCAACACAGATAGACGGACAACATTCACACACTAGGGACCATTTAGTGTTGCCAATCAACCTATCCCCAGGTGCATGGAAGCCGGAGTACAAGAAGGGAACCCACTCAGTCATGCAAACTCCACACAGAAAGATCCCAAGCCATGGATTAAACTCAGGACTATGACGTCGTATTGTGAGGCACATGCACTAACCCCTTAACCACCATGCTGCCATACTGTAATATTGTACATGGTAATTATTATATTTTGTATGTATGATATAAACCAGGGGTAGGGAACCTATGGCTCTAGAGCCAGATGTGGCTCTTTTGATGACTGCATCTGGCTCTCAGATAAATCTTAGCTGACGTTGCTGAACACGATAAGTAATGAATAATTCCGCTGGTAATCACAGTGTTAAAAATAACGTTCAAAATATAAAACATTCTCATGCATTTTAATCCATCCATCCGTTTCTACCGCATCTGTTCAAGAAGTCGCATTAATGGTCAAGAGTATTCTATTTATTATTGGTTAACTTCAGAATAACAATGTTATTAAAAAGAATAAGAGATGCTAGGAGACATAGAATTCTCTTGTGGGACGACACTGTACAAGGGTACACGTCTACGGGTTTCTCCTCATTGAGCTAAATTGAATCCTGTCTCTGTTGAATTCCTTGCTTCTTGTCTGTTTAATACATGTCGTCAGTGTTTGAACCTGACAGTTGTATTCAATCAATCAATCAATGTTTACTTATATAGCCCTAAATCACTAGTGTCTCAAAGGGCTGCACAAACCACTACGACATCCTCGGTAGGCCCACATAAGGGCAAGGAAAACTCACACCCAGTGGGACGTCGGTGACAATGATGACTATGAGAACATGATACTGTGATACTGATGATACTGATGACTATGAGAACATATGAGAACATGATACTGTGAAAGATCAGTCCATAATGGATCCAACACAGCAGCGAGAGTCCCGTTCACAGCGGAGCCAGTAGGAAACCATCCCAAGCGGAGGCTGATCAGCAGCGCAGAGATGTCCCCAGCCGATACACAGGCGAGCAGTACATGGCCACCGGATCGGACCGGACTCCCTCCACAAAGGAGAGTGGGACATAGAAGAAAAAGAAGAGAAACGGCAGATCAACTGGTCTAAAAAGGGAGTCTATTTAAAGGCTAGAGTATACAAATGAGTTTTAAGGTGAGACTTAAATGCTTCTACTGAGGTGGCATCTCGAACTGTTACCGGGAGGGCATTCCAGAGTACTGGAGCCCGAAATGAAAAAGCTCTACAGCCCGCAGACTTTTTTTGGGCTTTGGGAATCACTAATAAGCCGGAGTCCTTTGAACGCAGATTTCTTGCCGGGACATATGGTACAATACAATCGGCAAGATAGGATGGAGCTAGACCGTGTAGTATTTTATACGTAAGTAGTAAAACCTTAAAGTCACATCTTAAGTGCACAGGAAGCCAGTGCAGGTGAGCCAGTACAGGCGTAATGTGATCAAACTTTCTTGTTCTTGTCAAAAGTCTAGCAGCCGCATTTTGTACCAACTGTAATCTTTTAATGCTAGACATGGGGAGACCCGAAAATAATACGTTACAGTAGTCGAGGCGAGACGTAACAAACGCATGGATAATGATCTCAGCGTCTTTAGTGGACAGAATGGAGCGAATTTTAGCGATATATTCAGTGTTAAAAATATTATATAACTCTCACGGAAATACATTTTCAATTATTTGGCTTTCACGGCTCTCTCAGCCAAAAAGTTTCCCGACTCCTGATATAAACATATGATATTATCAGTACATATCATAGCAGTCTGTCTGGGGTGACAATGACTCTTTCATTTCGGTCAGATCACAGACCTCCGCTCATCCCTGTCTTTTGCCTTCAGCTGCCAGGTTGCAGTGTCGATCTTCAGTTCCCTCAAATTCCGTTTAATGGTGTCCTTGTACTGTAGCCTTGGCCTCCCTCGGTTTCGTCTCCCTTCCTCCAGCTGTGAGTAGAGCAGATGCCGAGGAAGCCGCTCGTGAGTCATTCTCTCTACAAGCCCGACCCATCTCGGGTTCGTTCGGGTTAAGATGTCATCCATCGATGGCAGTCCAGCACGACTTAGGACCTCTGTGTTCGGGGTTTTGTCTCTCCAGCAGATGTCCATAATGGTCCGAATGTGGCGCATCATGTAGGCGTGAAGTTAAAGGCCTACTGAAACCCACGCAGTCTGATAGTTTATATATCAATGATGAAATATTAACATTGCAACACATGCCAATACGGCCGCTTTAGTTGACTAAATTACAATTTTAAATTTCCCACAGAATACTTGTTGAAAACTTCGCGGAATGATGACGCGTGTTTGTGACGTTATTGGTAGTAGCGGACATATCAGCCCAGCAAAAGTTGTCTCTTTTCATCGCATAATTACACAGTATTTTGGACATCTGAGTTACTGAATCTTTTTTTTTTGCAATTTGTTCAATTAATAATGGAGACTATAAATAAGAATGCTGTTGGTGGAAAGCGGTGGATTGCAGCTGCCTTTAGCAACCGAGACACAGCCGGTGTTACTTTGTTTTTGTTGTGAAGCTTTAACACAGAGCAGTCAAGCAAACATGTTTCTCTACGTCAATCGGCATGTTTTTGGATGGGAAAATTGTTGGCTCTTACCGGAGACTTCAGTGGATTATGGGACCTTTTCCTGTAGCTGTCAAAAAGGCAGCTGTGATCTTGGCTCCTCATGGGCTTCTCTCTGAGACACTGGCGTTCACGGCAGCCATCCGACTTTCAGGTATGTCTTCACTCATCTAATCGCACTAAAATACTATTAACATAGTAAGCAAATAAGGGACTTTCCAGAATTATCTTAAATAATGTGTCTAATTACATCTGAAACGCTACTTCTGCCTCCGCCTGGGGCCGTCGCTTTTTCTTATTTTATTTTTTCTTTCTAGTCCTTCACTCTAAATTTCCTCATCCACGAATCTTCCATCCTCGCTCAAATTAATGGGGAAATTGTCGCTTTCTCGGTCCGAATAGCTCATCCTCACATTATAAACGATGTGAGGATGTGAGGAGCCCTAAGACCAGTGACGTCACGCGCACATTGTCTGCTACTTCCGGTAAAGGCAAAGCTTTTTTATTAGCAACCAAAAGTTGAGAACTTTATTGTCGATGTTCTCTACTAATTGCTTTCAGCAAAAATATGGCAATATCGCGAAATGATCAAGTATGACACATAGAATGGACCTGCAATCCTAGTTTAAATAAGAACATTTAATTTCAGTAGGCCTTTAAATATTACATATATGTTATATTTTATATTGCTACTACGCTACTTTTTTTTGGTCTATTTTATACCTGCATTATCCTTTCCATCCTTACACTTTCCATCCTTTGTAACGGAGCTACTGTGTGGAACAATTTCCCTTGTGGATCATTAGTTTGTCTAATTCCACCTCCTGAAACTCAACAAGACAATGCCAAGAGTGTGCAAAGGAGGAACCAGAGCAAAAGGTGGCTATTTTGAAGAAAATAAGACATGGCAGCACAGTGGAGGAGGGGTCAGTGCGTCTGCCTCACAATACAAAGGTCCTGAGTTGTCCTGGGTTCAATCCCGGGCTCGGGATCTTTCTGTGTGGAGTTTGCATGTTCTCCCCGTGACTGCGTGGGTTCCCTCCGGGTACTCCGGCTTCCTCCCACTTCCAAAGACATGCACCTGGGGATAGGTTGATTGGCAACACTAAATGGTCCCTAGTGTGTGATTGTTGTCTGTCTATCTGTGTTGGCCCTGTGATGAGGTGGCGACTTGTCCAGGGTGTACCCCGCCTTCCGCCCGGGTGCAGACAGCGACCCCCCGCCACCCCAAACGGGACAAGCGGTAGAAGATGGACGGATAGAATATAAAACATGTTTTCAGTTATTTCACCTTTTTTTTTGTTAAGTACATAACTCCACATGTTCATTCATAGTTTTGATGTGACAATCTACAATGTAAATAGTCATGTAAATAAATAAAACACATTGAGTGAGGAGAAGGTGTTAGAATGATTATGTATATATTATCACACTACCTCTAGTATGCTTAAAGTCTGTTGCTTTAGTTATTAGAGTTTTTCTAATCTATGCAAGGACAAAACTTGTTGTCTAAGGGGTGGCCTCAGCTAGAGACGTTATCTTTGTTTTAGCCCGCTAACAGCCAAGGACCTCACGAAGATAAGATGACAGCACGCAAACGAAGCGGGGACAAGGCTAAATCACAAGGCCCCCAGCCCATTCTGTCACGTACTGTGCGTCCTGGGCCTGCTTTGCATAATATATGATCACTTTTTAGAGGCGGCCTCTGTGATGTTGACAACAGAACTCTGAATAAAAAAAGAGGGACACGGGAGCTGAACCTTAAGAGCGTAGGGAGTGACTGTGACGAAGTGTGCAGCTCCATGCGTTCTCCTCATGAGCTAAATTACAAACCCCATTTCCATATGAGTTGGGAAATTGTGCTAGATGTAAATACAAACAGAAGACAATGATTTGCAAATCATTTTCAACCCATATTCAGTGGAATATGCTACAGAGACAACATATCTGATGTTCAAACTGATAAACATCTTTTTTTATGCAAATAATCAACTTTAGAATTTGATGCCAGCAACACGTGACAAAGTCATTGGGAAACGTGGCAATAAATACTGATAAAGTTGAGGAATGCTCAACATCCCAGAGGTGTGCAGGCTAATTGGAAACAGGTGGGTGCCATGATTGGGTATAAAAACAGCTTCCCAAAAAAAGCTCAGTCTTTCACAAGAAAGGATGGGGCGAGGTGCACCCCTTTGTCCACAACTGCGTGAGCAAATAGTCAAACAGTTTAAGAACAACGTTTCTCAAAGTGAAATTGCAAGACATTTAGGGTTTTGAAATCTACGCTCCATAATTTCATCAAAAGGTTCAGAGAATCTGGAGAAATCACTCCACGTAAGCGTCATGGCCGGAAACCAACATTGAATGACCGTGACCTTCGATCCCTCAGACGACACTGTATCAAAAACCGACATCAATCTCTAAAGGATATCACCACATGGGCTCAGGAACACTTCAGAAAACCACTGTCATTAAATACAGTTTGTTGCTACATTTGTAAGTGCAAGTTAAAGTTCTACTTTGCGAAGCGAAAGCCAATTATCAACAACATCCAGAAACGCTGCCGGCTTCTCTGGGCCCGAGATCATCTAAGATGGACTGATGCAAAGTGGAAAAGTGTTCTGTGGTCTGACGAGTCCACATTTCAAATTGTTTTTGGAAATATTCGACATTGTGTCATCCGGACCAATGGGGGAAACGAACCATCCAGACAGTTATCAACGCAAAGTTCAGAAGCCAGCATCTGTGATGGTATGGGGGTGCATTAGTGCCCAAGGCATGGGTAACTTACACATCTGTGAAGGCACCATTAATGCTGAAAGGTACATACAGGTTTTGGAACAACATATGCTGCCATCTAAGCGCCGTCTTTTTCATGGACACCCCTGATTATTTCAGCAAGACAATGCCAAACCACATTCACCACGTGTTACAACAGTTTGGCGTTGTAAAAAAAGAGTGCGGGTACTTTTCTGGCCCGCCTGCAGTCCAGACCTGTCTCCCATGGAAAATGTGTGGCGCATTATGAAGCGTAAAATACGACAGTGGAGACCCCCGACTGTTGAACGACTGAAGCTCTACATAAAACAAGAATGGGAAAGAATTCCACTTTCAAAGCTTCAACAATTAGTTTCCTCAGTTCCCAAACGTTTATTGAGTGTTGTTAGAGGCCTACTGAAAGCCACTACAAGCGACCACGCAGTCTGATAGTTTATATATCAATGATGAAATATTAACAGTGCAACACATGCCAATACGGCCTTTTTAGTTTACTAAATTGCAATTTTAAATTTACCGCGAAGTGTCGTGTTGAAAACGTTGCGGTATGATGACTCGTATGATGACGCGCGTGTTTGACGTCTCGGGTTGTAGCGGACATTATTTTCCAGCCCGATCCAAGCTATAAGTAGTCTGCTTTAATTGCATAATTCCACAATGTTGCTGTGTTGCTGAATCTTTTGCAATTTGTTCAATTAATAATGGAGAAGTCAAAGCAGAAAGATGGAGGTGGGAATCTTTTAGCCTTTAGCCACACAAACACACAGTGTTTCCTTGTTTAAAATTCCTGGAGGTGAAGCTTTACTATGGATCAGAGCGGTCAAGCCAACATGGATCCCGACTCCATGTCAACCGGCAGTTTTCGGTGAGAAAATTGTGGTAATAAGTCGGCTCTTACCGGAGATCAGCGGAGGACGGCGTGGCGAAGTTGGGAGAGTGGCTTATGCCAGCAATCTGAAGGTTACTGGTTCAATCCCCACCTTCTACCATCCTAGTCACGTCCGTTGTGTCCTTGAGCACGACACTTCACCCTTGCTCCTGATGGGTCCTGGTAAGCGCCTTGCATGGCAGCTCCCGCCATCAGCGTGTGAATGGGTGAATGTGGAAAATAGTGTCAAAGCGCTCTGAGTTCCTTAAAAAAAGGTAGAAAAGCGCTATACAAGTACAAACCATTTACAATTTGCTTTTGTCCTGCTGCAGCTTCATGACTTCCCTCAGAGAATCTGGGGTCAACACACCCGTGGCCAAACCCCTCCGACTTTAAGAAACTATTTTACTCATTAAAACACTAGCAACACAATAAGCAGATAAGGGATTTCCCAGAATTATCCTAGTACATGTGTCGAAAAACATCTGCATCGCTCCCACTTCAATAGCCTTTTTTTTTTTTTTTCCTAGTCCTTCACTCTAAATTTCCTCATCCACGAATCTTTCATCCTCGCTCAAATTAATGGGGAAATTGTCGCTTTCTCGGTCCGCATAGCTCTAGCTGCTGCTGGCTATGATTGTAAACAATGTGAGGATGTGAGGAGCCCTACAACCCGTGACGTCACGCGCACATCGTCTGCTACTTCCGGTACAGGCAAGGCTTTTTTTTATCAGCGACCAAAAGTTGCAAACTTTATCGTCAATGTTCTTTACTAAATCCTTTCAGCAAAAATATGGCAATATCGCGAAATGATCAAGTATGACACATAGAATGGACCTGCTATCCCCGTTTAAATAAGAACCGGCAGTTTTCGGTGAGAAAATTGTGGTAATAAGTCGGCTCTTACCGGAGATGAGCGGAGCTTCTGTCCTGCTGCAGCTTCGTGACTTCCCTCAGAGAATCTGGGGTCAACACACCCGTGGCAGCACCCCTCCGACTTTAAGGTACTATTTAACTCACTAAAACACTAGCAACATAATAAGCAGATAAGGGATTTCCCAGAATTATCTTAGCATATATGACTAAAAACATCTGAATCGCTCCCACTGCAATCACCTTTTTTTCCCCCTAGTCCTTCACTCTAAACTTCCTCATCCACGAATCTTTCATCCTCGCTCAAATTAATGGGGAAATTGTCGCTTTCTCGGTCCGAATAGCTCTAGCTGCTGCTGGCTATGATTGTAAACAATGTTCAGATGTGAGGAGCCCCACAACCCGTGACGTCACACGCACATCGTCTGCTACTTCCGGTACAGGCAAGGCTTTTTTTTATCAGCAACCAAAAGTTGCAAACTTTATCGTCAATGTTCTCTACTAAATCCTTTCAGCAAAAATATGGCAATATCGCGAAATGATCAAGTATGACACATAGAATGGACCTGCTATCCCCGTTTGAATAAGAACCGGCAGTTTTCGGTGAGAAAATTGTGGTAATAAGTCGGCTCTTACCGGAGATGAGCGGAGCTTCTGTCCTGCTGCAGCTTCGTGACTTCCCTCAGAGAATCTGGGGTCAACACACCCGTGGCAGCACCCCTCCGACTTTAAGGTACTATTTAACTCACTAAAACACTAGCAACACAATAAGCAGATAAGGGATTTCCCAGAATTATCTTAGCATATATGACTAAAAACATCTGAATCGCTCCCACTGCAATCGCCCTTTTTTCCCCGCTAGTCCTTCACTCTAAATTTCCTCATCCACGAATCTTTCATCCTCGCTCAAATTAATGGGGAAATTGTCGCTTTCTCGGTCCGAATAGCTCTAGCTGCTGCTGGCTATGATTGTAAACAATGTGAGGATGTGAGGAGCCCTACAACCCGTGAGGTCACGCGCACATTGTCTGCTACTTCCGGTACAGGCAAGGCTTTTTTTTATCAGCAACCAAAAGTTGCAAACTTTATCGTCAATGTTCTCTACTAAATCCTTTCAGCAAAAATATGGCAATATCGCGAAATGATCAAGTATGACACATAGAATGGACCTGCTATCCCCGTTTAAATAAGAACCGGCAGTTTTCGGTGAGAAAATTGTGGTAATAAGTCGGCTCTTACCGGAGATGAGCGGAGCTTCTGTCCTGCTGCAGCTTCGTGACTTCCCTCAGAGAATCTGGGGTCAACACACCCGTGGCAGCACCCCTCCGACTTTAAGGTACTATTTAACTCACTAAAACACTAGCAACACAATAAGCAGATAAGGGATTTCCCAGAATTATCTTAGCATATATGACTAAAAACATCTGAATCGCTCCCACTGCAATCGCCCTTTTTTCCCCGCTAGTCCTTCACTCTAAATTTCCTCATCCACGAATCTTTCATCCTCGCTCAAATTAATGGGGAAATTGTCGCTTTCTCGGTCCGAATAGCTCTAGCTGCTGCTGGCTATGATTGTAAACAATGTGAGGATGTGAGGAGCCCTACAACCCGTGAGGTCACGCGCACATTGTCTGCTACTTCCGGTACAGGCAAGGCTTTTTTTTAATCAGCAACCAAAAGTTGCAAACTTTATCGTCAATGTTCTCTACTAAATCCTTTCAGCAAAAATATGGCAATATCGCGAAATGATCAAGTATGACACATAGAATGGACCTGCTATCCCCGTTTAAATAAGAACCGGCAGTTTTCGGTGAGAAAATTGTGGTAATAAGTCGGCTCTTACCGGAGATGAGCGGAGCTTCTGTCCTGCTGCAGCTTCGTGACTTCCCTCAGAGAATCTGGGGTCAACACACCCGTGGCCAAACCCCTCCGACTTTAAGGTACTATTTAACTCATTAAAACACTAGCAACACAATAAGCAGATAAGGGATTTCCCAGAATTATCCTAGTACATGTGTCTAAAAACATCTGAATCGCTCCCACTGCAATAGCCTTTTTTCCCCCCTAGTCGTTCACTCTAAATTTCCTCATCCACGAATCTTTCATCCTCGCTCAAATTAATGGGGAAATTGTCGCTTTCTCGGTCCGAATAGCTCTAGCTGCTGCTGGCTATGATTGTAAACAATGTTCAGATGTGAGGAGCCCCACAACCCGTGACGTCACACGCACATTGTCTGCTACTTCCGGTACAGGCAAGGCTTTTTTTTTTATCAGCGACCATAAGTTGCTAACTTTATCGTCAATGTTCTCTACTAAATCCTTTCAGCAAAAATATGGCAATATCGCGAAATGATCAAGTATGACACATAGAATGGACCTGCTATCCCCGTTTGAATAAGAACCGGCAGTTTTCGGTGAGAAAATTGTGGTAATAAGTCGGCTCTTACCGGAGATGAGCGGAGCCTCTGTCCTGCTGCAGCTTCGTGACTTCCCTCAGAGAATCTGGGGTCAACACACCAATGGCAGCACCCCTCCGACTTTAAGGTACAATTTAATCAATCAATGTTTACTTATATAGCCCTAAATCACTAGTGTCTCAAAGGGCTGCACAAACCACTACGACATCCTCGGTAGGCCCACATAAGGGCAAGGAAAACTCACACCCAGTGGGACATCGGTGACAATAATGACTATGAGAACCTTGGAGAGGAGGAAAGCAATGGATGTCGAGCGGGTCTAACATGATACTGTGAAAGTTCGATCCATAATGGATCCAACACAGTCGCGAGAGTCCAATCCAAAGCGGATCCAACACAGCAGCGAGAGTCCCGTTCACAGCGGAGCCAGCAGGAAACCATCTCAAGCGGAGGCGCATCAGCAGCACTAAAACACTAGCAACACAATAAGCAGATAAGGGATTTCCCAGAATTATCTTAGCATATATGACTAAAAACATCTGAATCGCTCCCACTGCAATCGCCTTTTTTCCCCCCAGTCCTTCACTTTAAATTTCCTCATCCACGAATCTTTCATCCTCGCTCAAATTAATGGGGAAATTGTTGCTTTCTCGGTCCGAATAGCTCTAGCTGCTGCTGGCTATGATAGTAAACAATGTTCAGATGTGAGGAGCCCCACAACCCGTGACGTAACATGCACATCGTCTGCTACTTCCGGTACAGGCAAGGCTTTTTTTTATCAGCGACCATAAGTTGCGAACTTTATCATCGATGTTCTCTACTGAATCCTTTCAGCAAAAATATGGCAATATCGCGAAATGATCAAGTATGACACATAGAATGGACCTGCTATCCCCGTTTAAATAAGAAAATCTCATTTCAGTAGGATTTTAAAAGAAAAGGTGATGTAACACAGTGGTGAACATGCCCTTTCCCATTTACTTTGGGATGTGTTGCAGCCATGAAATTCTAAGTTCATTATTATTTGCAAAAAAATAAAGTTTATGAGTTTGAACATCAAATATGTTGTCTTTGTAGCATATTCAACTGAATATGGGGTTTGCAAGTCATTGTATTCTGTTTATATTTACATCTAAAACAATTTCCCAACTCATATGGAAACGGGGTTTGTAGAAGTCATCAGTGTTTGAACCTGACAGAAGATGGGTCCAAACTGTGTACAAACACACTGGCGATGTGATTGAGGGTTAAAATAAAACAATTTCTCACAAAGATGTTTTCATTTCATAAAAATGTTTCCCAAAACAAAGGCGAGGTGACAAGTCAGCTTTAGAGATGGTGAAGAAGACGTCTAGCGATTATTGTCTGCTTTGAACGGATTTTGGTGACAACAACCGCAGGTTCCGAATGAGCTGGACCGGGTGGGAGAAAGAGAGAGAAAGAGAGAGAGAGAGAGAGAGAGGGGAGGCAGTCCTCGTCAAAGCGGCTAAATCGCTCGTCTCACCTCGGCGCTGAGAATCCCCACAAAAAGCCCTCTTGGACCAGGACGCTGGCGTTCCTCCGGGCATGAAGTTGCGGGGTCAGATCCGTGAGGAGCGAAGCGGGCGGCGGTGGTCCGCTGCCATGGCGTCGGTCAGCCGCCTGACGGAGTCCCGGGTCGCTTCAACATCAGATGGCTAACAAACCACAGCCATCCATAGGCTTTGGGATCGCCATTTTCTGGTGGAACGTCACTTCCTGTTTGAGCGGAAGTGGGAGCCTGAGCGCATTTGGTAAAGATCGTATATTAACAAGAGGTATCGCTCTGTTTAGAAAAGTAGAAATAGGGAAAATGGATAATTTATATTAAAATATCCAATTTAATTAAAGTTAAAGAAATATAATGTAAAACAAATGAAGAGCCCACATAAGGGCAAGGAAAAACTCACCCCAGTGGGACGTCGGTGACAGTGACAATGATGACTATGAGAAACCTTGGAGAGGACCTCATATGTGGGCTCACCCAACCCGGAGATGGGTGAGCGAACTGTGGTGCTTAATAAATAAAGTACAATAAAGTACTTTCTATTCTATTCTATTTTTGAAACGAAAATTTAACATTTTAGACTTCATTTATTGTCATTCAAATTTGAACTTTACAGCACAGATAAGAATGACATTTTGTTGCATTAGCTGGTTGTAGTGCAGATATAAATATAAACAAATTGCACTTTTGCAAATGCATCCACGTTTAAAGATGCTACCTCAGTAGAAGCATTTAAGTCCCATCTTAAAACTCATTTGTATACTCTAGCCTTTAAATAAACCCCCCCCTTTTAGAACAGTTGATCTGCCTTTTCTGTCCCCTCTCCTTCATGGAGGTGGGGGGCACAGGTTCGGTGGCCACGGATGAAGTGCTGGCTGGACCCAGGGTGGACCAGTCGTTTGTGCATCGGTTGGGGACGTCTCTATGCTGCTGACCTGTCTCTGATCAGGATGTACTCCTCCTGGCCCCACTATGGACTGGACTCTCACTATTATGTTGGATCCACTATGGACTGGACTCTCGCTATTATGTTGGATCCACTATGGAATGGACTCTCACACTATTATGTTAGATCCACTATGGACTGGACTCTCGCTATTATGTTAGATCCACTATGGACTGGACTCTCGCTATTATGTTGGATCCACTATGGACTGGACTCTCGCTATTATGTTAGATCCACTATGGACTGGACTCTCACTATTATGTTAGATCCACTATGGACTGAACTCTCACTATTATGTTAGATCCACTATGGACTGAACTCTCACTATTATGTCAGATCCACTATGGACTGGACTCTCGCTATTATGTTAGATCCACTATGGACTGGACTCTCGCTATTATGTTAGATCCACTATGGACTGGACTCTCGCTATTATGTTAGATCCACTATGGACTGGACTCTCGCTATTATGTTAGATCCACTATGGACTGGAGTCTCACTATTATGTTAAGTCCACTATGGACTGGACTCTCGCTATTATGTCAGATTCACTATGGACTGGACTCTTGCTACTATGTTAGATCCACTATGGACTGGACTCTCACTATTATGTTAGATCCACTATGGACTGGACTCTCACTATTGTATGTTAGATCCACTCTGAACTGGACTCTCACACTATAATGTTAGATCCACTATGGATTGGACTCTCGCTATTATGTTAGATCCACTATGGACTGGACTCTCGCTATTATGTTAGATCCACTATGGACTGGACTCTCACTATTATGTTAGATCCACCATGGACTGGACTCTCACTATTATGTTAGATCCACTATGGACTGGACTCTCGCTATTATGTTAGATCCACTATGGGCTGGACTCTCGCTATTATGTTAGATCCACTATGGGCTGGACTCTCACTATTATGTTAGGGCCACTATGGACTGGACTCTCACTATTATGTTAGATCCGCTACGGACTGGACTTTCACACTATTATGTTAGATCCACTATGGACTGGACTCTTGCTATTATGTTAGATCCACTATGGACTGGACTCTCACTATTATGTTAGATCCGCTACGGACTGGACTTTCACACTATTATGTTAGATCCACTATGGACTGGACTCTCACTATTATGTTAGATCCACTATGGACTGGACTCTCGCTATTATGTTAGATCCACTATGGGCTGGACTCTCGCTATTATGTTAGATCCACTATGGGCTGGACTCTCACTATTATGTTAGGGCCACTATGGACTGGACTCTCACTATTATGTTAGATCCGCTACGGACTGGACTTTCACACTATTATGTTAGATCCACTATGGACTGGACTCTTGCTATTATGTTAGATCCACTATGGACTGGACTCTCACTATTATGTTAGATCCGCTACGGACTGGACTTTCACACTATTATGTTAGATCCACTATGGACTGGACTCTTGCTATTATGTTAGATCCACTATGGACTGGACTCTCACTATTATGTTGGATCCAATATGGACTGGACTCTCACTATTATGTCGGATCCACTATGGACTGGACTCTCGCTATTATGTTAGATCCACTATGGACTGGACTCTCACTATTATGTTAAGTCCACTATGGACTGGACTCTCGCTATTATGTCAGATTCACTATGGACTGGACTCTTGCTACTATGTTAGATCCACTATGGACTGGACTCTCACTATTATGTTAGATCCACTATGGACTGGACTCTCACTATTATGTTAAGTCCACTATGGACTGGACTCTCGCTATTATGTCAGATTCACTATGGACTGGACTCTTGCTACTATGTTAGATCCACTATGGACTGGACTCTCACTATTATGTTAGATCCACTATGGACTGGACTCTCACTATTATGTTATATCCACCATGGACTGGACTCTCACTATTATGTCAGATCCACTATGGATTGGACTCTCGCTATTATGTTAGATCCACTATGGACTGGACTCTCGCTATTATGTTAGATCCACTATGGACTGGACTCTCACTATTATGTTAGATCCACTATGGACTGGACTCTCGCTATTATGTTAGATCCACTATGAGCTGGACTCTCACTATTATGTTAGGGCCACTATGGACTGGACTCTCACTATTATGTTAGATCCGCTACGGACTGGACTTTCACACTATTATGTTAGATCCACTATGGACTGGACTCTTGCTATTATGTTAGATCCACTATGGACTGGACTCTCACTATTATGTTGGATCCAATATGGACTGGACTCTCACTATTATGTCAGATCCACTATGGACTGGACTCTCGCTATTATGTTAGATCCGCTATGGACTGGACTCTCACTATTATGTTAGATCCACTATGGACTGGACTTACACTATTATATTAGATCCACTATGGACTGGACTCTCACTATTATGTTAGATCCGCTACGGACTGGACTTTCACACTATTATGTTAGATCCACTATCGACTGGACTCTTGCTATTATGTTAGATCCACTATGGACTGGACTCTCACTATTATGTTGGATCCAATATGGACTGGACTCTCACTATTATGTCAGATCCACTATGGACTGGACTCTCGCTATTATGTTAGATCCGCTATGGACTGGACTCTCACTATTATGTTAGATCCACTATGGACTGGACTATCACTATTAGGTTAGATCCACTATGGACTGGACTCTCACAATATTATGTTGGATCCACTATGGACTGGACTCTCACTATTATGTTAGATCCACTATGGACTGGACTTTCACTATTATGTTCGATCCACTATGGACTGGACTTTCACTATTATGTTAGATCCACTATGGACTGGACTCTCACTATTATGTTAGATCCACTATGGACTGGACTCTCACTATTATGTTAGATCCACTATGGGCTGGACTTTCACTATTATGTTAGATCCACTATGGACTGGACTCTCACTATTATGTTAGATCCACTATGGACTGGACTCTCACTATTATGTTAGATCCACTATGGACTGGACTCTCACTATTATGTTGGATCCAATATGGACTGGACTCTCACTATTATGTCAGATCCACTATGGACTGGACTCTCGCTATTATGTTAGATCCGCTATGGACTGGACTCTCACTATTATGTTAGATCCACTATGGACTGGACTTACACTATTATATTAGATCCACTATGGACTGGACTCTTGCTACTATGTTAGATCCACTATGGACTGGACTATCACTATTAGGTTAGATCCACTATGGACTGGACTATCACAATATTATGTTGGATCCACTATGGACTGGACTCTCACTATTATGTTAGATCCACTATGGACTGGACTTTCACTATTATGTTCGATCCACTATGGACTGGACTTTCACTATTATGTTAGATCCACTATGGACTGGACTCTCACTATTATGTTAGATCCACTATGGACTGGACTCTCACTATTATGTTAGATCCACTATGGACTGGACTCTCGCTATTATGTCAGATCCACTATGGACTGGACTCTCACTATTATGTTAGATCCACTATGGACTGGACTCTTGCTACTATGTTAGATCCACTATGGACTGGACTCTCGCTATTATGTTAGATCCACTATGGACTGGACTCTCACTATTATGTTAGATCCACTATGGACTGGACTCTCACTATTATGTTAGATCCACTATGGACTGGACTCTCACTATTATGTTAGATCCACTATGGACTGGACTCTCACTATTATGTTAGATCCACTATGGACTGGACTCTCGCTATTATGTCAGATCCACTATGGACTGGATTCTTGCTACTATGTTAGATCCACTATGGACTGGACTCTCACTATTATGTTACATCCACTATGGACTGGACTCTTGCTACTATGTTAGATCCACTATGGACTGGACTCTCGCTATTATGTTAGATCCACTATGGACTGGACTCTCGCTATTATGTTAGATCCACTATGGACTGGACTCTCACTATTATGTTATATCCACCATGGACTGGACTCTCACTATTATGTCAGATCCACTATGGATTGGACTCTCGCTATTATGTTAGATCCACTATGGACTGGACTCTCGCTATTATGTTAGATCCACTATGGACTGGACTCTCACTATTATGTTAGATCCACCATGGACTGGACTCTCACTATTATGTTAGATCCACTATGGACTGGACTCTCGCTATTATGTTAGATCCACTATGGGCTGGACTCTCACTATTATGTTAGGGCCACTATGGACTGGACTCTCACTATTATGTTAGATCCGCTACGGACTGGACTTTCACACTATTATGTTAGATCCACTATGGACTGGACTCTTGCTATTATGTTAGATCCACTATGGACTGGACTCTCACTATTATGTTGGATCCAATATGGACTGGACTCCCACTATTATGTTAGGGCCACTATGGACTGGACTCTCACTATTATGTTAGATCCGCTACGGACTGGACTTTCACACTATTATGTTAGATCCACTATGGACTGGACTCTTGCTATTATGTTAGATCCACTATGGACTGGACTCTCGCTATTATGTTAGATCCACTATGGACTGGACTCTCACTATTATGTTAAGTCCACTATGGACTGGACTCTCGCTATTATGTCAGATTCACTATGGACTGGACTCTTGCTACTATGTTAGATCCACTATGGACTGGACTCTCACTATTATGTTAGATCCACTATGGACTGGACTCTCACTATTATGTTAAGTCCACTATGGACTGGACTCTCGCTATTATGTCAGATTCACTATGGACTGGACTCTTGCTACTATGTTAGATCCACTATGGACTGGACTCTCACTATTATGTTAGATCCACTATGGACTGGACTCTCACTATTATGTCAGATCCACTATGGATTGGACTCTCGCTATTATGTTAGATCCACTATGGACTGGACTCTCACTATTATGTTAGATCCACTATGGACTGGACTCTCGCTATTATGTCAGATCCACTATGGACTGGATTCTTGCTACTATGTTGGATCCACTATGGACTGGACTCTCACTATTATGTTAGATCCACTATGGACTGGACTCTTGCTACTATGTTAGATCCACTATGGACTGGACTCTCGCTATTATGTTAGATCCACTATGGACTGGACTCTCGCTATTATGTTAGATCCACTATGGACTGGACTCTCACTATTATGTTATATCCACCATGGACTGGACTCTCACTATTATGTCAGATCCACTATGGATTGGACTCTCGCTATTATGTTAGATCCACTATGGACTGGACTCTCGCTATTATGTTAGATCCACTATGGACTGGACTCTCACTATTATGTTAGATCCACCATGGACTGGACTCTCACTATTATGTTAGATCCACTATGGACTGGACTCTCGCTATTATGTTAGATCCACTATGGGCTGGACTCTCACTATTATGTTAGGGCCACTATGGACTGGACTCTCACTATTATGTTAGATCCGCTACGGACTGGACTTTCACACTATTATGTTAGATCCACTATGGACTGGACTCTTGCTATTATGTTAGATCCACTATGGACTGGACTCTCACTATTATGTTGGATCCAATATGGACTGGACTCCCACTATTATGTTAGGGCCACTATGGACTGGACTCTCACTATTATGTTAGATCCGCTACGGACTGGACTTTCACACTATTATGTTAGATCCACTATGGACTGGACTCTTGCTATTATGTTGGATCCACTATGGACTGGACTCTCGCTATTATGTTAGATCCACTATGGACTGGACTCTCACTATTATGTTAAGTCCACTATGGACTGGACTCTCGCTATTATGTCAGATTCACTATGGACTGGACTCTTGCTACTATGTTAGATCCACTATGGACTGGACTCTCACTATTATGTTAGATCCACTATGGACTGGACTCTCACTATTATGTTAAGTCCACTATGGACTGGACTCTCGCTATTATGTCAGATTCACTATGGACTGGACTCTTGCTACTATGTTAGATCCACTATGGACTGGACTCTCACTATTATGTTAGATCCACTATGGACTGGACTCTCACTATTATGTCAGATCCACTATGGATTGGACTCTCGCTATTATGTTAGATCCACTATGGACTGGACTCTCGCTATTATGTTAGATCCACTATGGACTGGACTCTCACTATTATGTTAGATCCACTATGGACTGGACTCTCGCTGTTATGTTAGATCCACTATGGGCTGGACTCTCACTATTATGTTAGGGCCACTATGGACTGGACTCTCACTATTATGTTAGATCCGCTACGGACTGGACTTTCACACTATTATGTTAGATCCACTATGGACTGGACTCTTGCTATTATGTTAGATCCACTATGGACTGGACTCTCACTATTATGTTGGATCCAATATGGACTGGACTCTCACTATTATGTCAGATCCACTATGGACTGGACTCTCGCTATTATGTTAGATCCACTATGGACTGGACTCTCACTATTATGTTAAGTCCACTATGGACTGGACTTACACTATTATATTAGATCCACTATGGACTGGACTCTTGCTACTATGTTAGATCCACTATGGACTGGACTATCACTATTAGGTTAGATCCACTATGGACTGGACTCTCACAATATTATGTTGGATCCACTATGGACTGGACTCTCACTATTATGTTAGATCCACTATGGACTGGACTCTTGCTATTATGTTAGATCCACTATGGACTGGACTCTCACTATTATGTTGGATCCAATATGGACTGGACTCTCACTATTATGTCAGATCCACTATGGACTGGACTCTCGCTATTATGTTAGATCCGCTATGGACTGGACTCTCACTATTATGTTAGATCCACTATGGACTGGACTTACACTATTATATTAGATCCACTATGGACTGGACTCTCACTATTATGTTAGATCCGCTACGGACTGGACTTTCACACTATTATGTTAGATCCACTATCGACTGGACTCTTGCTATTATGTTAGATCCACTATGGACTGGACTCTCACTATTATGTTGGATCCAATATGGACTGGACTCTCACTATTATGTCAGATCCACTATGGACTGGACTCTCGCTATTATGTTAGATCCGCTATGGACTGGACTCTCACTATTATGTTAGATCCACTATGGACTGGACTATCACTATTAGGTTAGATCCACTATGGACTGGACTCTCACAATATTATGTTGGATCCACTATGGACTGGACTCTCACTATTATGTTAGATCCACTATGGACTGGACTTTCACTATTATGTTCGATCCACTATGGACTGGACTTTCACTATTATGTTAGATCCACTATGGACTGGACTCTCACTATTATGTTAGATCCACTATGGACTGGACTCTCACTATTATGTTAGATCCACTATGGGCTGGACTTTCACTATTATGTTAGATCCACTATGGACTGGACTCTCACTATTATGTTAGATCCACTATGGACTGGACTCTCACTATTATGTTAGATCCACTATGGACTGGACTCTCACTATTATGTTGGATCCAATATGGACTGGACTCTCACTATTATGTCAGATCCACTATGGACTGGACTCTCGCTATTATGTTAGATCCGCTATGGACTGGACTCTCACTATTATGTTAGATCCACTATGGACTGGACTTACACTATTATATTAGATCCACTATGGACTGGACTCTTGCTACTATGTTAGATCCACTATGGACTGGACTATCACTATTAGGTTAGATCCACTATGGACTGGACTATCACAATATTATGTTGGATCCACTATGGACTGGACTCTCACTATTATGTTAGATCCACTATGGACTGGACTTTCACTATTATGTTCGATCCACTATGGACTGGACTTTCACTATTATGTTAGATCCACTATGGACTGGACTCTCACTATTATGTTAGATCCACTATGGACTGGACTCTCACTATTATGTTAGATCCACTATGGACTGGACTCTCGCTATTATGTCAGATCCACTATGGACTGGACTCTCACTATTATGTTAGATCCACTATGGACTGGACTCTTGCTACTATGTTAGATCCACTATGGACTGGACTCTCGCTATTATGTTAGATCCACTATGGACTGGACTCTCACTATTATGTTAGATCCACTATGGACTGGACTCTCACTATTATGTTAGATCCACTATGGACTGGACTCTCACTATTATGTTAGATCCACTATGGACTGGACTCTCACTATTATGTTAGATCCACTATGGACTGGACTCTCGCTATTATGTCAGATCCACTATGGACTGGATTCTTGCTACTATGTTAGATCCACTATGGACTGGACTCTCGCTATTATGTTAGATCCACTATGGACTGGACTCTCACTATTATGTTAAGTCCACTATGGACTGGACTCTCGCTATTATGTCAGATTCACTATGGACTGGACTCTTGCTACTATGTTAGATCCACTATGGACTGGACTCTCACTATTATGTTAGATCCACTATGGACTGGACTCTCACTATTATGTTAAGTCCACTATGGACTGGACTCTCGCTATTATGTCAGATTCACTATGGACTGGACTCTTGCTACTATGTTAGATCCACTATGGACTGGACTCTCACTATTATGTTAGATCCACTATGGACTGGACTCTCACTATTATGTCAGATCCACTATGGATTGGACTCTCGCTATTATGTTAGATCCACTATGGACTGGACTCTCACTATTATGTTAGATCCACTATGGACTGGACTCTCGCTATTATGTCAGATCCACTATGGACTGGATTCTTGCTACTATGTTGGATCCACTATGGACTGGACTCTCACTATTATGTTAGATCCACTATGGACTGGACTCTTGCTACTATGTTAGATCCACTATGGACTGGACTCTCACTATTATGTTACATCCACTATGGACTGGACTCTTGCTACTATGTTAGATCCACTATGGACTGGACTCTCGCTATTATGTTAGATCCACTATGGACTGGACTCTCGCTATTATGTTAGATCCACTATGGACTGGACTCTCACTATTATGTTATATCCACCATGGACTGGACTCTCACTATTATGTCAGATCCACTATGGATTGGACTCTCGCTATTATGTTAGATCCACTATGGACTGGACTCTCGCTATTATGTTAGATCCACTATGGACTGGACTCTCACTATTATGTTAGATCCACCATGGACTGGACTCTCACTATTATGTTAGATCCACTATGGACTGGACTCTCGCTATTATGTTAGATCCACTATGGGCTGGACTCTCACTATTATGTTAGGGCCACTATGGACTGGACTCTCACTATTATGTTAGATCCGCTACGGACTGGACTTTCACACTATTATGTTAGATCCACTATGGACTGGACTCTTGCTATTATGTTAGATCCACTATGGACTGGACTCTCACTATTATGTTGGATCCAATATGGACTGGACTCCCACTATTATGTTAGGGCCACTATGGACTGGACTCTCACTATTATGTTAGATCCGCTACGGACTGGACTTTCACACTATTATGTTAGATCCACTATGGACTGGACTCTTGCTATTATGTTAGATCCACTATGGACTGGACTCTCGCTATTATGTTAGATCCACTATGGACTGGACTCTCACTATTATGTTAAGTCCACTATGGACTGGACTCTCGCTATTATGTCAGATTCACTATGGACTGGACTCTTGCTACTATGTTAGATCCACTATGGACTGGACTCTCACTATTATGTTAGATCCACTATGGACTGGACTCTCACTATTATGTTAAGTCCACTATGGACTGGACTCTCGCTATTATGTCAGATTCACTATGGACTGGACTCTTGCTACTATGTTAGATCCACTATGGACTGGACTCTCACTATTATGTTAGATCCACTATGGACTGGACTCTCACTATTATGTCAGATCCACTATGGATTGGACTCTCGCTATTATGTTAGATCCACTATGGACTGGACTCTCACTATTATGTTAGATCCACTATGGACTGGACTCTCGCTATTATGTCAGATCCACTATGGACTGGATTCTTGCTACTATGTTGGATCCACTATGGACTGGACTCTCACTATTATGTTAGATCCACTATGGACTGGACTCTTGCTACTATGTTAGATCCACTATGGACTGGACTCTCGCTATTATGTTAGATCCACTATGGACTGGACTCTCGCTATTATGTTAGATCCACTATGGACTGGACTCTCACTATTATGTTATATCCACCATGGACTGGACTCTCACTATTATGTCAGATCCACTATGGATTGGACTCTCGCTATTATGTTAGATCCACTATGGACTGGACTCTCGCTATTATGTTAGATCCACTATGGACTGGACTCTCACTATTATGTTAGATCCACCATGGACTGGACTCTCACTATTATGTTAGATCCACTATGGACTGGACTCTCGCTATTATGTTAGATCCACTATGGGCTGGACTCTCACTATTATGTTAGGGCCACTATGGACTGGACTCTCACTATTATGTTAGATCCGCTACGGACTGGACTTTCACACTATTATGTTAGATCCACTATGGACTGGACTCTTGCTATTATGTTAGATCCACTATGGACTGGACTCTCACTATTATGTTGGATCCAATATGGACTGGACTCCCACTATTATGTTAGGGCCACTATGGACTGGACTCTCACTATTATGTTAGATCCGCTACGGACTGGACTTTCACACTATTATGTTAGATCCACTATGGACTGGACTCTTGCTATTATGTTGGATCCACTATGGACTGGACTCTCGCTATTATGTTAGATCCACTATGGACTGGACTCTCACTATTATGTTAAGTCCACTATGGACTGGACTCTCGCTATTATGTCAGATTCACTATGGACTGGACTCTTGCTACTATGTTAGATCCACTATGGACTGGACTCTCACTATTATGTTAGATCCACTATGGACTGGACTCTCACTATTATGTTAAGTCCACTATGGACTGGACTCTCGCTATTATGTCAGATTCACTATGGACTGGACTCTTGCTACTATGTTAGATCCACTATGGACTGGACTCTCACTATTATGTTAGATCCACTATGGACTGGACTCTCACTATTATGTCAGATCCACTATGGATTGGACTCTCGCTATTATGTTAGATCCACTATGGACTGGACTCTCGCTATTATGTTAGATCCACTATGGACTGGACTCTCACTATTATGTTAGATCCACTATGGACTGGACTCTCGCTGTTATGTTAGATCCACTATGGGCTGGACTCTCACTATTATGTTAGGGCCACTATGGACTGGACTCTCACTATTATGTTAGATCCGCTACGGACTGGACTTTCACACTATTATGTTAGATCCACTATGGACTGGACTCTTGCTATTATGTTAGATCCACTATGGACTGGACTCTCACTATTATGTTGGATCCAATATGGACTGGACTCTCACTATTATGTCAGATCCACTATGGACTGGACTCTCGCTATTATGTTAGATCCACTATGGACTGGACTCTCACTATTATGTTAAGTCCACTATGGACTGGACTTACACTATTATATTAGATCCACTATGGACTGGACTCTTGCTACTATGTTAGATCCACTATGGACTGGACTATCACTATTAGGTTAGATCCACTATGGACTGGACTCTCACAATATTATGTTGGATCCACTATGGACTGGACTCTCACTATTATGTTAGATCCACTATGGACTGGACTCTTGCTATTATGTTAGATCCACTATGGACTGGACTCTCACTATTATGTTGGATCCAATATGGACTGGACTCTCACTATTATGTCAGATCCACTATGGACTGGACTCTCGCTATTATGTTAGATCCGCTATGGACTGGACTCTCACTATTATGTTAGATCCACTATGGACTGGACTTACACTATTATATTAGATCCACTATGGACTGGACTCTCACTATTATGTTAGATCCGCTACGGACTGGACTTTCACACTATTATGTTAGATCCACTATCGACTGGACTCTTGCTATTATGTTAGATCCACTATGGACTGGACTCTCACTATTATGTTGGATCCAATATGGACTGGACTCTCACTATTATGTCAGATCCACTATGGACTGGACTCTCGCTATTATGTTAGATCCGCTATGGACTGGACTCTCACTATTATGTTAGATCCACTATGGACTGGACTATCACTATTAGGTTAGATCCACTATGGACTGGACTCTCACAATATTATGTTGGATCCACTATGGACTGGACTCTCACTATTATGTTAGATCCACTAT
This sequence comes from Nerophis ophidion, assembly GCF_033978795.1. Classification (NCBI taxonomy): domain Eukaryota; kingdom Metazoa; phylum Chordata; class Actinopteri; order Syngnathiformes; family Syngnathidae; genus Nerophis; species Nerophis ophidion. Next base: position 7,889,822 of record NC_084625.1, read on the forward strand.
GGACTGGACTTTCACTATTATGTTCGATCCACTATGGACTGGACTTTCACTATTATGTTAGATCCACTATGGACTGGACTCTCACTATTATGTTAGATCCACTATGGACTGGACTCTCACTATTATGTTAGATCCACTATGGGCTGGACTTTCACTATTATGTTAGATCCACTATGGACTGGACTCTCACTATTATGTTAGATCCACTATGGACTGGACTCTCACTATTATGTTAGATCCACTATGGACTGGACTCTCACTATTATGTTGGATCCAATATGGACTGGACTCTCACTATTATGTCAGATCCACTATGGACTGGACTCTCGCTATTATGTTAGATCCGCTATGGACTGGACTCTCACTATTATGTTAGATCCACTATGGACTGGACTTACACTATTATATTAGATCCACTATGGACTGGACTCTTGCTACTATGTTAGATCCACTATGGACTGGACTATCACTATTAGGTTAGATCCACTATGGACTGGACTATCACAATATTATGTTGGATCCACTATGGACTGGACTCTCACTATTATGTTAGATCCACTATGGACTGGACTTTCACTATTATGTTCGATCCACTATGGACTGGACTTTCACTATTATGTTAGATCCACTATGGACTGGACTCTCACTATTATGTTAGATCCACTATGGACTGGACTCTCACTATTATGTTAGATCCACTATGGACTGGACTCTCGCTATTATGTCAGATCCACTATGGACTGGACTCTCACTATTATGTTAGATCCACTATGGACTGGACTCTTGCTACTATGTTAGATCCACTATGGACTGGACTCTCGCTATTATGTTAGATCCACTATGGACTGGACTCTCACTATTATGTTAGATCCACTATGGACTGGACTCTCACTATTATGTTAGATCCACTATGGACTGGACTCTCACTATTATGTTAGATCCACTATGGACTGGACTCTCACTATTATGTTAGATCCACTATGGACTGGACTCTCGCTATTATGTCAGATCCACTATGGACTGGATTCTTGCTACTATGTTAGATCCACTATGGACTGGACTCTCGCTATTATGTTAGATCCACTATGGACTGGACTCTCACTATTATGTTAAGTCCACTATGGACTGGACTCTCGCTATTATGTCAGATTCACTATGGACTGGACTCTTGCTACTATGTTAGATCCACTATGGACTGGACTCTCACTATTATGTTAGATCCACTATGGACTGGACTCTCACTATTATGTTAAGTCCACTATGGACTGGACTCTCGCTATTATGTCAGATTCACTATGGACTGGACTCTTGCTACTATGTTAGATCCACTATGGACTGGACTCTCACTATTATGTTAGATCCACTATGGACTGGACTCTCACTATTATGTCAGATCCACTATGGATTGGACTCTCGCTATTATGTTAGATCCACTATGGACTGGACTCTCACTATTATGTTAGATCCACTATGGACTGGACTCTCGCTATTATGTCAGATCCACTATGGACTGGATTCTTGCTACTATGTTGGATCCACTATGGACTGGACTCTCACTATTATGTTAGATCCACTATGGACTGGACTCTTGCTACTATGTTAGATCCACTATGGACTGGACTCTCGCTATTATGTTAGATCCACTATGGACTGGACTCTCGCTATTATGTTAGATCCACTATGGACTGGACTCTCACTATTATGTTATATCCACCATGGACTGGACTCTCACTATTATGTCAGATCCACTATGGATTGGACTCTCGCTATTATGTTAGATCCACTATGGACTGGACTCTCGCTATTATGTTAGATCCACTATGGACTGGACTCTCACTATTATGTTAGATCCACCATGGACTGGACTCTCACTATTATGTTAGATCCACTATGGACTGGACTCTCGCTATTATGTTAGATCCACTATGGGCTGGACTCTCACTATTATGTTAGGGCCACTATGGACTGGACTCTCACTATTATGTTAGATCCGCTACGGACTGGACTTTCACACTATTATGTTAGATCCACTATGGACTGGACTCTTGCTATTATGTTAGATCCACTATGGACTGGACTCTCACTATTATGTTGGATCCAATATGGACTGGACTCCCACTATTATGTTAGGGCCACTATGGACTGGACTCTCACTATTATGTTAGATCCGCTACGGACTGGACTTTCACACTATTATGTTAGATCCACTATGGACTGGACTCTTGCTATTATGTTGGATCCACTATGGACTGGACTCTCGCTATTATGTTAGATCCACTATGGACTGGACTCTCACTATTATGTTAAGTCCACTATGGACTGGACTCTCGCTATTATGTCAGATTCACTATGGACTGGACTCTTGCTACTATGTTAGATCCACTATGGACTGGACTCTCACTATTATGTTAGATCCACTATGGACTGGACTCTCACTATTATGTTAAGTCCACTATGGACTGGACTCTCGCTATTATGTCAGATTCACTATGGACTGGACTCTTGCTACTATGTTAGATCCACTATGGACTGGACTCTCACTATTATGTTAGATCCACTATGGACTGGACTCTCACTATTATGTCAGATCCACTATGGATTGGACTCTCGCTATTATGTTAGATCCACTATGGACTGGACTCTCGCTATTATGTTAGATCCACTATGGACTGGACTCTCACTATTATGTTAGATCCACTATGGACTGGACTCTCGCTGTTATGTTAGATCCACTATGGGCTGGACTCTCACTATTATGTTAGGGCCACTATGGACTGGACTCTCACTATTATGTTAGATCCGCTACGGACTGGACTTTCACACTATTATGTTAGATCCACTATGGACTGGACTCTTGCTATTATGTTAGATCCACTATGGACTGGACTCTCACTATTATGTTGGATCCAATATGGACTGGACTCTCACTATTATGTCAGATCCACTATGGACTGGACTCTCGCTATTATGTTAGATCCACTATGGACTGGACTCTCACTATTATGTTAAGTCCACTATGGACTGGACTTACACTATTATATTAGATCCACTATGGACTGGACTCTTGCTACTATGTTAGATCCACTATGGACTGGACTATCACTATTAGGTTAGATCCACTATGGACTGGACTCTCACAATATTATGTTGGATCCACTATGGACTGGACTCTCACTATTATGTTAGATCCACTATGGACTGGACTTTCACTATTATGTTCGATCCACTATGGACTGGACTTTCACTATTATGTTAGATCCACTATGGACTGGACTCTCACTATTATGTTGGATCCACTATGGACTGGACTCTCACTATTATGTTAGATCCACTATGGACTGGACTTTCACTATTATGTTAGATCCACTATGGACTGGACTCTCACTATTATGTTAGATCCACTATGGACTGGACTCTCACTATTATGTTAGATCCACTATGGACTGGACTCTCGCTATTATGTCAGATCCACTATGGACTGGATTCTTGCTACTATGTTAGATCCACTATGGACTGGACTCTCACTATTATGTTAGATCCACTATGGACTGGACTCTTGCTACTATGTTAGATCCACTATGGACTGGACTCTCGCTATTATGTTAGATCCACTATGGACTGGACTCTTGCTACTATGTTAGATCCACTATGGACTGGACTCTCACTATTATGTTATATCCACCATGGACTGGACTCTCACTATTATGTTGGAGCCACTATGGACTGGACTCTCACTATTACGTTAGATCCACTATGGACTGGACTCTCACCCTCGCCCAGGGGTGGGTGTCCCACATCTGTGGTCCCCTCCATTGGGTTGAGTTTTTCGTTGCCCTGATGTGGGATCTGAACCCAGGATGTCGTTGTGGTTTGTGCAGCCCTTTGAGACACTAGTGATTTAGGGCTATATAAGTAAACATTGAATGATTGATTGATTATGAATGTATGTTATATTGTCTTCATATTCCAGGGAGTTAATTTGTTTTGCGGGGGAATTGAGGGGATCATTATGATGATGATATTATTATGGTTGACAACAGTTTCATCTGAATGCTACAGAAAAAGTGAATATTTTTGGGGGGGGAATATGATACTGTACACTCATTTTTTGAAGCGATCAGAGGTTGACTGATTTTTTCAAACGTAAAAATCGATTTCTTCAGTTGAAACACACATTCTCCCACTGGTATAATTATTTAAAATTATCAATACAATCTTGGAAAATGGTAAAAAATAAATAAATAAATACAAACGCCCTTATATTATTGTCTTTTTTTTGTAAGAATTTGAGTTGTTTTAGATAAGCCCTTTTTTTTTACATTTATTTATATTGTCTCTTACTTTACATTTATTGTTTGTATATGATGGATATTTGAACATGTTTAAATATATTGGAAGTGCCTCAATTTTTTTTGTACATTGTGAATATTGTTTGTGTGTTCAATAAAATAAACCTGAACAGACGTATCACTCTGCAGTTGTGTCATTCTGTACATCGCAAGACAAAATATTGACGCAATATTCACAAAATTCTTGATATATTTGTCTAAAAATAAGAGTAATAGTTAAATACAACTATTTTTCATTTCAAAATATAGCATACACTAATAGGGACTACAAATCACATTCAGGACTACAAACGTCATTAAAACACGACGGACCTGACACGCCAGTAACCTAATTATTTTTCTACTTACCGAAGACAAACAAATGTTAGTCTGTTGTTAAAGCTTCCCATTGAAATAAAATCAATAGACGTATATGTAAAGTAAAATATTGGACATTTCCCGGTTGGGATTGTGAACATTTTTGACAGTGCCTGCAAGTTGCATCAGCCGCAGAAAGAGGACCCCTTGGCGGTGTTTTTCAGTCCGAAGTAAGTGCAAGTCACGAATCCTGTTTGTCATCATTTGAGATGATTCTGCTACGAATTAATCCAATTGACCTTTTATTCGACGGACTGTCTTAGGGGAAGCAAATTATTTGTTTATGTTTTTTTAAATGAGGTTTTCAGGCATTGTCCCCGGCTGCCTCTTTCATTCTCTTCTCATTCAAGATGGCGGGCGACGAGTCTGGAACAACGCTGGGTCAGCCGCACTTGGCCAAACAAGACCTCAGCACTCTCGTAAGTCACTTTTTAACACTGCCCAAATATTTGGGGTTTTGTGATAGAGGCTACTGGTGGGTTGTTAGCTTCGTTAAAGTGTTTCTTCTCCGGAAAGCTGGTCCCGAGCCACCGCCACCACCCGGCACATGACGGCCGGCTAGTAGCGCTAGTGCTTAGCGTCTGTGCTCCTCACAAAGATTGGAACTAGCGCTTAGCGTCTGTGCTCCTCACTAAGATTGGAACTAGCGCTTAGCGTCTGTGCTGCTCACAAAGATCGGAACTAGCGCTTAGCGTCTGTGCTCCTCACAAAGATCGGAACTAGTGCTTAGAGTCTGTGCTGCTCACAAAGATCGGAACTAGCGCTTAGCGATTTTGATAGATAGATTGATTGATTGTCTGTGCTCCTTACAAAGATCAAAACTTGCACTTAGCGTCTGTGCTCCTCACAAAGATAGGAACTAGCGAGTAGCGTCTGTGCTCCTCACAAAGATAGGAACTAGCGAGTAGCGTCTGTGCTCCTTACAAAGATCAGAACTAGCGCTTAGCGTCTGTGTTCTCCCAAAGATCGTAACTAGCGCTTAGCGATTTTGATAGATAAATTGATTGTCTGTGCTCCTTATAAAGATCGAAACAAATGCTTAGCGTCTGTGCTCCTAACAATGATCGAAACTAGCACTTAGCATCTGTGCTCCTAACAATGATCGAAACTAGCACTTAGCATCTGTGCTCCTAACAAAGATCGACACTAGCACTTAGCGTCTGTGCTCCTAGCAAAGATCAAAACTAGCGCTTAGCGATTTTGATAGATAGATTGATTGTCTGTGCTCCTTATAAAGATCGAAACAAATGCTTAGCATCTGTGCTCCTAACAATGATCGAAACTAGCACTTAGTATCTGTGCTCCTAACAAAGATCGACACTAGCACTTAGCGTCTGTGCTCCTAGCAAAGATCAAAACTAGGGCTTAGCGTCTGTGCTCCTGACAAAGATTGAAACTAGCTCTAGCGTCTGTGCTCCTAACAAATATCGGAACTTGCGCTTAGCGTTTGTGCTTCTAACAAAGATCGAAGGAAGCGCTTAGCGTCTGTGCTCTTCACAAAGATTGGAACTAGTGCTCGGCGTCTATGCTCCCAACAAAGATCGAAACTAGCACTAAGCGTCTGTGCTCCTAAGATCCAAACTAGCTCTTAACGACTGTGCTCCTCACAAAGATCGGAACTAGTGATTAGCGTCTATGCCCCTAACAAAGATTGAAACTAGCGCTTAGCGCCTGTGCTCCTCAAAGCTCGAAAACTAACACTTAGGGTCTGTGCTCCAAACAAAGATCAGAACTAGCTCTTAGCGTCTGTGCTCCTCACAAAGATAGGAACTAGCGCTTAGCGTCTGTGCTCTCACAAAGATGAGAACTAGCGCTTAGCGATTTTTATAGATAGATTGATTGATTGTCTGTGCTCCTTACAAAGAGCAAAACTAGCAATTAGCGTCTGTGCTCCTCACAAAGATAGGAACTAGCGCTTAGCGTCCGTGCTCTCTCAAAGATCGGAACTAGCGCTTAGCGTCTATGCTCCTCACAAAGATAGGAACTAGCGCTTAGCGTCTATGCTCTCACAAAGATCGGAACTAGCGCTTAGCGATTTTTATAGATAGATTGATTGATTGATTGTCTGTGCTCCTTACAAAGAGCAAAACTAGCACTTAGCGTCTGTGCTCCTCACAAAGATAGGAACTAGCGCTTAGCGTCCGTGCTCTCTCAAAGATCGGAACTAGCGCTTAGGGTCTGTGCTCCTCACAAAGATAGGAACTAGCGCTTAGCGTCTATGCTCTCACAAAGATCGGAACTAGCGCTTAGCGATTTTTATAGATTGATTGATTGATTGTCTGTGCTCCTTACAAATAGCACAGACGCTAAGCGCTAGTTTTGATATCACAAAGATCGGAACTAGCGCTTAGCAATTTTTATAGATAGATTGATTGATTGTCTGTGCTCCTTACAAAGATCAAAACTAGCGCTTACCGTCCGTGCTCTTCACAAAGATCAGAACTAGTGCTCAGCGTCTATGCTCCCAACAAATATCGAAACTAGCACTAAGCGTCTGTGCTCCTAACAAAGATCAAAACTAGCTCTTAGCGTTTGTGCTTCTAACAAAGACCGAAACAATCGCTTAGCATCTGTGCTCTTCACAAAGATCGGAACTAGTGCTCAGCGTCTATGCTCCCAACAAAGATCGAAACAATCGCTTAGCGTCTGTGCTCCTAATAAAGATCAAAACTAGCTCTTAACGACTGTGTTCCTTACAAAGATCAAAACTAGCGCTTAGCGTCTGTGCTCCTAACAAATATCGAAACTAGCGCTTAGCGTCTGCTCCTGAGAGAGATCGAACCTAACTCTTAGCGTCTCTGCTCCTAACAAATATCGAAACTAGCGCATAGCGTTTGTGGTCCTCGCAAAGCTCGAAACCAGCGCTTAGCGTCTGTGCTTCTAACAAAGATCGAAACCAGCGCTTAGCGTCTGTGCTCCTAACAAAGCTCGAAACCAGCGCATAGCGTTTGGGGTCCTCGCAAAGCTCGAAACCAGCGCTTAGCGTCTGTGCTTCTAACAAAGATCGAAACAAGCGCTTAGCGTCTTTGCTCCTCACAAAGATTGGAACTAGTGCTCAGCGTCTATGCTCCCAACAAAGATCGAAACTAGCACTTAACGACTGTGCTCCTTACAAAGATCAAAACTAGCGCTTAGCGTCTGTGCTCCTAACAAAGATTGTAACTCGCGCTTAGCGTATGTGCTCCCAACAAATATCGAAACTAGCGCTTAGCGTCTGCTCCTGACAGAGATCGAACCTAACTCTTAGCGTCTGTGCTCCTAACAAATATCGAAACTAGCGCATAGCGTTTGTGGTCCTCGCAAAGCTCGAAACCAGCGCTTAGCGTCTGTGCTTCTAACAAAGATCGAAACAAGCGCTTAGCGTTTGTGCTTCTAACAAAGATCAAAACAAGCGCTTAGCGTCTGTGCTCTTCATAAAGATCGGAACTAGTGCTCTGCGTCTATGCTCCCAACAAAGATCAAAACTAGCACTTAGAGTCTGTGCTCCTAACTAAGATCAAAACTAGCGCTTAGCGTCTATGCTCCTAACAAAGATCAAAACTAGCTCTTAACGACTGTGCTCCTTACAAAGATCAAAACTAGCGCTTAGCGTCTGTGCTCCTAACAAAGATCGTAACTCGCGCTTAGCGTATGTGCTCCTAACAAATATCGAAACTAACGCTTGGCGTCTGCTCCTGACAGAGATCGAACTTAACTCTTAGCGTCTGTGCTCCTAACAAATATCGAAACTAGCGCATAGCGTTTGTGGTCCTCGCAAAGCTCGAAACCAGCGCTTAGAGTCTGTGCTTCTAACAAAGATCGAAACAAGCGCTTAGCGTCTGTGCTCCTCACAAAGAGCGGAACTAGTGCTTAGCGTTTATGCTCCCAACAAAGATTGAAACTAGCGCTTAGCGCCTGTGCTCCTCAAAGCTAGAAAACTATCACTTAGGGTCTGTGCTCCAAACAAAGATCGGAACTATCTCTTAGCGTCTGTGCTCCTCACAAAGATCGAAACTAGCGCTTAGCGTCTGTGCTCCTTACAAAGATCGAAAGTAGCGCTTAGCGTCTGTGCTCTTCACAAAGATTAAAAATAGCGCTTAACGTCTGGGCTCCTAAAAAAAGATCGAAACTAGCTATTAGCGTCTGAGCTCCTCACAAAGATGGAAACTAGCGCTTAACGTCTGGCCTCCTAATGAAGATCGAAACTAGCGCTTAGCGTCTGTGCTTCTAACAAGGATCGAAATCTATTTACCGTATTTCCTTGCATTGCTGCAGGCACGCTAATTATTTTAAAACCTCTTCTCACTCCGGCACTTACCAAAGGCATGCACTAAAAATTTGAGTGTGATGTAAGCTTGGACCTTTTAATCCTACTGAATAGCTCTTAATCTTCTTCCCTTTATGCAATTTCAAATGACCGATATTGAAATCAGCCTCCTCCATTTTGAAAACGATGACAGGGGAAGTGTCACGAGTTTGACCAGGTAGTAATGCTAAGCATGCGCTAATTATTTTGCGAAGCGAGTTTGACCCAGCAGTAATTGAAGGCAGGCGCATACTATATGCCCTGCGGCAATTTAAGGAAATACGGTAGTTCCATGCAATGACTTAAGAATGATGACATCTCTTTCTTAAGTATTTGTCCTGCGTGTTGTTATCTGAAATGTAGGGACGTGTTATGAAATATATCTACAAACAATGCTCAGCTTTATAAACAATGTCTCTTCAGGATGTGTCCACCTTGGAGACTCTGTCCCCGGAGATCATCAGCCGGCAGGCCACCATCAACATTGGTAAGGACATGAACCCCGAACGGGACAAGCGGTAGAAAATGGATGGATGGATTACGGAATTTCGGGAAAACCGGGAATTTTAACCCAGTTCAAAAAACAACTTAGTTTTTTGTCCTGATTAAGAGGAATGTTTGGATTGTGGAACGGTTGAAATGCGTTGAAAAAAATGGTAGAAATAGGGCTTTGGAAAAGCAGGAATACTGGAAAATCCTGGAATTGTTATGAACTTTGAAAAAAGGTAGTTTGAATTTCCAGAATGGTGGAATTTGTTGAAGGTGAAATGGTTTGAAAAATGTGGAAATGGTGAAAGGTTTTGAATAGGTTGAAAAATGTGGAAATGGTCAAAGTTTGAAAAATGGGCAAATCATTATGAACGGGAATAATGTCCCGAAAAACTCGGAATTCTGGGAAATTTGGGAATGTTTGGAATTTGTCAAGGGAAAGCCTGCGATTCCAGAATAGACTAAACAGTTTGAAGTTGGAACGGTTTGAATGGGGTGAAAAATGTGGAGAGTAGAGCGTGCCAAAATCTGGAGAAGAAGAAGTTAAATAATAGAGAGATGAAAGCTTTGGAACATTCACACAGTGAAGTGTCTTTGTCTGACTTCCAGGCACCATCGGCCACGTGGCCCACGGGAAGTCCACGGTGGTGAAAGCCATCTCAGGCGTTCACACCGTCCGCTTCAAGAACGAACTGGAGAGGAACATCACCATCAAGCTGGGCTATGCTAATGCTAAGGTAGGTGGTGCGAGGAGAAGCTGCTGCTCCTGGCTTTTCAGCCCACCGGGACGCTAACCGCCGCCATCTTGTTAGATCTACATGCTGGACGACCCCAGCTGTCCCCGGCCCGAGTGCTACCGCTCTTGTGGCAGCAGCACCCCCGACGAGTTCCCCACAGACATTCCCGGCACCAAAGGCAACTTCAAACTTGTCAGGTTGGTATGAAGTAGTCACCGTGTTTGTTGTTAAAATGGCGTCACCTGACAGCCCACAAAGTGTGAAGCCTTCGACTCCCAAATTTGTAAATGGCGTCTCTCGTAGACACGTGTCCTTCGTGGACTGCCCCGGTCACGACATCTTGATGGCCACCATGTTGAACGGCGCCGCCGTCATGGACGCCGCCCTCCTGCTGATCGGTGAGTGGCGCCGGCTTGTGCGTGTGGAACCTGTGCCAGAGCGCTCTTCTGTCCTCCCTCAGCGGGGAACGAGTCCTGTCCTCAGCCGCAGACGTCCGAGCATCTGGCCGCCATAGAGATCATGAAGCTGAAGCACATCCTCATCCTGCAGAACAAGATCGACCTGGTGAAGGAGAGCCAGGCCAAGGAACAGTACGAGCAGATCCTGGCCTTCGTGCAGGGTCAGCGTGCCGACCTTTTTACTTCACTCACCTCCTGTGTTCATGGAACTGTAGTCATGATTAGGACTGCATGAGAAAATGTAGCATTTCATTTAACCTCTTGTAAGTATTGTAGTAGTGATATTGGACAAGTAATATATTCTAAGTACTCTAGTAGTAGTGATTTGTACAAGTAATATATTATAAGTACTGTAGTAGTAGTAATTATTTGTACAAGTAATATATAATAAGTACTGTAGTAGTAGTAGTATTGATTTGTACAAGTAATATATCGTAAGTAATGTAGTAGTAGTAATATTATACAATTAGTATATTGTAAGTAGTAGTAGTGATATTGTACAAGTAATATCTTGAGTACTGTAGTAGTAGTGATATTGTACAAGTAATGTAGTAATAGTAGCTATTGTGCAAGTAATATATAGTAAGTACTGTAGTAGTAGTTATTTTGTACAAGTAATGTAGTAGTGCTATTGAACAAGTAATATATTGTAAGTAATGTAGTAGTGATATTCTAAGTAATGTACTAATAGGGGTGATATTGTACAAGTAATATTGTAAATACATAGTAGTGATATTTTACAAGTAATATATAGTAAGTAATGTAGTAGTAGTGATATTATACAATTAGTATATTGTAAGTAATGGTTTAATAGTAGTAGATATTGTACAAGTAATATATTGTTTGTACTGTAGTAGTAGTGATATTGTACAAGCAATATATTGTAAGTAATGTAGTAGTAGTGATATAGAAGTAATACTGTATGTAATGTAGTAGTAGTGATATAGAAGTAATACTGTATGTAATGTAGTAGTAGTGATATTGAACAATTCATATTGTAAGTAATGTAGTAATAGGAGTGACATTGTACAAGTAATATTGTTATTAATATAGAAGTAGTGATATTATAGAAGTCATATTATAAGTAATGTAGTAGTAGTAGTGATATTGTACAAGTAATATAGTTATTAATTTAGTAGTAGTGATATTTCATAAGTTATATATAGTAAGTAATGTAGTAGTAGATATTGTACAAGTAATATATTGTTAGTACTGTAGTAGTAGTAGTGACATTGTACAAGTTATATTGTAAATAATGTAGTAGTAGTAGTGATATTGTACAAGTAGTATTGTAAGTAATGTAGTAGTAGTGATATTAGACAAGTAGTATATTGTAAGTACAGTAGTAGTAGTGATATTGTACAAGTAATATATTGTAAGTAATGTAAAAGTAGTGCTATTGTACAAGTAATGTAAATAATGTAGTAGTGATATTGTACAAATAATATATTTTAAGTAATGTAGAAGTAGTGATTTTGTACAAGTAATATATTGTAAGTTCTGTAGTAGTAGTGATATTCTAAGTAATGAAGTAATAGGACTGATATTGTACTAGTAATATTGTAAATAATATAGTAGTGATATTTTACAAGTAATATATAGTAAGTAATGTAGTACTAGTGACATTGTAAAGTAAAATATTGTAAGAAATATTTTAATAGTAGTGATATTGTACAAGTAATATATTGTAATTAATGTAGTAGTGATATTATACAAGTAGTATTGTAAATAATGTAGTATTAGTGATATTGTACAAGTAATATTGTAAGTAATGTAGTAATAAGAGTGATATTGTACAAGTAATATTGTTAATATAGTAGTAGTGATATTTTACAAGTAATATATAGTAAGTAATGTAGTCGTAGTGACATTGTGAAGTAATATATTGTAAGCAATGTAGTAGTAGATATCGTACAAGTAATATATTGTTAGTACTGTAGTAGTAGTAGTGATATTGTACAAATAATATATTGTAAGTAATGTAGTAGTAGTGATATTGTACAAGTTATATTGTAAATAATGTAGTAGTGATATTGTACAAGTAGTAATGTAAGTAATTTAGTAGTTGTGATATTGTACAAGTTATATTGTAAATAATGTAGTAGTAGTGATATTGTACAAGTAATATTGTAAATAAATTAGTAGTAGTAGTGATATTGTACAAGTAGTAAATGATCAATATTATATCACGATTATTAATCATTATCAATATTGCACTTCCTATTTGTACTACGCAAAGGATGTACTAGTGTTGTTTTAGATGTAAAGGATATGCCATCTTGTGCAGCTCTTAAAGAAACGACATATGGAGGTTGCCTACAGCCACGGTTGTGTATTTTGGCCAGAGTTGTCATTTGGAAGATTTGAAAGGACAGACTTGTTTGATTGACAGGCACGGTGGCCGAGGGCGCCCCCATCATTCCCATCTCAGCTCAGCTGAAGTACAACATTGAGGTGGTGTGCGAGTACATCGTGAAGATGATCCCTGTTCCCATCCGGGACTTCTCCTCCAAGCCCAGACTCATCGGTAAGAAGCGGCCAGAGAAGCCCCGCCTCTCACCTGGTCCTCACTGACTCTCTTCCTCTCAGTCATCAGGTCTTTTGACGTCAACAAGCCCGGCTGCGAAGTGGACGACCTGAAAGGGGGCGTGGCAGGAGGGAGCATCCTGAAGGGCGTGCTCAAGGTGAGACCGCGCCGCACAAAACCCGCCCAAAGCAGCGAATGAGCATCACCGTCTTGCGTGTGCAGGTGGGCCAGGAGATCGAGGTGCGGCCGGGCATCGTGTCCAAGGATGACGAAGGCAAGCTGATGTGCAAACCCATCTTCTCCAAGATCGTCTCGCTCTTCGCCGAACACAACGATCTCCAGTACGCCGCGCCCGGAGGCCTCATCGGTGCGTCCTCACCTTCCTACTTTATGTGGAACCATCTAGATCAGGGGTCACCAGGTCGCCCGTAAGGACTAGATGAGTCGCCCGCTGGCCTGTTCTAAAAATAGCTCAAATAGCAGCACTTACCAGTGAGCTGCCTCTATTTTTTAAATTTTATTTATTTACTAGCAAGCTGGTCTCGCTTTGCTCGATATTTTTAATTCTAAGAGAGACAAAACTCAAATAGAACTTGAAAATCCAAGAAAATATTTTAAAGACTTGGTCTTCACTTGTTTAAATAAATTCATTTATTTTTTTACGTCGCTTCTTATAACTTTCAGAAAGACAATTTTAGAGAAAAAATACAACCTTAAAAATTATTTTAGGATTTTTAAACTTATATACCTTTTTACCTTTTAAATTCCTTCCTCTTCTTTCCTGACAATTTAAATCAATGTTCAAGTAAATTGTTTTTTTTGTTGTAAAGAATAATAAATACATTTTAATTTAATTCTTCATTTTAGCTTCTGTTTTTTTGATGAAGAATATTTGTGAAATATTTCTTCAAACTTATGATTAAAATTCAAAAAATGTATTCTGGCAAATCTAGAAAATCTGTAGAATCAAATTTAAATCTTATTTCAAAGTGTTTTGAGTTTCTTTTAAAATTTTTGTTCTGGAAAATCTAGAAGAAATAATGATTTTTCTTTGTTAGAAATATAGCTTGGTCCAATTTGTTATATATTCTAACAAAGTGCAGATTGGATTTTAACTTATTTAAAATATGTTATCAAAATTCTAAAATTAATCTTAATCAGGTAAAATTACTAACGATGTTCCATAAATACATTTTTTCAAAAAGATTCGAATTAGCTAGTTTGTCTCTTCTTTTTTTCGGTTGAATTTTGAATTTTAAATAGTCGAAATTGAAGATAAACTATGTTTCAAAATGTAAATTTCATTTTTTTCATGTTTTCTCCTCTTTTAAACCGTTCAATTTAGTGTTTTTTTCATCTTTTATTCTCTACAAAAAACCTTCCGTAAAAGGGGGAAAAAAATGTACGGCGGAATGACAGACAGAAATACCCATTTTTTAATATATATGTAGATTTATTTATTTAAGGTAAATTGAGCAAATTGGCTATTTCTGGCAATTTATTTAAGTGTGTATCAAACTGGTAGCCCTTCGCATTAATCAGTACCCAAGAAGTAGCTCTTGCTTTCAAAAAGGTTGGTGACCCCTGATCTAGAGCAACTTCAGGTCTGTCGTTAGGAATTTCTTTAAAAAAAATGTTTCATGCCCTTTTTGTTAAAGAAAAGGTTTTCTTTTTTATAGCAAAACACAAAATATGCAATATTTTCCCCCAAAAATATTTCAAATAGGAATATTTGATAGGTTAACAATTCATAACATTAATTTTGATTCATTATTTTAGAGCACGGGTAGGGAATCTATGGCTCTAGAGCCAGATGTGGCTCTTTTGATGACTGCATCTGACTCTT
The DNA here is from genome assembly GCF_033978795.1 of Nerophis ophidion. Lineage (NCBI taxonomy): Eukaryota > Metazoa > Chordata > Actinopteri > Syngnathiformes > Syngnathidae > Nerophis > Nerophis ophidion. Next base: position 7,904,870 of record NC_084625.1, read on the forward strand.
GGATAAATCTGAGCTGACATTGCTTAACACGATAAGTAATGAATAATTCCACTTGTAATCATAGTGTTAAAAATAACATTCAAAATATAAAACATTATCATGCATGGTTATGCTCAAGAAGTTGCGTTAATGGTAAGAAGTAATTTATTTATTATTGGTTAGTGTTGGGCTTGCCCTCCTGGGGGTTCTTCAGACCACCAAACACCGACATGAGAGCCTGTTTTAGGGTAAAATATTGTTTTTTTTTTTTCAATTAGTCTCTCAGTTGCTTTCCAGCAATTGTCTCTCCTCTTGGCTGCTGCTTATAACAGAGCGACTGGTGATTAGATAAAAAGGCCCAGGTGGGCCCTCTACGCACCTGTCGCTGATTTCGAGGCCGGTCCTGGCAACATCCCGCTTTGCTGCAGGCCACGCCCCTTCCACAGTTTGCTTCAGAATAACAATATTACAAAGAATAAGAGACCTATTATACTCTGGAAATGTTGGTCTTACTTAAAAATGCACACGTTTAGTTGTGTTCAGTGTTAAAAAAAAAAATATTATATGGCTCTTAGGGAAATACATTTTAAAATATTTGGCTTCTTGGCTCTCTCAGCCAAAAAGGTTCCCGACCCCTGTTTTAGAGCAACCCACCTCCAAAGACATGCACCTGGGGATAGGTTGATTGGCAACACTAAATGGTCCCTAGTGTGTGAATGTTGTCTGTCTATCTGTCTTGGACCTGTGATGAGGTGGTGACTTGTCCAGGGCGTACCCCGCTTTCCGCCCGATTGTAGCTGAGATAGGCACCAGCGCCCCCAAAGGGAATAAGCGGTAGAAAATGGATGGATGGACAGTTTTAAGGAAAAAAACAGCCTGCTTTGTGTTATTAAAGTCAACATTGCTACTTTTCTAGTTTGATTTCACTTTTTGTCGTTTTTATTCTTCTCATTGTTGTTGTTTGACTAGTTTTAGAGTGTGCCACACAGGCTGTAAAGAAATGAGTGCACTTTGGACACCCCCGATGTAGGCTGACCAAGTGTCTTTGCAGGTGTGGGCACCAAGATCGACCCCACGCTGTGCCGAGCGGACCGTATGGTGGGTCAGGTGCTGGGTGCCGTCGGCGAGCTGCCGGAGATCTTCACCGAGTTGGAGATCTCCTACTTCCTGCTCAGGAGGCTGCTGGGCGTGCGCACAGAGGGAGACAAGAAGGCCGCCAAGGCGAGCAAAGTTTATTCCGACTTCCGATAGTCTTCTGCGTCACGCTGACGGAACGTTTGTCTTTGCCGCCGCAGGTCCAGAAGCTTTCCAAGAACGAAGTGTTGATGGTGAACATCGGGTCGCTGTCGACGGGCGGCCGCGTCAGCGCCGTCAAAGCCGATCTGGCCAAGATCGTCCTGACCAATCCCGTCTGCACTGAAGTGGGAGAGAAGATCGCTCTGAGTCGACGTGTGGAGAAACATTGGCGGTGAGGATGAGTCTGGTCAATCCCTGCGCAGTTCATTAGTCCTTTAACGGTAACTCATTATCTCCACCCACTTTCTTCCTTGCAGTCTGATTGGCTGGGGACAGATCAGGAGGGGCGTGACTATCACGCCCACAGTGGACGACGACTGAGAACCACCACGCTGGACGTTTACTTATCGCATCACAACCCGCCTCGTTTTTTATTTCACATTCTTCTTTCTCGCCAAAGAGTATGGACGGGCAGGACGCCAGTGTGGCGAGGAGGCGCTTTGGACTGTCAATCATCCTCCACTGGAGCGGTTTCAGTGCAGCTAACTCTTTATCCTTCTCATCCAATAAAGTGCATTTGGAACTAACTTTGTTTTGTTTTTGGCATAGCATTGAAAACCTTTCACTTCCTTGCAAAGGAAGTGAAAGAAATGTATTCTTATTTTACATTTAATTAGAAATAAAGCTAATTAATACATGAGAATTGTATTGCAATACACTATTAAAGTATGGATGAATCTCAAATGGAAATTAAGTACATTTGAAGACATCAATTAGGACAGACACTTTTTTTGTACAATATAATCAGCAGCACATAAGTATCGAAATTAATTTGAATTATATTACCATTTATTTAAAGAGTAAAGCGGAATAATGGATGATTAGAGTAGGTTTTTTCCAAATCTAACTGTACAAAATGTTTTTTGTGTGCCTAAAAGAGTTTGAGTTTATTTGGAACATGCATGTATACAATATGATAAATCACAATTTCTAATGAGGGAAAAAAAGCATAGCTTATTTAATCCTACCCCTTTTACCTTTATGTAACAGTTTCTGAAACTTTTGTTCACTTCCTGTTCTCAATTTAATCATACTATAAACCATAAGTCAGGGGTGTCCAAAGTGTGGCCCGCGGGTTATTTTTTACGGCCCCACGGCACATTTTAAGAATACAATTGAAAAAAATTAAAAACAGAAAAAGTGGTATAAAAGAGCAAACAGGTGAAATGTAACAAAAATTTGTTGCAATGTTTTTACTCTTATATCACAAAGCTGCCATGCAGGCTGTTTCTTTAAAAAATAATGAATCAAAATCAATGTCATTATGAATTATTGACCTATTCAAGGCTCCAATTACGTCACATTAAATATTCCACTTTGAAATATTTTTGGGGGAAAATGTTGCATATTTTGTGATTTGCCATATAAAAAAACAGAGCTCATTTTTTTTTTTTAAAAAGAAGGGCTTAAAATAAACAAAAAACATAACAATAAAACTATTAATTGACGGATAGAACTGATTATTGTGCTAAAAGTAAACGGTAAAAAAATATATAAAATTTATTTTTTAACACTTTAATGAGTAGAACCCTTTTGGATCGCCAATTATTTTAGTGTGATTTGTTTTTAAGTGTCATTGCTCAAAAAATAATAATGAATCAAAATCCAAAATTAAGGCTCCAATTATTATATAATGTCAAATATTCCACCTAAAAACATGTTCTTCGGTGAATATATTGCATATTTTGTGTTTTTTCCATTTTTCCTAATGTTGATCTACAGCAGGGGTAACCAACCTTTTTGAAAGCAAGAGCTACTTCTTGGGTACTGATTAATGCGAAGGGCTACCAGTTTGATACACACTTGAATAAAATTCCAGAAATAGCCAATTTGCTCAATTTACCTTTTATTAAATAAATCTATATATATATATATATATATATATATATATATATATATATATATATATATATATAAATGGGTATTTCTGTACGTAATTCCGTTGTGCATTTTTTTTCTTCTTACGGAAGGTTTTTTTGTAGAGAATAAATGATGAAAAAATTACTTAATAGAACAGTTTAAAAGAGAAAAAAATGAAAATAAAATTTTGAAACATAGTTTACGGTATCTTCAATTTTGACTCTTTAAAATTCAAAGTTCAACCGAAAAAAATGAAGATAAAAACTAGCTAATTCGAATATTTTTGAAAAAAATATTTATGGAACATCATTAGTCATTTTTCCTGATTAAGATTAATTTTACAATTTTGATGACATGTTTTAAATAGGTTAAAATCCAATCTGCATTTAGTTAGAATATATAACAAATTGGACCAAGCTATATTTCTAACAAAGACGAATCATTATTTCTTCTGGATTTTCCAGAACAAACATTTTAAAAGAAATTCAAAAGACTTCGAAATAAGATTTAATTAGATTTTACAGTTTTTCTAGATTTGCCAGAATAATTTGTATGAATTTTAATCAGGCCAGTGGGCGACTCATCTGGTCCTTACGGGCGACCTGGTGCCCGCGGGCACCGTGTTGGTGACCCCTGCTTTAGACATTTAAAACTTGAATAATAATGAAAATAATAATACTGAATAATGACACATTTGTTATGTTTTTTTTTTTTTACCAAAACCCTTTGGGGTCCCCGGGATCATAACTGAGTGGAGGCCTGAATGTATAATTTATATATATATATATTGTATTGCTTTTTAAAATAAAAATTATGAAAATGGCCCCCGCTTGCTTTGATTTTTCAGTGTGCGGCCCTCAGTGGAAAAAGTTTGGACACCCCTGCCATAAGTAATAACAATATATATATATTTTAATTAATTGGTGAAGTAAGTTATATATCATATTGTGAGATGAGTAATATTATCTAGTTGGATGGATGAAATAAATCCAGAATGTTTATCATGGTTTTCCTTCTCTATACTTTGTAAACACTTTAAATTGGAAGATTTTGATTTATTTGCTCAAGCCAATCCATCATTTAATTCCACATCGGGATATACTGAAGGTGTACATTTTCAATTACATTTTTATCTAAGATTATATTTATCCTCTTTTGTTGAGAAGAATTGTTGTATATTCTCGGGTAGTGAGCGTTGGACCAGTAGTACTTAGGGTGTCCACCAGGGGGCAATACACTACCAGTAAGGCTGCATTTTGTGTTATCAGTGAGTGTCAGGCGTGACGGTTTTATTTTGGTGGAGCAGCCGCTCGTAAATCAACCTAAACACACGTCATGTTAGTGTGCATGCGAACGATCATCGTCTTTTGACAGCAAGCACATAAAATCGGCAGACATAAACCGTAGTTTTTTGTTTTTTTAATCAATAGGCACCCATAACTGGCAAAACTGAACATTACTGCCCTCTCCTGGTTTGGATTGAGAATTGTAGCCAATTATTGAAGGGGCGGGGCTTCGATTAGAGCAGGGGTCACCAACCTTTTTGAAAGCAAGAGCTACTTCTTGGGTACTGATTAATGCGAAGGGCTACCAGTTTGATACACACTTAAATAAATTGCCAGAAATAGACAATTTGCTCAACTTACCTTTAATAAATAAATCTTATATTTATATATATTAAAAAATGGGTATTTATGTCTGTCATTCCGTCATACATTTTTTTCCCTTTTACGGAAGATTTTTGTAGAGAATAAAAGATGAAAAAAAACACTAAATGGAACAGAATAAAAGAGGCGAAAACACGAAAAAAATGAAAATTAAATTTTGAAACATAGTTTCTCTTCAATTTCGACTCTTTAAAATTTAAACGAAAAAAAAGAAGAGAAAAAATAGCTAATTCGACTCTTTTTAAAAAAAATACAAAAAGAATTTATGGAATATCATTAGTAATTTTTCCTGATTAAGATTAATTTAAGAATTTCGATGACATGTTTTAAATAGGTTAAAATCCAATCTGCACTTTGTTAGAATATATAACAAATTGGACCAAGCTATATTTCTAACAAAGACAAATCATTATTTCTTCTAGATTTTCCAGAACAAAATTGTAAAAGAAATTCAAAAGACTTTGAAATAAGATTTAAATTTGATTCTACAGATTTTCTAGATTTGCCAGAATATTTTTTTTGAATTTTAATCATAATAAGTTTGAAGAAATATTTCACGAATATTCTTCGTCGAAAAAACAGAAGCTAAAATGAAGAATTATATTAAAATTGATTTATTATTCTTTACAATAAAAAAAAAATTACTTGAAGATTGTTTTAAATTGTCTTGAAAGAAGGTAAAAAGGTATATGTGTTTAAAAATCCTAAAATCATTTTTAAGGTTGTATTTTTTCTCCAAATTTTGATGACATATTTTAAATAGGTTAAAATCCAATCTGCACTTTGTTAGAATATATAACAAATTAGACCAAGCTATATTTCTAACAAAGACAAATAATTATTTCTTCGAGATTTTCCAGAACAAAAATTTTAAAATAAATTCAAAATACTTTGAAATAAGATTTAATTTCGATTCTACAGATGTTCTAGATTTGCCTGAAAATTTTTGGGAATTTTAATCATAAGTTTGAAGAAATATTTCACAAATATTCTTCGTCGAAAAAACAGAAGGTAAAATGAAGAATTAAATTAAAATGTATTTATTATTCTCTACACTAAAAAAAAAACTTGAACATTGATTTAAATTGTCAGGAAAGAAGAGGAAGGAATTTAAAAGGTAAAAAGGTATATGTGTTAAAAAATCCTAAAATCATTTTTAAGGTTGTATTTTTTCTCTACAATTGTCTTTCTAAAAGTTATAAGAAGCAAAGTAAAAAAAAATAAATGAATTTATTCAAACAAGTGAAGACCAAGTCTTTAAAATATTTTCTTGGATTTTCAAATTCTATTTGAGTTTTGTCTCTCTTAGAATTAATAAAGTCGGGCAAAGCTAGACCAGCTTGCTAGTAAATAAATACAATTTAAAAAATAGAGGCAGCTCACTGGTAAGTGCTGCTATTTGAGCTATTTTTAGAACAGGCCAGCGAGCGACTCATCTGGTCCTTACGGGCTACCTGGTGCCCGCGGGCACCGTGTTGGTGACCCTTGGATTAGATTGACCGCTCACTCACAAGAGTGTTTGTGCTCCTCTGCATTCATTATTTTTTTAAATAACCAGGGGGGTCCTCATTATAGAAAAAAACAGACTTACCGGTTTAATTTTTCAGGCTCAAACAATATGTTTTGTTTGGTTTACCAGCAGGCGGCAGCGAGGTCAGGCGTTCCCGGGTCCTCATCAACCGCTCTCGTTGCCATGACGACGACACACAAACACACAGAAGGGGGTGTAAATGATGGCGTGCACACATGAATCACACTCAATGGTACGTTTGTGTCTGGTTTATTACTGCAGGGGGTTGTTTTTCCTTTTAAATACAGACATTTATTTGCAAAATACTAAAGAGTATTACAACTCCAAAGTACTAAAAAGTTTATATATCGTAATCATTGTCAGCATTATTAATTATTGTCTCTAAAACACCTGGGGGGAAAGGACGGGGGCGGGTCACTGAGGCACAACTTTTATCCTTCCAGTTTCTTTCCTTGCTTAAGAGTGAGCGTAACTCTTTTTTTTTTTAGATACAGTTCGTCTTTCCAGAACCTTCTTTGGAGTGACTTGGCTTTAAAGGCCTACTGAAATGAGACTTTCTTATTTAAACGGGGATAGCAGGTCCATTCTTTGTGTCATACTTGATCATTTCGCGATATTGCCATATTTTTGCTGAAAGGATTTAGTAGAGAACATCGAGGATAAAGTTCGCAACTTTTGGTCGCTAATAAAAAAGCCTTGCCTATACCGGAAGTAGCAGACAATGTGCGTGTGATGTCACGGGTTGTGGAGCTCCTCAAATCTGAACATTGTTTACAATCATGGCCACCAGCAGCGAGAGCGATTCGGACTGAGAAAGCGACAATTTCTCCATTAATTTGAGCGAGGATGAAAGATTTGTGGATGAGGAAAGTGACAGTGAAGGGCAGGTGGAGCGATTCAGATGTTATTAGACACATTTACTAAAATAATTCTTGAAAATCCCTTATATGCTTATTGTGTTACTAGTGTTTTAGTGAGATTATATGGTCGTACTTGAAAGTCGGAGGGGTGTGGCGACCGCCAGTGTCTCCGAGGGAAGCAACGTTTCTTGACGAGGCAAGGCAGACGGAATGAGATTTTTTTTCTCTCCCCTCCACGGGGTAAGCATCCGATGGTCGGTGGCGGCCGGTGGGAGGAGGCAAGAGAGTCCAAAACTGCAGGAGGAATGACGCAAACTTTCCGCTCATGTCTACGGTAAGAGCCGAATATAAACAAGGAAACACCGGCTGTGTTTGTGTTGCTAAAGGCGGCCGCAATACACCGCTTCCCACCTACATCTTTCTTCTTTGACGTCTCCATTATTAATTGAACAAATTGCAAAAGATTCAGCAACACAGATGTCCAGAATACTGTGGAATTATGCGATTAAAGCAGACTACTTATAGCTGGGATCGGGCTGGAAAAAAACGTCCGCTACAATCCGAGACGTCACGCGCACGCCTCATCATACCGACGTTTTCAACAGGATACTTTGTGCGAAATTTAAAATTGCAATATAGTAAACTAAAAAGGCCGTATTGGCATGTCTTAACATTGCAACACATGCCAATGCGGACGGGATAGTTTGCTAAATTGCAAATTTAAATTTCCCAGTATCCTGTTAAAAACGTTGCGGTATGATGACGCGTGATGTCACGGATTGTAGCAGACATTTTGATCCAGCACCGATCACAGCTATAAATAGTCTGCTTTAATCGCATAATTACACAGTATTCTGGACATCTGTGTTACTGAATCTTTTGCAATTTGTTCAACTAATAATGGAGACGTCAAAGAAGAAAGATGTAGGTGGGAAGCGGTGTATTGCGGCCGCCTTTAGCAACACAAACACAGCCGGTGTTTCCTTGTTTACATTCAGCTCTTACCGTAGACCTGAGTGGAGAGTTTGCGTCGTTCCTCCTGCAGCTGCGGACTCTCTTGTCTCCTCCCACCGGCCGCCACCGACCGTCGGATGCTTACACCGTGGAGGGGGAAAAAAAAAATCTCAGCCCGGCTGCCTTGCCTCATCGAGAAACGTGGCTTCCCTCGGAGACACTGGCGGTCACCACACCCCTCCGACTTTCAGGTACGACTACATAATTTCATTAAAACACTAGTAACACAATAAGCAGATAAGGGATTTTCCAGAATTATCCTAGTAAATTTATCTAATATCTGAATGGCTCCCACTGCCCACGTCTATTTTTTTTTTCTAGTCCTTCACTCTCACTTTCCTTATCCACAAATCTTTCATCCTCGCTCAAATTAATGGGGAAATTATCGCTTTCTCGGTCCGAATTGTTCTTGCTGCTGGTGGCTATGATTATAAACAATGTGAGGAGCTCCACAACCCGTGACGTCACGCACACATCGTCTGCTACTTCCGGTAAGGCAAGGCTTTCTTATTAGCGAGCAAATGTTGCGAACTTTAATGTGGATGTTCTCTACTAAATCCTTTCAGCAAAAATATGGCAATATCGCGAAATGATCAAGTATGACACATAGAATGGACCTGCTGTCCCCGTTTAAATAAGAAAATCTCATTTCAGTAGGCCTTTAACGCTTTCTAAAAGCAAGAAATAACCCAAAAAACTAGATGGCGACAGGACAGAATAGACTCCGCCCCCCCAGAAGTAGCAACAACACCCCCTCTCACCGACAAGGCAACTTTCTGGAGATATGAGGTCCTGCATCGCTGATATGAAGCTCACTCACCACTTTGACATCGAGTAGATGTGATAAAATGACAAATTCATCGTCCATTTTGTTTACACGGCGCGTGTTTTCATGTATGGCGCCTTTGTCGGAGCTCTTCTTCGTTTGCGTGGAATGGCGGCCGGCACGCAAGGTAATAGATGCATTCTCGCCATCTACTGGACAGATGTTGTACCACAGCTTTTATTTTGAAGCAGTAATTCGAGTAGAAAATGAAAAAAAACAACAACAAAAAACAGAAAGGGAAGCTTCAGTCTGTCTTCAGACATTAAATATACCTTGATGGAATTTCGATTGGTTTTGAAAAATTGTTAAAGGAAAAAAAATGTAAGCTTCCGGAACGTTTTTTAAAGTAAGCTGTCAATCAACTGAATTGGAGGCGGGGCTTCTTAAATCAAACAGTGGTGAAAAACATTTTAAATATTTCATAATGGCTGACGAGTATGTGCTATTTCTCATCACTTTATTTAAAAACAAAAAAAAATGTTTTATTTCCAAAGTACTGTATTTCCTTGAATTGTCGCTGGGTACATAGTATGCGCCTGCCTAGAATTACAGCCGGGTCAAACTCGTTTCCCAAAATAATTAGCGCATGTTTAGCATTACCGCCGGCTCAGGATTAACGTCGGGTCAAACTCGTTTCGCAAAATATTATTTTTATTAGCGCATGTCTAGAATATCCGCTGGTTCAAACTCGTCACCTGTTATCATTTTCAAAATGGAGGAGGCTGATTTCAATAATATGAAATCGCATAAAGGGGAAGAAGATAAAGAGCTATTCAGTAGGATTTAAGGTCCACACTATTGAATGTGCTAAAAAGAACAGTAAGCAGCTATGTTTTATTAATATACCGTAGCTGCGTGTGTCAAATATGAGTCATTAAATGACTTCCGCCTCCTGGAGGTAGAGGGCGCTAGTGATCCTTCTTGCGACTACTCGGCTGCAGAAGAAGTGACAGCAAGAGTGAGCAGCGATCGTTTATTTTTTTCCTCTCGCTTGCACTTTTAACATGGAGGATTATATATCTAAAATAAAACAGTTTTCTAAACTGGACTTTCAATCGAAGCAGTAGGTAATAAAGGAAGATCTCCATCGAGAAAGAGAGACTTTTAAAACTGAAGAAA
>NC_084625.1:7917521-8160021 GCF_033978795.1 Nerophis ophidion
TCACAGCGCCAGAACCTTCTACTTTCAACAGTAGAAATAAAAGTCCGGGTGGCGCGGTTTTTCCTTGTTTTCTCTCCCGCCAGACCCCGGCAAGCGGGCGGGACAACAGAACCACTTTGACACACGGCGTATTTGTGCATTTCCCGTTTCGTCCTACGGCGACAACAAGACCCTGGAAAGTGGAAAGGTTTTGTTCTCGAAAGTCGACTTCCTTAGAGTTATTGCTCCACACGCTTGTTTGTTGGTTTTTTGTCTCTGTGCAAAAGAAAAACTACCCAAAAAAAAAGGGGCGCTTAGAGTCCGTGTTTTCGTATAAAAAAGAAGCGGGAAACTAAGGCGTCAATACATAAGAAGACAAATAAATTAAATTGACCTTTCAGTGCCGTTTCTTTGGGAGGAACTCCATGTTGACTCGGGTGAGAATCGTTTTTTTTGTTTTTGTTTTGTGGAATGAAACTTGAGTTGGAGGAACAGGAAGTGGAAAAGCATCGGTTTCGCCAGCACACGCCCCCGTGTGGTTCAATTCGGTACTGTCAACATCCGAAAAGGGGAAAAGCGCGGCCGATTGTCGCCCTCTTTGTCAGGTATTCCGAAATTAGCGACGAAAGCCAGGTTTGAGCGATCTCCGAATTCCGAGCTCGTTTTTGTCCGACGCCGCGATACGGAGGGAAGGTAAAAAAAAAAAAAAAAAGTGCACAACACTGAAAGAAAATGTTTTTTTCCTCTCGTCCGTTCAAAAATGGCAGCTGCAAGGAGGCAAACTGCCAAGCTTTTTTTTTTTTTTTTTTTTGCCTTTAACGTACTCTAAAAATATAAAAAAATAGTAATAATGGTACGGCTATTAAAAGACTTTTACTACCAAAAAGGTGGTCTCAAACACTGGAGATAGCTAACGCTGCGAGGGATACATGAGTGATATATTGTTTGGGGTGCTTGTTTACATCCTCACGGGGGGGGAAAACGCTGCAGTTCCGGGTGCTGCCAGCAGGGGGGGCAGGAAGGAAGGTTCCAGGTAGTGAATGTTTACTTGCTCCTCCTCGGCGTACATTCGGTAAACAAAAGCAGGAAGTCGTCGCTTCGGACGTTTTTTTTTTTGTTCGTCACTACGGGATGTCGGCCGCCGTCCGCGAGTGTTCGCTCGGCTCGCCGAAGTCCGGCGATGCTCTTGTCACGCTGTTGTACGAGGGCGGCGAGGAAGTGGAGGAGACGGTCTCGGAGCGCTCCGTCCCCGTCAGACCGGCGCCGTAGTTCTCCCTGATCATGGCGGCGATCAGCCCTTCTTTCTCCGGCGCCGCGTCCTCCTCGTCGGCGTCATCGTCGCCGGCGGCCCGGACGTGGCGAGGAGTGGTGATCTGGCGGTACAGGAAGGAGGCGGCCTTCATCTGCCGGCGGACCAGGTGGCGGCGGTAGCAGCGCTGGATGACGGCGGCCGAGACGTCCTCCTGCTTGCGCCGGAGCGTGGTGGTGATGGGCTCGTAGGAGATCTTGGACGGGTTGGCCATCATGAACTTCTCCTCCATCTGCTGCTTGAGAGCGTCCATCTCGCCCGACTCGCCCAGCACGCGCTTGGTGAAGGCGAAGAGGATGTCCAGGCAGTGGATCTTGTCCCCGCTCACCATGGGGAGGTCCATGGAGATCAGCTTGATCTTGTTGGGCTTCCCGATGCGCAGCGGCTCCGACAGCGAGTCGGCGAAGTCGGACAGCTTGGAGTACTCGATGAACTGCGTGGCCTCGCAGTCGAACTTCTCCCACACCTCGTAGAACATCTCGAAGTCGTCCTCGCTCAGCGGCTCGGTGCTCTCCTCCGTGGCCACGCTGAAGTTCTCCAGGATGATGGCGATGTACATGTTGACCACGATGAGGAAGGAGATGATGATGTAGGTGACGAAGAAGGTGATGCCCACCGACGGGTTGCCGCAGTTGCCGCGCTGGGCCGTGCCCGTGTGCGGGATGTCGTTGCTGCACTCCTCGGGCGAGTTGTTGAGGATGGGACTGAGCAGACCGTCCCAGCCCGCCGAGGTGGTGATCTGGAACAGGCAGATCATGCTGTTCCCGAAGGTCTCGAAGTTGAACATGTCGTCGATGCCCCCCTGCCGCTTGACGTAGGCGAAGTTGGCCATGCCGAAGATGGCGTAGATGAACATGACCAGGAAGAGGAGCAGCCCGATGTTGAAGAGGGCGGGCAGCGACATCATCAGGGCGAACAGCAGCGTCCGGATGCCCTTGGCGCCTCGGATGAGACGCAGGATGCGCCCGATGCGCGCCAGCCGGATCACCCGGAAGAGGGTCGGCGACACAAAGTAGTTCTCGATGATGTCGGCCAGCACGATGCCTGCAAGACACGTCAGAACCACACCTGAGTCCACACATACAGTGGGGCAAAAAAGTATTTAGTCAGCCACCGATTGTGCAAGTTCTCCCACTTAAAATGATGACGGAGGTCTGTCATTTTCATCATAGTTACACTTCAACTGTGAGAGACAGAATGTGAAAAGAAAATCCAGGAATTCACAAATTTATTTGTAAATTATGGTGGAAAATAAGTATTTGGTCAACCATTCAAAGCTCTCACTGATGGAAGGAGGTTTTGGCTCAAAATCTCACGAATAATTACCTCATTTATTCTTTCCTTAACACGGATCAATCGTCCTGTCCCTTTAGCAGAAAAACAGCCCCAAAGCGTGATGTTTCCACCCCCATGCTTCACAGTAGGTATGGTGTTCTTGGGATGCAACTCAGTATTCTTCTTCCTCCAAACACGACGAGTTGAGTTTATACCAAAAAGTTCTATTTTGGTTTCTTCTGACCACATGACATTCTCCCAATCCTCTGCTGTATCATCCATCCATCCATCCATCCATCCATTTTGTACCGCTTATTCCCTTTTGGGATCGCGGGGGGCGCTGGCGCCTATCTCAGCTACAATCGGGCGGAAGGCGGGGTACACCCTGGACAAGTCGCCACCTCATCGCAGGGCCAACACAGATAGACAGACAACATTCACACACTAGGGCCAATTTAGTGTTGCCAATCAACCTATCCCCAGGTGCATGTCTTTGGAGGCGGGAGGGAGCTTTCGCTTTGCATAGTAGAGCTTTAACCTGCACTTACAGATGTAGCGATAAACTGTATTTAGTGACAGTGGTTTTCTGAAGTGTTCCTGAGCCCATGTGGTGATATCCTTTAGAGATTGATGTCGGTTTTTGATACAGTGCCGTCTGAGGGATCGAAAGTCACGGTCATTTAATGTTGGTTTCCGGCCATGCTGCTTACGTGGAGTGATTTCTCCAGATTCTCTCAACCTTTTGATGATATTATGGAGCGTAGATGTTGAAATCCTTAAATTTCTTGCAATTGCACTTTGAGAAACGTTGTTCTTAAACTGTTTGACTATTTGCTCACGCAGTTGTGGACAAAGGGGTGTACCTCGCCCCATCCTTTCTTGTGAAAGACTGAGCACTTTTTGGGAAGCTGTTTTTATACCCAATCATGGCACCCACCTGTTCCCAATTAGCCTGCACACCCCTGGGATGTTCCAAATAAGTGTTTGATGAGCATTCCTCAACTTTATCAGTATTTATTGTCACCTTTCCCAACTTCTTTGTCACGTGTTGCTGGCATCAAATTCTAAAGTTAATGATTATTTGCAAAAACAAAAAAGTTTATCAGTTTGAACATCAAATATGTTGTCTTTGTAGCATATTCAACTGAATATGGCTTGAAAAGGATTTGCAAATCATTGTATTCTGTTTATATTTACATCTGACACAATTTCCCAACTCATATGGAAACGGGGTTTGTACAAGAACACACACTCAAACACACACACAGCTATCTTTCATCTGAGGAGGGTGATGGAAGGGCCGATTGTGTGTGTGTGTGTGTGTGTGTGTGTGTGTGTGTGTGTGTGTGTGTGGCGATGGGGCAAGTGAAGTGGGAATCGCCTCGTACATCAACCAACCACTTCCCCCTTGTACCCCCCCACCTGTCATCTCTCTCTCCCTCACACACACACACACACACACACACACACACACACACACACACACACACACACACACACACACACACACACACACACATACACACACACACACACACACACACACACACACACACACACACACACACTAGTTGATGTAACGGGTCAATCATGTTTGATTTGTCTCCAGGGACCCGCCCCCTGGCAGTGCTGATTGCTGCTGTTACCTTCACCTCCCCCTGGTGGCCTCGTCTCAGCGTGGACACACACACACACACACATGCACACACACGCACACACACACGCTTAATCACACACTTGTAGCGAGCTAACAGGAGGAAATGAAACATGAGCAGTGATGAGTAAATTAACTGCTTAGGTTGTGCGTGTGTCTTGTGCGTCACCAATGTGTGTGTGTGAGCAAACAAGACCTTGGAGTGTGTGTGTAGTGTGTGTATGTGTGTGTGTGTGTGTGTGTGTGTGTGGGGGGGGGGGTTCAACAAGGCCAACCAGACTATTACCGAGTTGACAGATAACTGTCAAACTGACATGACACCCTACTATTGGATCATGAACACACACACACACACACACACACACACACACACACACACACACACACACACTTTTTTGTATTTGTTACCGTCTTGAGACCTCGGAAAAATACCTCATTAGGACCACCCTTTCTAGACATATAAAAATGTGTATTTACAACATTGATAATAAATACATAATACACAAATATAAAAAAGGTAAGCCTTTAGGTCTTCGTCCCTTATGTTCATTGTATATCGAATTCTCAAAAACGCAACTCAAAAAACAAAGTTAGGGTCGTTTTTCAATTTTTACTATACATGGCAGATTTGAAAAACAAACAAAGGGTTGACTTTCATTCAAATATTGCCATAAAATTTCAGTATCTTAGCTTTTCCTTCGCGTTTTTCCTTTTTTTAGCATAATGATAACACCTTTTAAAAAGTCCCATTAAATAGTTGTCCAACTTTTGTTTCAGGAATAAAAATGGAAAAAATGGCCCCTAAATTAGTTTTTCAATTTGCATTTTGGTTCATTTTTTTAAATTTTTTGTTTGCAATTGTTTTTTAAAGGCCTACTGAAAGCCACTACTACCGACCACGCAGTCTGATAGTTTATATATCAATGATGAAATATTAACATTGCAACACATGCCAATACGGCCTTTTTAGTTTATTAGAATTGCAATTTTAAATTTCCCGCTTGTTGAAAACGTCGCGGAATGATGACACTTTTGATGCGTGGGCGTGACGTCTCGAGTTGGAGGGGACATATTAGCCCAGCACCACTAGCGGCTAAGTCGTCTCTTTTCATCGCATAATTACACAGTATTCTGGACATCTGTGTTGCTGAATCTTTTGCAATTTGTTCAATTAATAATGGAGAAGTCAAAGTAGAAAGATGGAGGTGGGAAGCTTTTAGCCTTTAGCCACACAAACACACGGTGATTCCTTGTTTAAAATTCCCGGAGGTGAAGCTTTACTATGGATCAGCGCGGCCAAGCCAACATGGATCCCGACCACATGTCGACCTCTGTGGTGCTTTTTTTGTGGACTTTTGGATGAGCCTCCCGGGAGCCTTTTGGCCATGGAGACCAGCTGCTGGGTCTCTGCCACACCGGAGTCGCTTTGGATGTACTGGAGGAGATGCGGGTGAGGGGACAGGGCTGCGGAGCTAGCACTGAGCGCTGGGACGGAGAGGCTTCGCGGTGTCTTGGCTGGGTGAGCAGGTGTCGGACACCTCAGTCTCCTTGGACGTATCCTCGCTCATCCATGCGGACTGGACACTGGCCGAGAGTGGAGTCGGCTGTCCTGGTTGCTTTGTTGGGTCTGCTTCTGTCTCTGGCCATGCTGCCTCCTCCCCAGCGGACAATGGTGTGGAACACCACAGAGGCCACCACAGTGGATATGTTTCTTTGACTTTTTATTCATAGCTGTATGTAGAAGTGTCTGGTTGTATCTGCTGCTTTAATGTCTTTAATGTCCTCTGTGTTCTTTGATGTTTGATGTTTCCCTCTTACAAACATGTAAGAGGGATGTGTACTATGGCTATGAGTTGTTGTTTTTTTCCCTTGGCCTCAGTCTGCACCCCCTCTCCAGGGCCCAGGCTAAGACCGATTTTTTTATTTTATCTTCTATTTTTTTCTCCCCCCCTTGTTTACCTGTATCTCATCTTTTTTTGTAAGGGGCGCTGGAAGCCGGCAGACCCGTCAGCGATCCTGTTCTGTCTCCCTTTAATGTTTGTCTGATCTTGAATGGGATTGTGCTGAAAATTGTAATTTTCCTGAAGGAACTCTCCTGACTGAATAAATAAAGTACTATCTAATCTAATCTAATCTAATCTAATCTAATCTAATCTAATCTAATCTAACCGGCAGGTTTCAGTGAGAAAATTGTGGTAAAAAGTCGCCTCTTACCAGAGATCAGCGGAACTTCTGTCGTGCTGCTGCTGCCGTGACTAATTCCCTCAGAGACTGGCGTCAAGACACCCGTGGACACACCCCTCCGACTATCAGGTAATATATAATCTCACTAAAACACTAGCAAAACAATAGAAAGATAAGGGATTTTCCAGAATGATCCTAGTAAATGTGTCTAAAAACATCTGAATCGCTCACAATGCAATCGCCTTTTTTTTTTCTTCTAGTCCTTCGCTATCAATATCCTCAGGCAGAAATCTTTCATCCTCGCTCAAATTAATGGGGAAATTGTCGTTTTCTCGGTTCGAATAGCTCTTTTTGTTGGAGGCTCCCATTATAAACAAAGTGAGGATGTGAGGAGCCCTCACACCGGTGACGTCATCGTCTGCTACTTCCGGTACAGGCAAGGCTTTTTTATTAGCGACCAAAAGTTGCGAACTTTATGTCGATGTTTTCTACTAAATCCTTTCAGCAAAAATATGGCAATATCACAAAATGATCAAGTATGACACATAAAATGGACCTGCTATCCCCGTTTAAATAAGAAAATCTCATTTCAGTAGGCCTTTAATCTTCATTATTTACTTCAAGTTATTACAGGATGTTTTGATATACATATTTTTTAAACAAAATTTTAGCCAAAGGGGGCACATTTCAATTTTCTTACACAAACTTGTTATTTCATATGTTAACCAGAGGAGAAGCACTTTTAAAATGGACACAGTCATTTTGAAAAATCCCTCCTTTTTGGGACCACCCTCATTTTGATAGATTTCACCAGCAGGGGGTGCAAATGAGACATCTTCTATAACAGTGGTGCCCAACCACCGCTCGATTGGTTGAATCATTTTTTATTCTTTTTTTATTTTTTTTAAATTAAATCAACATAGAAAACACAAGATACACTTACAATTAGAGCACCAACCCAAAAAAACTCCCTTTTTCATGACAAAAAAAAAATAAATAAATAAAAATAAATAAATAAGACCCCACCCCCAACCCCTCCGGCCGGGCCGCGGGTCAAATTATTATCCGCAGCTACAAAAATGTTGGGGACCACTGTTCTATGAGATGCAATGCTTGTATTGGGAACATGATTTATGTCCTAACTTGCTCACACCTCCTCATATCTAACCCTATACAACATGGGTGTCAAACTCTGGCCCGCGGGCCAAATTTGGCCCACCATGTAATTTAATTTGGCCTTCGAGGCAATATCAAATTAACATTACAGCTGGCCCGCCGTTATTACACAGCAGCGGTGCCGCTGTAACACCGCAATTTCTCACACTTGCCAATCCTCCCGAAGTTCAGTGCCTCTCCCGAAAATCCCCTGGGGCTAGCATTTTCCCGATTTTCACCCGGACAACAATATTGAGGGCGTGCCTTAAAGGCACTGCCTTTAGCATTCTCTACAACCTGTCGTCACGTCCGCATTTCCTCCATACAAACAGCGTGCAGGCCCACTCGCATAATATATGCGGCTATTACAACACATAAGTGAATGCAAGGCATACTTGGTCAACAGCCGTACAGGTCACACTGAGGGTGGCCGTATAAACAACTTTAACACTGTTACAAATATGCACCACACTGTGAACTCACACCAAACAAGAATGACAAACACATTTCGGAAGAACATCTGCACTGTAACATAACATAAACACAACAGAACAAATGCCCAAAACCACTTGCAGCACTACCTCTTTCGGGACGCTACAATATATTTTGATATTTACCTCAGAAGGCTGCAAATAGAAAAGAGGTATTACATTTGTATTTAAATTTTATTTGATATGCAATTGATATTTTTTAATTATTATTATTATTTGAAATGTCACTATAAAGTTACTGTATATAAGCATTGCTTGTCCAATGCTAAACTTGTTTGGGTCCCTATTAAATGGTTAACTTTTTGCAACTTAACGCCCAAAAAACGGAAATGCTGATTATCGGTCCTGCTAGACACCGACCTCTATTTAATAATACAACTTTAACATTTGACAACCAAATAATAAAACAAGGTGACTCGGTAAAAAATCTGGTTATTATCTTCGACCCAACTCTCTCCTTTGAGTCACACATTAAAAGCGTTACTAAAACGGCCTTCTTTCATCTCCGTAATACCGCTAAAATTCGCTCCATTTTGTCCACTAAAGACGCCGAGATCATTATCCATGCATTTGTTACGTCTCGTCTCGATTACTGTAAACTATTATTTTCGGGTCTCCCCATGTCTAGCATTAAAAGATTACAGTTGGTACAAAATGCGGCTGCTAGACTTTTGACAAGAACAAGAAAGTTTGATCACATTACGCCTGTACTGGCTCACCTGCACTGGCTTCCTGTGCACTTAAGATGTGACTTTAAGGTTTTACTACTTACGTATAAAATACTACACGGTCTAGCTCCATCATATCTTGCCGATTGTATTGTACCATATGTCCCGGCAAGAAATCTGCGTTCAAAGGACTCCGGCTTATTAGTGATTCCTAGAGCCCAAAAAAAAGTCTGCGGGCTATAGAGCGTTTTCCGTTCGGGCTCCAGTACTCTGGAATGCCCTCCCGGTAACAGTTCCAGATGCTACCTCAGTAGAAGCATTTAAGTCTCACCTTAAAACTCATCTGTATACTCTAGCCTTCAAATAGACCTCCTTTTTAGACCAGTTGATCTGCCGCTTCTTTTCTTTTTCTCCTATGTCCCCCCCTCCCTTGTGGAGGGGGTCCGGTCCGATGACCATGGATGAAGTACTGGCTGTCCAGAGTTGAGACCCAGGATGGACCGCTCGCCTGTATCGATTGGGGACATCTCTACGCTGCTGATCCGCCTCCGCTTGAGATGGTCTCCTGTGGACGGGACTCTCGCTGCTGTCTTGGATCCGCTTTGAACTGAACTCTCGCGGCTGTGTTGGAGCCACTATGAATTGAACTTTCACAGTATCATGTTAGACCCGCTCGACATCCATTGCTTTCGGTCCCCTAGAGGGGGGGGGGGGTTGCCCACATCTGAGGTCCTCTCCAAGGTTTCCCATAGTCAGCATTGTCACTGGCGTCCCACTGGATGTGAATTCTCCCTGCCCACTGGGTGTGAGTTTTCCTTGCCCTTTTGTGGGTTCTTCCGAGGATGTCGTCGTCGTAATGATTTGTGCAGTCCTTTGAGACATTTGGGATTTGGGGCTATATAAATAAACATTGATTGATTGATTGATAATTTGTTCAACCTTGGCCCGCGGATTTGTTCAGTTTTAAATTTTGGCCCACTCTGTATTTGAGTTTGACACTCCTGCTATACAAAATTCTGCCCTAATACCCTACTGTGCAATACTACCCTTCGAGTGCAATACGTCCGACACTGATTGTTATTTATTACTTCGGTACTCTTGTCTTGTTCTGTGTATTGTACAGTATTTTGTATTTCTACAGTGTTTTGTTTTGTTTATTGTACAGGATCGCTTGTTATTTTTTATTGGATGTGTTTATTTCAATTGTTAGTTAGGGAAGTCTTGTCTTGGTTTTTCTGTCTTGTGATTTACGTCTTTTATTTTGAAAAGCTACCCTCTTGTTTCAGATCACGGGCCCCTCCTCTTGTGTCACCAGTCTGACGTCATCCCTGATTGTTTCCACCTGTTTCCCATCATACCCATATCCTATTTAAGCTCACGCCTCCTCTTGTCCTGTGCCGGATCGTCTCATCTATCGTGCCTTTCTAGCGTCCATGTCCATGTCCATGATTACCTCCTTGTCTTGCTCCTATTTCCCTGGTTCCCCTTTTTTGGATCAAGCAGTCTTTTGCTGTAATTTTGAGTTTACTTTTTCCCTCCTTCGAGCGCCCTCTGTTATCCTTCGTCTAACTAATTGGTGAGTTTTTGTTTTTCCAAATTTCGTATTGTTTGCCTCATTGATGGAGTGATTTTTGTTTATTCCTAGTTATATAGATTGTTTGTGTTTTTTCCTCCTGTTGGAGCGCTTTTGGTTAATTCTTATAGATATTCTATTTTTGTTAGTTATTCTAAGATTAGTATTCCTCATTTTTTTTTAAGTGATTTTGATTACCTGTTTATTCTCGGAATTATTTTCCGCGTATTGTATTGATTCTTACGAAATACTTTTTGCACCGGAGGTTAAAAAGTGATTTCAAAATAAAAGCTTTATTTTTTTAACTTCCTCTCTGCATCTGGGTCCTCTCCTTACGCCGAGTCGTAACAAGTGTTTCCTTTATTACCTCTTGTGTTATTTATTTGGGGCGGTTTAGCTCGGTTGGTAGAGTGGCCGTGCCAGCAACTTGAGAGTTGCAGGTTCGATTCCCGCTTCTGCCAACCTAGTCACTGCCGTTGTGTCCTTGGGCACCTGCTCCCAGTGCCACCCACACTGGTTTGAATGTAACTTAGATATTGAATCGAATCGTGACCCCAAGAATCGATATTGAATCGAATCATGGCACACCCAAAGATTCGCAGCCCTAAAAATTACCCTCTGCATTTGACCCATCCCCTTGTTCCACCCTCTGGGAGGTGAGGGGAGCAGTGAGCAGCAGCGGTGGCCGTGCTCAAGTCATTTTGGTGATTTTAACCCCCAATTCCAATCCTAGCTCGTTTGGCAGAGTGGCCATGCCGGCAACTTGAGGGTTCCAGGTTCGATCCCCGGCTTCTGCCATCCTAGTCACTGCCGTTGTGTCCTTGGGCAAGACACTTTACCCACCTGCTCCCAGTGCCACCCACACTGCTTTAAATGGAACTTAGATATTGGGTTTCACTATGTAAAGCGCTTTGAGTCACTAGAAAAAAGCGCTATACACTTTGAACATAATCTAAAGTGCTACACGGTAGTGTGGATCAAACAAACACAACAAGAGGGTGATGGGTCAACTTTCTCCTCATTAACAAGTTCAATCGACAGTGACAACCTGAACCTGTGGTGCCCTCACAAACTATCAGATATCACACAAATCCTTGACTTTAACAACCATATTGCTGCAATAGTAAACATTTTAAAAAGTGAAATCCATTTACTTTACATCAGTTAAAGGAGGAGCTGGTTATTGAAGTGAAGTGAATTATATTTATATAGCGCTCTTCTCTAGCGACTCAAAGCGCTTTACATAGTGAAACCCAATATCTAAGTTACATTTAAAGAAGTGTGGGTGGCACTGGGAGCAGGTGGGTAAAGTGTCTTGCCCAAGGACACAACGGCGGTATAGCTCGGTTGGTATAGCGGCCGTGCCAGCAACTTGAGGGTTGCAGGTTCGATCCCCGGCTTCTGCCATCCTAGTCACTACCGTTGTGTCCTTGGGCAAGACACTTTACCCACCTGCTCCCAGTGCCACCCACACTGCTTTAAATGGAACTTAGATATTGGGTTTCACTATGTAAAGCGCTTTGAGTCACTAGAGAAAAAGCGCTATATAAATATAATTCACTTCACTTCACTTATTTTACCCCGTATTCGTTCCCACAACCGCACTTTAACTTGGAGTCTTTAATCTCGTTATATGCAAAAATAATGACAATACAGTATATTCTATTCTATTCTTCATATGGAAGCTACTTTTCCTTGTTGAGGTCTCAAGAAGGGTGGAAATACATGAACACACACACACACACACACACACACACACCGCCCTCTAGTGGTCTCGGCGCTCTTACCGACGATGGAGAGGACGACGACCACGAAGTCGAAGATGTTCCAGCCCACGGTGAAGAAGTAGCACCTGAGCGCCACGATCTTCACCACGCACTCGGCGGTGAAGACCACGATGAAGGCCAGGTTGATGTTTTTCAGGATGTTCTCGTGCTCCTTGGACTGCTCGTCCGTCTCCACCATCATGGTGATCATGTTTAGGAGGATCAGCACCATGATGATGATGTCGAAGGCCTGCTTGCCCACCAGGTCGAAGAAGAAGCCCTGCACGCTGTTCTGCGAGAGCGAGGGCGAGAGGAGGAACGTGTGGGCGTGCTTCTCGCCGACATTGCGGACGCGGCGGTGCCTACCATGGGTCTGGGGATGGGCTTCTGGGGTTTCTTGGAGCCCAGCTTCTTCATGGCGTTGTAATACTTCTTCTGCTCCTCCGTCATGAAGATGTCCTGTCCCCCTAAGTGCAGACGAGGAGACAGCGGAACGTTATTTTCACGCGCCGGGAGGACGCGGACGCCTGGCGGGGGGGAAGCGCCAAACTCATCTTTCTCTTCTGCTGGTTGAAGTTGTCGATGATGACGCCGATGAAGAGGTTGAGCGTGAAGAAGGAGCCGAAGATGATGAAGACGACGAAGTAGATGTACATGTAGATGTTGTCCTCCTTTTTGGGCTGCTGCTCCACCTGCGGGGCGACAAGGCACGACCTGACGCCATCTCGGGGGTGCGGGGGGGAGTGGGGGAGGGGCCTGTGACTTACGTGTCGCGAGTCCACGGCGGCGTACATGATTTCCATCCAGCCTTTGAAGGTGGCCTGCAGGACGAGACAACATGAGAGGAGACCTTGGCGAAACCAATCGAGTCTTTTGAAGGGCTCAGGTGAAGGATGCACACGCAGACATTGCCCACCCTGCTGGCCGTTGGACTAGAACAGGGGTGCCCACACTTTTTCTGCAGGCGAGCTACTTTTCAATTGACCAACTCGAGGGGATCTACCTCATTTATATATATCATTTATATTTATTTATTTACAGATGGCTGCCATAGTGATGGAGGGTTTCCACAAGTCTAAAACATGTGGTTAACAGTCTCTGGATGCATGTTACAAAAGCTGCAGGTATCATCAATGTCCTTCTTGTATACTTCTGTTTTGTGCAGAAGCTATCTCCAGGCTTACGTATGCAGCTATTTCTTTAGATGTTAACCAAAAAATATGTACAACTGTTGACAAGATACTGGTTTACTTTATTTGGAAAAACAAAATTCATTATATTAAGAAATCTGTTATAATGAACAATTACAATCAGGGTGGTCTAAACTTTCTTGATTTAACTACACTAAACAACACCTTTAAAATGAATTGGATAAGACACTACTTCAGGGGTGCCCACACTTGTTCTGCAGGCGAGCTACTTTTCAATTGACCAACTGGAGGGGATCTACCTCATTTATATATATCCATCCATCCATTTTCTACTGCTTAATCCCTCTTTGGGGTGGCGGGGGGCGCTGGCGCCTATCTCAGTTATTTATTTATGAAAGAGATATTTTTGTAAACAAGTTAAATGTGTTTAATGATAATACAAGCATGTGTAACACATATCGATGTCTTTCTTTCACGAAGACAAGAATATAAGTTGGTGTATTACCTGATTCTGATGACTTGCATTGATTGGAATCAGACAGTAATGATGACAACGCCCACATTTTCAAATGGAGGAGAAAAAAAGTTGTCCTTTCTGTACAATACCACATGAAAGTTGTTGGTTTTTGGCATCTAATTCATCCAGCTTCCATACACTTTACAAGAAAAACATTGGCGGCAAATTCCGTAGCTTGCTTGATTGACATTCACGGCACCCGAGGGTCTTGTGAGATGACGCTGGCTGCTGCCAGTTCATTATTATGAAAAAATGACAGCGAGGAAGGCGAGAAACACTTTTTATTTCAACAGACTTTCGCGCCGTCGCTTCCGTCAAAACTCTAAAGGCCGACTGCACATTTCCTATCTTCACAATAAAAGCCCTGCTTCATGCTGCCTGCGCTAACAAAATAAGAGTCTCGGAAAGCTGGCGCACACAAGTGATGTGCACGCCAGCTTTCTGAGGGATCGCTTGTGCACGCCAGTTTTCCGAGACTCTGTATTTAGTTAGCGCAGGCAGCATGAAGCAGGGCTTTTATTGTGAAGATAGGAAATGTGCAGTCGGCCTTTAGAGTTTTGACGGAAGGTACGGCGCGAGAGTCTGTTGAAATAAAAAGTGTTTCTCGCCTTCCTCTCGGTCATATTTTAATAATAATGATCTTGCAGCAGCCAGCGTCATCTCACAAGACCCTCCGGTACCGTGAATGTCATTTAAGTGACGTCTTGGTGAAGATTGATGATCACTAATTTTTAGGTCTATTTTTTTTAAAAGCCTGGCTGGAGATCGACTGACACACCCCCCGCGGTCGACTGGTAGCTTGCGATCGACGTAATGGGCACCCCTGGCCTAGAAGATTAGTCAAAGGACACATAGCAGGATTTGGATTCCCTTTTTTTTTAATTATTTTTTTTTAGACTTAGACAAGGGAATTGTTCCACACAGTGGCTCAGCTACAAAGAATGGAAAGGATAATGCAGGTGTAAAGTAGACTAAAAATGTACCGTAGTAGCAATATAAAATGTAACATATGTCCTATGTGGGGCGGCATAGCTCGGTTGGTAGAGCGGCCGTGCCAGCAACTTGAGGGTTGCAGGTTCAATTCCCGCTTCCGCCATCCTAGTCACTGCCGCCGTGTCCTTGGGCAAGACACATTACCCACCTGCTCCCAGTGCCACCCACACTGGTTTGAATGTAACTTAGATATTGGGTTTCACTATGTAAAGCGCTTTGAGTCACTAGAGAAAAGCGCTATATAAATATAATTCACTTCACTTCACTATTTACACAGGGCTGGGCGATAAAACAATAACAATATATATCGCGATAGACATGTGATCGATATCAATAGAAAATGGGGTGGATGGAACGTTCGATAATTTCACCGAGTTCTGTTAGAAAAAAATGAGTAGGAAACGCAGAGCCGGAACCGCAAGGCATTCTGGGAAATGCTAATCGGGAAAAGTGAAGTGAAGTGAATTATATTTATATAGCGCTTTTCTCTAGTGACTCAAAGCGCTTTACATAGTGAAACCCAATATCTAATGTTTACATTTAAAGCAGTGTGGGTGGCACTGGGAACAGGTGGGTAAAGTGTCTTGCCCAAGGACACAACGGCAGTGACTAGGATGGTGGAAGCGGGAATCGAACCTGCAACCCTCAAGTTGCTGGCACGGCCGCTCCACCAACCGAGCTATAAAAAAAAAAAAGCAACGATTGATTGATACTTTTATTAGTAGATTGCACAGTACAGTACATATTCCGCACAATTGACCACTAAATGGTAACACCCCAATAAGTTGTTCAACTTATTTTAGTCGGGGTCCACGTTAATCAGCTAAACGGGAATATGAGAGCTAGACGAAGTGGCTGGGGAGAGGGAAGTCTGGGTTTCCCTGCTTAGGCTGTTGCCCCCGCGACCCGACCTCGGATAAGCGGAAGATGATGGATGGATGGATGGATGGAGAGGAAATTGTAAATAAAAAAGGAAACGTCACGTCACCAGTTTGGCAGTATTTTGGATTTTTTTAAGTCCGATACGAATCCGAGTAATACTGTCTGCAAACTTTGCAAGGTCGTCATCCCGACCGAGTCTTGGAACACGACAAACTTATTCTACCACCTGAGCCGCTCTCACCCGCTGGAGTACAGCAGCAAACAGCCACAACATCAGCCGGTGCAAGTGGAACAGCACCGAAGCGGCAACAAGAGACCACCATGGAGAGGTACTCGGCAGCAGTGCCATACCACAACAATTCAGAACGTTATAAAGAAGTAAGGGATGCTGTGGTGTATCAATTAGTGAAGGACATAGTTGAGAAGTCTGGGTAAGCATTTATTTAATGTCAATATTTGCACATCCTCCAGTATTTTCATTTATTTGACTGTTATTCTTAATGCTGACCTCGTTCTAAAGGTTAAAGGTTATATTTGAAATAAAAGTATTTAAATTCAGCCTTTTTTCTCCTGGTCTTTATTTAGAATAGTGTCTTCTTTTTTTTTATTATCAATAATTATCGATATCGACTGATATGAAACACTTATATCGTGATACATTTTTTAGTCATATCGCCCAGTCCTACCTGGGTAATTATTTTGACTCAAGGGGCCAAATTTAGAGAAGAAAATGTGTCTGGGGGCCCGGTGTATCTGTTTTTTGGAACACTAATACAAAACCCCACAATAATGTCTGATTGAATGTTAAAAACATTATGACGGAGGGCCATAAAAAATGGAATAGACTTTAAATTTTTTTTACAGAATGAGACACTCAGAATATACAAAGGCCGGTATATCTATCTATCAATCTATATATATATATATCTATATATATATATACATATATATATATAGATATGTATATATATATATAGACCCCTCGCGACCCCAAAAGGGACTAGCGGCAGAAAATGGATGGATATATATGTATGTATATATATGTATATAAATATATATATAAACATACATATATATATGTATATATATATACACATATACATATATACACATATACATGTATATATATATACATATATACACACATGTACATGTACATATATACACATATACATGCATATATATATATATAAATATATATATACACACATACACATATATATATACATATATACACATATGCATGTATACATGTATATATATATATACATATATATATATATATATATATATATACATGGATATATATATATATATACAGTATATATATATATATATATACACACACACATATATATATATATATATCCATCCATCCATTTTCGACCGCTTATTCCCTTTCGGGGTCGCAGGGGGCGCTGGCGCCCATCTCAGCTACAATCGGGCGGAAGGCAGGGTACACCCTGGACAAGTCGCCACCTCATCGCAGGGCCAACACAGATAGACAGACAACACTCACACTCACATTCACACACTAGGGCCGATTTAGTGTTGCCAATCAACCTATCCCCAGGTGCATGTTTTTGGAAGTGGGAGGAAGCCGGAGTACCCGGAGGGAACCCACGCATTCACGGGGAGAACATGCAAACTCCACACAGAAATATCCCGAGCCTGGATTTGAACCCAGGTCTGCAGGAACTTCGTATTGTGAGGCAGACGCACTAACCCCTCTGCCACTGTGAAGCCTATATATATATATATATATATATATATATATATATATATATATATATATATATATATATATATATATATATACATATATATATATATATATATATATATATATATATATATATATATATATATATATATATATACTGTATATGTCCAGATTTCATGGTGTGCGTTTCTGCCCCATCGCCCTTAGTTATCCCTTTCTGTCTAATTAAATGTTTTCATATTTGTAATTCCACCTTGTCTCCCGTCTCTGATTCCTGGGGTCACCCCCACTTGACCAAGACCTTAACAGAGATAACCCTATTCCTTTCATAATGCGAACTGTAAATTACTTTATGAGAAGTTAATTTATTGTTTATGTATTTAATGATTGTTTACTTACTGATTTGTTTATTTAATTGTCTACTTATTTATTTATTCATTGATGACGAGTAACACATGTGTTAGTAATTGCTATGCTACGAAAAAGGGTAGGATTAAATAAAATCTACTTCTTCTTACTGCTTTTCGGACATGCTGTAATGTGATGTATCATATTGTTCGGCATGAACTATCACCAAAAGAACTATAATAACGAGCCGGTCTTTTGGACGGCTCTTTGAAAAGATCCGGTTCCCTTCAAAGAGCCATAAATCCCGTCTCAAGCGACTCACCAAGGCAACACTTCCTTTTATGGACTTCCTTCCTCCTGACAAAACTTCTCGACAGTGCGGGGCCGCTTTCAGACGTTAATGGAAGTGCTCCTCGTCGCCACGACGACCGGCCAAACAAGGGGAGATGCCGAACGAGCCGTTGCCAAGGGGACGGCGCTCATTCAAGTTCTCGCAGTGAATCAACATCTTTTTTCTCCTCATCTTCATCTAGTTTATTGTGCACTTACTGTTCCTTTTCTCGTTTTCCCTTCACCCTCTTCATCCTCCTCCTCCTCCTCTTCATGTCTGCCTACTTAGTGGCTCTAAAAATAAAAGCCTCTCAGGGCTGATTGACGCCCGCGGCGGCGGCGGCGGCATAGACTAAAGCACAAGCTGGAGCGAAGGTGACGAGGAGAGGACGGAAGGCCGTAAAGGAAGGAGGATGAAGAGTTTCTCCGTCTAGGTCGGGCCGGGGTGTCTAAAGTGCAGCCTGGGGACCACTTGTGGCCCACGGCACATTTTAAAGTAAATGAGAAAAAAAACATACAAACCCCGTTTCCATATGAGTTGGGAAATTGTGTTCGATGTACATATAAACAGAATACAATGATTTGCAAATCCTTTTCAACCCATATTCAGTTGAATATGCTACAAAGACAAGATATTTGATGTTCAAACTTATAAACTTTATCTTTTTTTTGCAAATAATCATTAACTTAGAATTTCATGGCTGCAAAACGTGCCAAAGTAGTTGGAAAGGGCATGTTCACCACTGTGTTACATCACCTTTTCTTTTAACAACACTTAATACACGTTTGGGAACTGAGGAAACTAATTGTTGAAGCTTTGAAAGTGGAATTCTTTCCCATTCTTGTTTTATGTAGAGCTTCAGTCGTTCAACAGTCCGGGGTCTCCGCTGTTGTATTTTACGCTTCATAATGCACCACACATTTTCCATGGGAGACAGGTCTGGACTGCAGGCGGGCCAGGAAAGTACCCGCACTTTTTTTTTGCGAAGCCACGCTGTTGTAACACGTGCTGAATGTGACTTGGCATTGTCTTGCTGAAATAAGCAGGGGCGTCCATGAAAAAGACGGCTCTTAGATGGCAGCAAAAGTTGTTCCAAAACCTGTATGTACCTTTCAGCATTAATAGTGCCTTCACAAATGTGTAAGTTACCCATGCCTTGGGCACTAATGCACCCCCATACCATCAGAGATGCTGGCTTCTGAACTTTGCATCAATAACAGTCTGGATGGTTCGCTTCCACCTTGGTCCGGATGACAAGATGTCGAATATTTCCAAAAACAATTTGAAATGTGGACTCGTCAGACCACAGAACACTTTTCCACTTTGCATCAGTCCATTTTAGAGAAGCCGGCGGCGTTTCCGGATGTTGTTGATAAATGGCTTTCGCTTTGCATAGTAGAGCTTAAACTTGCACTTACAAATGTAGCGACAAACTGTATTTAGTGACAGTGGTTTTTTGAAGTGTTCCTGAGCCCATGTGGTGATATCCTTTAGAGATTGATGTTGGTTTTTGATACAGTGCCGTCTGAGGGATCGAAGGTCACGGTCATTTAATGTTGGTTTCCGGCCATGCCGCTTACGTGGAGTGATTTCTCCAGATTCTCTGAACCTCTTGATGATATTATGGACCGTAGATGTTGAAATCTCTAAATTTCTTGCAATTGCACTTTGAGAAACGTTGTTCTTAAACTGTTTGACTATTTGCTCACGCAGTTGTGGACAAAGGGGTGTACCTCGCCCCATCCTTTCTTGTGAAAGACTGAGCACTTTTTGGGAAGCTGTTTTTATACCCAATCATGGCACCCACCTGTTCCCAATAAGCCTGCACCCCTGTGGGATGTTCCAAATAAGTGTTTGATGAGCATTCCTCCATTTTATCAGTATTCATTGCCACCTTTCCCAACTTCTTTGTCACGTGTTTCTGGCATCAAATTCTAAAGTTAATGAATATTTGCAAAAAAAAAAAGTTTATCAGTTTGAACATCAAATATGTTGTCTTTGTAGCATATTCAACTGAATATGGGTTGAAAATGATTTGCAAATCATTGTATTCTGTTTATATTTACATCGAACACAATTTCCCAACTCATATGGAAACGGGGTTT
The DNA here is from genome assembly GCF_033978795.1 of Nerophis ophidion. Lineage (NCBI taxonomy): Eukaryota > Metazoa > Chordata > Actinopteri > Syngnathiformes > Syngnathidae > Nerophis > Nerophis ophidion. Next base: position 7,937,626 of record NC_084625.1, read on the forward strand.
GTAGAAAATAAAAGTGTGTTAGTCTCGTTAAAAGTCTGTTTACTAGAAAACAAGAGTGTGTGTTTAATGGGATGAGATAAACATCCGTTCAATATTTTAACATTAAAGTGTTTGATTTTGCGGCATTTAAAAGCCACAAAATGCAAGGGGTCCATCAGACCCACAAACGCTGGCTGAGTAACAACAATATGAACGTTGCACGGAATTTTTTTCTGCCGGTTTCTGCATCCCGCAGGGATTCTTCTTTTGTGTTTCTGCATCTGCGGTTCCCACACAAGGTTGCAACAGTGTTTGTCAACACTGTCTGCTCTCATTTTCTCGCACATTTGATCCGCTGATGTTCTGTGTACCTACACACTGTCCTCCTCCTGTGTGTGCGTGTGTGTTGCGTGTGGTACAGAAAACATCAATTTCCACACTTCTATTAGCCCCGGGTCCTGTGGACCTGGACATCTTCTATGTAATAGAAATGTGTATGGTGTGTGGTCATTAAATATGTATTCTGATATATGTTCTTCACATAAAATGAGCCAAAGGCTGTGAGTCTCAGTTTAAAAAATTGATTAAATGTATCATTTTTCTTTTAATAAAAAATGCAAACGGGTCCCACAGACTTGAACACCACACAAGGGCTTCAATTACTTCACATCCAATGTTCCACTTTAAATGATTTTTGGGGGAAAGTATTGCATATTTTGTGTTTTTGCCATATAAACAACGGAGATAAAAACATAAAAAAAATATTAAAAACTAGAGATGTCCGATAATATGGGCAGCCCGATATTATCGGCCGATAAATGCTTTAAAATGTAGTATCGGAAATGATCCGTATCGGTTTCAAAAAGTAAAATGTATGACTTTTTTAAAACGCCGCTGTGTACACGGACGTAGGGAGAAGTACAGAGCGCCAATAAACCTTAAAGGCACTGCCTTTGCGTGCCGGCCCGATCACATAATATCTACGACTTTTCACACACACAAGTGAATGCAAGGCATACTTGGTCAACAGCCATACAGGTCACACTGAGGGTGGCCGTATAATCAACTTTAACACTGTTACAATTATGCGCCACACTGTGAACCCACACCAAACAAGGACAAACACATTTCGGGAGAACATCCGCACCGTAACACAACATATACACAACAGAACAAATACCCAGAACCCCTTGCAGCACTACCTTTTCCGGGACGCTACAATTATACACCCCCAACCCCCGCCCACCTCAGGGAGAGCATGTCCCAAATTCCAAGCTGCTGTTTTGAGGCATGTTACAAAAAAATAATGCACTTTGTGACTTCAATAATAAATATGGCAGCGCCATGTTGGCATTTTTCTCCATAACTTGAGTTGATTTATTTTGGAAAACCTTGTTACATTGTTACAATGCATCCAGCGGGGCATCGCAACAAAATTAGGCATAATAATGTGTTTATTCCACGACTGTATATATCGATAGATATCGGTATCAGTAATTAAGAGTTGGACAATATCTCCCTGAGAGAGCATGAGGAGGTTGAGGTGGGGGGGGCGGGGTAGGGCATAGCGTCCCGGAAGAGGTAGTGCTGCAAGGGCTTCTGGGTATTTGTTCCGTTGTGTGTATGTTGTGTTACGGTGCGGATGTTCTGCCGAAATGTGTTTGTCATTCTTGCTTGGTGTGGGTTCACAGTGTGGCGCATATTTGTAACAGTGTTGAAGTTGTTTATACAGCCACCCTCAGTGTGACCTGTATGGCTGTTGACCAAGTATGCCTTGCATTCACTTGTGTGTGTGTGTGAAAAGCCGTAGATATTATTATGTGACTGGAGGTGCCTTTAAGGTTTATTGGCGCTCTGTACTTCTCCCTACGTTTTACAAAGTCATCCATTTTACTATTTGAAACTGATAACGATAATTTAAATGGGTTGTACTTGTATAGCGCTTTTCTACCTTCAAGGTACTCAAAGCGCTTTGACACTACTTTCACATTTTACCCATTCACACACTGATGGAGGGAGCTGCCATGCAAGGCGCCAACCAGCACCCATCAGGAGCAAGGGTGAAGTGTCTTGCTCAGGACACAACGGACGTGACGAGGTTGGTATTAGGTGGGATTTGAACCAGGGACCCTCGGGTTGCGCACGGCCACTCTACCACTGCGCCACGCCGTCCCATATTCCCATAGAATATTCCACAGAATATGGGTTGAAAATGATTTGCAAATCATTGTATTCTGTTTATATTTGCATCTAACACATTTTCCCAACTCATATGGAAATGGGGTTTGTAATTTAGCTCATGAGGAGAACGCATGGCGCTGCACACTTAGTCACAGTTACTCCCTATGCTCTTAAGGTTCAGCTCCCGCGTCCCTCTTTTTTATTCATAGTTCCGTTGTCAACATCACAGAGGCCGCCTCTAAAAAGTGGTCATGTATTATGTAAAGCAGGCCCAGGATGCAGAGTACCTGAGAGAATGGGCTGGGGGCCTTGTGATTTAGCCTTGTCCCCGCTTCGTTTGCGTGCTGTCATCTTATCTTCGTGAGGTCCTTGGCTGTTAGCGGGCTAAAACAAAGATAACGTCTCTAGCTGAGGCCACCCCTCAGACAACAAGTTTTGTCCTTGCATAGATTAGAAAAAGTCTAATAACTAAAGCAACGGACTTTAAGCATACTAGAGGTATGCTTAAAGGACACAACGGACGTGACGAGGTTGGTACTAGGTGGGATTTGAACCAGTCACCCTCGGGTTGCGCACGGCCAACTATCAAAATGAAGTGAATTATATTTATATAGCGCTTTTCTCAAGTGACTCAAAGCGCTTTTACATAGTGACACCCAATATCTAAGTTATATTTAAAGCAGTGTGGGTGGCACTGGGAGCAGGTGGGTTAAGCGTCTTGCCCAAGGACACAACGGCAGTGACTAGGATGGCACAAGCGGGAATCGAACCTGCAACCCTCTACCAACTGAGCTAATGGACCCGCATGCGTTTATTTGTCAGTGGAACAACTTTGGACCCCCCTGGTCTGAGTAAAAAAAAAAACCATCTCACCACTTGGAGGAGCGCCAGGTAGCCGGCGCCCACGTTGTCGAAGTTGACCTTGACCTTGCTCCAGTAGTAGAGCGAGGTGTCATTGAACGCCTCGCACTGGGACTTGTTGTCGATGATGTTCACGCTGATGATGTGCCCCGTCCTGTTGACGCAGCGTCCGAACTTCCCGGCGAACAGGTTGACGCCCATGATGCTGAAGATGAGCCAGAAGATGAGGCAGACCAGCAGCACGTTCATGATGGACGGGATGGCGCCGATCAGCGCGTTGACCACCACCTGCACGCACGTACACGCCGGGGGGTTGAGGGCCACGCTTGTGTCCGGCGTGCCGTCACGGAGGACGAGTCTTACCCGCATGCCTTCGAACCTGGAGAGCGCTCTCAGGGGGCGGAGAGCGCGCAGCGTCCGCAGCGATTTGATGGCGGCAAAATCCGAATAACCCAGCGCGTTGGCCACCAGGCTGACCAGCGACACCTGCGGGAGGCGGGGCGAGCGATGAGGAAAAAAAAGGTGCGGCGAGCGGCGAGCGGCGACGGCGGCTTACGTCCACGATGAGGAAGTCGAGCCAGCACCAGTAGTTGGTGAAATACTTCTTGAAGCCGTACGCCAACCACTTGAGCATCATCTCCAGGATGAAGACGTAGGTGAAGATCTTGTCGGAGTACTCCAGCACCACCTTCACCACCTTCCTCTGCTCGATGTAGATGTCCTCGAAGGCCTGCGGGGCACAGAGAGGGCATCACCAACACGTCCGCCACACCCCCCCCCCGCCCTCCCAATCCAGACGGGTTGAATTCTGACCAGCGCGCCCGAGCTGAGGAGGATCATGAAGATGATGAAGCTCTCGAACCAGCTGTGCTCCACGATGTGATAACACGTCTTCCTCATCCGCCACCACACCTGGCCCAGACCCGCCGTCGTGTCCACGGCGCAGCACCGGAACCTGGAGGCGCACACTGCGGGGGAGGGAGAGGAATAGATTACTCCTGGTGGTGAGACGGGACATTTTTCAAAATCTATAGAATTGAAGTGTGCGAAGTGAATTATGTTTATATAGCGCTTTTTCTCAAGTCCAATATCTAAGTTACATTTTAAAACCAGTGTGGGTGGCACTGGGAGCAGGTGGGTAAAGTGTCTTGCCCAAGGACACAACGGCAGTGACTAGGATGATGCAAGCGGGGATCGAACCTGCAACCCTCAAGTTGCTGGCACCAACCGAGCTATGCCGCCCCAGTAAAATACTGGTAGGTGTGGTTGACAGGAATTCGCCGGAAAAAATACAGTCACGTTGTTAAAGTACCACTGATAGTCTCACACACACACACACACACACACACACACACACACACACACACACACACACACACACACACTATCCATTTTCTACCGCTTATTCCCTTTTGGGGTCGCTGGCGCCTATCTCAGCTACAATCGGGCGGAAGGCGGGGTACACCCTGGACAAGTCGCCACCTCATCGCAGGGCCAACACAGATAGACAGATAACATTCACATTTAGTGGGACGGCGTGGCGCAACCCGAGGGTCCCTGGTTCAATCCCCACCTAGTACCAACCTCGTCACGTCCGTTTTGTCCTGAGCAAGACACTTCACCCTTGCTCCTGATGGATGCTGGTTGGCGCCTTGCATGGCAGCTCCCTCCATCAGTGTGTGAATGTGTGTGTGAATGGGTAAATGTGGAAGTAGTGTCAAAGCGCTTTGAGTACCTTGAAGGTAGAAAAGCGCTATACAAGTACAACCCATTTATCATTTATTAGTGTTGCCAATCAACCTATCCCCAGGTGCATGTCTTTGGAGGTGGGAGGAAGCCGGAGTACCCGGAGGGAACCCACGCAGTCACGGGGAGAACATGCAAACTCCACACAGAAAGATCCCGAGCCTGGAATTGAACCCAGGACTGCAGGACCTTCGTATTGTGAGGCAGACGCACTAACCCCTCTGCCACCGTGAAGCCCACACACACACTAGGTGTGGCGAAATTACTAAGGGTGTGGGGAAAAAGTCCATTCGGATTTGAATCGCGATTCTCACGTTGTGCGATTCAGAATCGATTCTCTTTTTTTTTTTAATCGATTTTTTAATTATTATTTTTTTTAATCAATCCAACAAAAAATACACAGCAATACCATAACAATGCAATCCAATTCCAAAACCGAACCTGACCCAGCAACACTCAGAACTGCAATAAACAGAGCAATTGAGAAAAGACACAAACACGACACAGAGTGAAACAAAAATGAATATTATCAACAACAGTATCAATATTAGTTATAATTTCAGCATAGCAGTGATTAAAAATCCCTCATTGACATTATCATTAATGTGGCTGGGGAGAGGGGAGTCTGGGCTTCCCTGCTTAGGCTGCTACCCCCACGACCCGACCTCGGATAAGCGGAAGAAGATGGATGGATGGATGGACATTATCATTAGACATTTTTAAAAACATTTATATATATATAAAAAGAAGAATAGTGTCACAGTGGCTTACACTTGCATCACATCTCATAAGCTTGACAACACACTGAGTCCAATGTTTTCACAAAGATAAAATAAGTCATATTTTTGGTTCGTTTGATAGTTAAAACAAATTTACATTATTGCAATCAGTTGATAAAACATTGTCCTTTACAATTATAAAAGCTTTTTACAAAAAATCTACTACTCTGCTAGCATGTCAGCAGACCGGGGTAGATCCTGCTGAAATCCTACGTATTGAATGAATACATAATCGTTTTAAATCGGGAAAAAAAAATCGTTTTTAAATCGAGAATCGTGTTGAATTGAAAAAAATATAAATTTTGAATCGAATCGTGACCCCAAGAATCGATATTGAATCGAATCGTGCGACACCCAAAGATTCGCAGCCCTAAAAATTACCCTCTGCATTTGACCCATCCCCTTGTTCCACCCTCTGGGAGGTGAGGGGAGCAGTGAGCAGCAGTGGTGGCCGTGCTCGGGAATCATTTTGGTGATTTTAACCCCCAATTCCAATCCTAGCTCGTTTGGCTTGAGGGTTCCAGGTTCGATCCCCGCTTCCGCCATCCTAGTCACTGCCGTTGTGTCCTTGGGCAAGACACTTTACCCACCTGCTCCCAGTGCCACCCACACTGCTTTAAATGTAACTTAGATATTGGGTTTCACTATGTAAAGCGCTTTGAGTCACTAGAGAAAAAGCGCTATATAAATATAATTCACTTCAATATTAAAAAAGTGGAGATGTATTTTTAAAGCATTTATCGGCCGATAATATCGTCAATCCGATATTATCGGAAATCCAATATTATCGGCCGATAAAATGCTTTAAAAAAGTAATATCGGAAATTATCGGTATCGGTTTCAAAAAGTAAAATCTAAGACTTTTAAAAACGCCGCTGTATGGAGTGGTACACCCATCCATCCATCCATCCATTTTCTACCGCTTATTCCCTTTTGGGGTCGCGGGGGGCGCTAGCGCCTATCTCAGCTACAATCGGGCGGAAGGCAGGGTACACCCTGGACAAGTCGCCATCTCATCGCAGGGCAAACACAGATAGACAGACAACATTCACACTCACATCCAATTACATTTTCAAAATAAGCCTTAGAGGACTTGAAGTGAATTATATTTATATAGCGCTTTTCTCTAGTGACTCAAAACGCTTTACATAGTGAAACCCAATATCTAAGTTACATTTAAACCAGTGTGGGTGGCACTGGGAGCAGGTGGGTAAAGTGTCTTGCCCAAGGACACAACGGCGGTATAGCTCGGTTGGTATAGCGGCCGTGCCAGCAACTTGAGGGTTGCAGGTTCGATCCCCGGCTTCTGCCATCCTAGTCACTTCCGCCGTGTCCTTGGGCAAGACACTTTACCCACCTGCTCCCAGTGCCATCTACACTAGTTTAATTGTAACTTAGATATTGGGTTTCACTGTGTAAAGCGCTATATAAATATAATTCACTTCACTAGGATGGCCGAAGCGGGGATCGAACCTGGAACCCTCAAGTTGCTGGCACGGCCACTCTACCAACCGAGCTATGCCACCCCACGGACGTAGGGAGGAGTACAGAGCGCCAATAAACCTTAAAGGCACGGCCCAGTCACATAATATCTACAGCTTTTCACACACACAAGTGAATGCAAGGCATACTTGGTCAACAGCCATACAGGTCACACTGAGGGTGGCCGTATAAACAACTTGAACACTGTAACAAATATGTGCCACACTGTGAACCCACACCAAACAACAATGACAAACACATTTCGGGAGAACATGCGCACCGTAACACAACATAAAAAAATACTCAGAACCCCTTGCAGCACTAACTCTTCCGGGACACTACAATATAAACCCTTCGCTACCTCCTTATATGTCATTTTAATTGTATTCTTGTGTGTTCTGTATAGTAATATTATATATATATTTTTTTTTTAAAGTGATGCCATGTTCGTTGTAAATGTTGTACTCTGTTACATAAAAGTACAAAAAATGCAAAAAGTACTCGTATGTGACACTTATTGACATGTACTGCCCAGTTGCCATGGTCACCGGCAGGCCCCGAAGAAAAAAGAAGCGCGTGGCATTTGTGACATCACTAAAGGCTTCCTGTGCCCACCCCGCTGATTGCGCCCTGTAATTAAAGCCTCCCGTTGCCACGGCTACTAATTGGCTTCACTGATTTAAAGATCCAGCACTCAATCAGCACACTTGTGGAGCGAGACAGAAATCCCCTTCGCCCGCCCGTATTGAGCGCCCGCGCTAAACGCTTCATTAAATCAACACGGCGCCCACGCCTCCTTTCGCTCGCCGCATCGACCGCCGCTCAGAAAAAGCCGTTGATCGATGGATGCCCTGCAAGCTGACTGATCCTGACTGGCGACACACACACACGCACACACACACACACACACACGCCACCAGCATGAGACTGGACATGTGACGTTTGCGAACGAATCGGGTATTTTGAACGCCTCTTAAGTGAACGATGAGAAGAAATTGGGAGCCGTGCCGGCAATCTGAGGGTTCCTGGTTCAATCCCCACCTTCTACCATCCTAGTCAGGTCCGTTGTGTCCTTGGGCAAGACACTTCACCCTTGCTCCTGATGGGCTCTGGTTAGCGCCTTGCATGGCAGCTCCCGCCATCAGTGTGTGAATGGGTGAATGTGGAAATAGCGTCAAAGCGCTCGGAGTTCCTTAAATAGGTAGAAAAGCGCTACACAAGTATAACCCATTTACCATCATCAAAATTGATAATGTATGTGTCATGTCTTTGTGATCATGTTCTGTTTATGTTCTGTTTGGTTTTTGACTCCACTAGTTCCTGTTTTTGCGCACCCTGGTTTGTTTTTGTCTCCATGACTACCAATTACTTCACCTGTTCTCACGACTCACGCACCTGATTCACTTGGACTCATGCACCTGTTGTCAATCACCACGTCACCATTTAAGCCTGCAGTTGCCAGGCAGTCAGCCTGGCGACATCACCCTCTATACACCCATGTCGATGATCCACGCTCTTTCTCGGTCCGAGTAAGTTCCTTAAATAGGTAGAAAAGCGCTACACAAGTATAACCCATTTACCATCATCAAAATTGATAACGTATATGTCATGTCTTTGTGATCATGTTCTGTTTGGTTTTTGACTCCACTAGTTCCTGTTTTTGCGCACCCTGGTTTGTTTTTGTTTCCATGACTAACAATTACTTCACCTGTTCTCACGACTCATGCACCTGATTCACTTGGACTCATGCACCTGTTGTCAATCACCACGTCACCATTTAAGCCTGCAGTTGCCAGGCAGTCAGCCTGGCGACATCACCCTCTATACACCCATGTCGATGATCCACGCTTTTTGTCGGTCCGCGTAAGTTCCTTAAATAGGTAGAAAAGCGCTACACAAGTATAACCCATTTACCATCATCAAAATTGATAACGTATATGTCATGTCTTTGTGATCATGTTCTGTTTATGTTCTGTTTGGTTTTTGACTCCACTAGTTCCTGTTTTTGCGCACCCTGGTTTGTTTTTGTTTCCATGACTACCAATTAGTTCACCTGTTCTCACGAATCACGCACCTGATTCACTTGGACTCATGCACCCGTTGTCAATCACCACGTCATCATTTAAGCCTGCAGTTGCCAGGCAGTCAGCCTGGCGACATCACCCTCTATACACCCATGTCGATGATCCACGCTCTTTCTCGGTCCGAGTAAGTTTTCGTTTTTGTTGTCCATAGTTCTGCCATTGTGCATAGTTTTTGTTTCATAGCCAAGTTGTTGTACCTCCTCTGTGAGCGCATTTTCGTTTGTTCCTTTTTTGAGTTATTAATCAAAAGATATCCTTAGCTTCACATCGTGTCCGATCCAGTCGCTTTGCACCTCGGGAAAACAAACCGCACCATAGTCCAAGTCCTGACAGAATGTTGCTGTATGTATACTTTTGACCCTAGCATATTGGCTCACATTTTCAGTAGATCTATAATAAATTCATAAAAGAACCAAATTTCATGAATGTTTTTTGTGACCAACAAGAAAGTGCTCCAATCACTCTATCACAAAAAAAAAATAAGAGTTGTAGAAATGATTGGAAACTCAAGACAGCCATGACAAAATGTTTGTGGAGAGGCGGAGCCGGCGAACGAGCAGCGGGGCGGGGCACGCTGGAGCCCGGCCCAAAATGGCGGCGAGGAGGTGGAGACGATGACCGAGCAGAGAAGCGGGGCGTGCCGGGAGCGACGCTACGAGCGAGATCAGTGTGTAAAAGGGGAGAAGGAGGATAGATCGAGGCAGAAGGAGTAGGGGAACCCGCAGCAGTACCTGAGTACCGAGAGCGACAGAGAGCGAGCCGAAGACAGCGACGACGCGGCCGGCTGAAAGCGAGCGAGGAGCGGGCAGGAGAGAAGGAGCTGAAAAGCGACCTGATCTGAAGACAAAGCTTATTTGAAAAAATAAACGAGTCAAACCATCTCGAAAGAGATGTCCTTCCTTGACGGTCCTTGGAACCCGCACCACAACAGCAAGAGTCCGTCACAATGTTCTTTACAAGTGGATGTAAACTTTTGACCACGACTGTATATATATATTGCCTGTCTATATGTCTTGGCCCTGCGATGAGATGGCGACTTGTCCAGGGTGTACCCCGCCTTCCGCCCGCATGCAGTGAAAGGAACGACCACTCAAGATCCGGTTTCCTCCGAAGAGCCATAAATCCCATCTGTACATGCAACCCGGTCTGCTCTTCATTCAGGACCAGGGTCAGATCTGAACGGGACTAGCACATGCGTGTCTCTCATGGGCACTGCGGCACAACTCACTAAATCCCCCCCCCCCCCGCCCCCCCCCCCCCACACACACACACACACACGATGGTGTGTGCGGCGTCAAATTAAGCCGAAGAGGTGGCATTTAGAGGCCTAATGAAGCAGAAAATCTAACGATGCTGGCACTGCACGTGTGTGAGAGTGTGTGTTCTTGTATTTCTACCCTTCTTGAGACACCAACAAGGAAAGGTACCTTCCATATGAGGAGGTGTGAACAAGTGAGGACATAAATCATGGTCCCAATATGGAAAAAACATTGTATCTAATAGAGAATGTCTCATTTGCACCCCCTGGTGGGGAAATCTGTCCGAATGAGGGTGGTCCCAAAAATAAGGGATTTTTCAAATTGACTGTGTCGGTTTTTAAAAGTGCTCCCCCTCTGGTCAACATATGAAATAACAAGTGTGTGTCAAAATTTGAAGTGCTCCCCCTCTGGCCAACATAAGTAAGAAGTGTGTAAGAAATTGGATTTTGCTCCCTTTGGCCAAAATTAATTTAATAAAATAAATAAATATGTATGTAGAGACATACTGTAATAATTTGAAGTAAATAATGAAGATTAAAAAACAATTACAAACAAAAAAAAAATAAAATAACTAAAAGCAGTCTTTTTCTCACATTGTGTCGACTGCTCATATTCTTTCTGTTTCTGTAATATCGCAATGTTTTCTCGTAGTTTGTAAATGTGTTTTTCATGCAAAATGGCGACATTTGTCATATAAAATTCTGACTTTTATCACAATATTGCCAATTTTTTTGGGGTTCATTTAAAATAGTGACATTTTTTTTAGTAACTTATGACTTTTGTCATAATTTTGCCAAGTAAAATTCCGATTGTATTTATAATATTGCCAATTTTTGAAAGTTTTCTAACAAAATTATGACTTTTGTTGAGTTAAAAATTACGACTCTTTTATAACATCGCCCAAAATGTTAAGCTTTTTCTTGTAAAATTGCGACTTTTATTGAGTAAAATTCCAACTTTTATCATAATATTGGAGAAATGTTCGGTTTTTCTTGTAAAAATTTGGACTTGCGTCGAGTAAAATGACAACTTTTATGTAGCCGTCAAGTCCTGTTATGTATGTATGCCGACTTTTATTATAATACTGCCAAAATTCGACCTTTTTCTTGAGAAATTCCAACTCATTTTTCACAACAAGCTTTTTTATATTTGCATCTGTCAGGCTTGCCACTGACAGTTTGTTTGTGTTTTAGTTTTTTCCTTTGTGTTTTAGTATTTCCTGTCCTTAGTTCCTGTCAGCACTTTTATTTTGGTTCAGCTTCCTGTTTGTCTCCCTGTGTGCTGTTTTCACCTCAGCTGTGGCTGATTGGCCCCCTAGCCACACCTGGTGTCAATCAGCCCGCTCCTATTTTACCTGCTTTGTTCCTCCAGTCAGTGCTGGATTATTGGATTGATTTGTCGATGTCACTTCTTGTCGCTCTTGTCATTGCTACCTGTCGTGTCAATAAGCTATATTTAGTTAGATGTTTTTAGCTTACTGTCTTTTGTTCCCTGCTTCCAGTTTGTTTTCTTATTATAAGTACGACTTCTATTTCCTGCTAGCTACCACGCTAGGCCTTTTTGTTTGTTATCCGCCCACGTGCGCGCTTTTTGTTTGTACCCTTTGTTTGGTTTTGTTCTAGTATTTTATATTAAATCATGTTTTCTCACTCCATGCCTGCCTCCATCTCTGCATCTTGGGGTTCGTCACCAACCATGTATATATTATTAAAGTTATAAATACAAATCTTCATGTATCTAGAAAGGGTGGTCCTAAAGAGGTTAGGCATTATTCGGAGGTCTCAAGAAGGTAACAAATACAAGAATGTGTGTGTGTGTCAACAAGGTTCAGTGGGTCCCTCGCTTTGCATGCGAGCAAACACTTTTGATCTTTCTGCACGTGTGCCGGCGAAGACATAAAACGAGGGCGCCGACAGCAAATCACTCTGTCGACGCCAACATTAGCTTAGCACTGTTGAGAAGGGGTTCTCGCCCTGGTGGCGGACATACTTGCCAACCTTGAGACCTCCGATTTCAGGAAGTGGGGGTGGGGTGGTTGGGGACGTGGTTAACGGTCAAGTATTTCAAATATATATATATAAGAAATACTTGACTTTCAGGGAATTCTAGCTATATATATATATATATATATATATATATATATATATATATATATGTATTATATATATTCATTTATTTACACATATATACACACATAACAATTCAACCCTTAACTCAACAATGAGTAGAGTGTTATGTGTGTATATGTGTAAATAAATGAATATATATATATATATATATATATATATATTCATTTATTTACACATATATACACATATATACTCAACAATGAGTAGTGTTATGTGTGTATATATGTGTAAATAAATGAATATATATATATATATATATATATTTATTTATTTACACATATATACACACATAACACTCTACTCATTGTTGAGTTCATTTATTTACACATATATACAAACATAACACTCTACTCAGTTGAGTTAAGGGTTGAATTGTCCATTCTTGTTCTATTCTATGTCACTATTTTTCTAACCATATGCATGTACAGTAGATGGCCGTATTGTCCTGTTTAAGAGTGTCACAACATTGCTGTTTACGGCAGACAAACTGCTTTACGGTAGACGAAAACGTGACTGCTGTTGTTGTGTGTTGTTACCGGGCTGGGAGGACGTTAATGAAACTGCCTAACAATAAACCCACATAAGAAACCAAGAACTCGCCCTCGATCATTCTACAGTTATAACGTCATTGGGCAGAAACGCTGTAAATATTGTGGAAAACAGGCTGTCCGCATGGAGCTGGAGGGGGCGTGGCCTACAGCGCCGACAGAATTTCGGGAGAAAATTTGTCCCGCGAGGTTTTCGGGAGAGGCGCTGAATTTCGGGAGTCTCCCGGTAAAATCCGGGAGGAGGGTTGGCAAGTATGGTGGCGGAGGACTGGCGGCTCCACGTGTTTAGTCCCGGCCTGCAACTGAGCAACAAACTTTGGGTCGAGCGGAGAAGAGATGGTAGCAAACGCACGGTTCATGCTTGAGGAACGGGCGGGGCTAAAAAGTGCAAACTTGCAGCAAATCAGCAGAGCTCAGCAGAGAGCGCCGCGACGCTGGCGGCGAGTGTGCCGCTCTTCATCACAAGGAGAAAAACAACATCGTGACCTTCACTTATCTGAACGCTTGCTCAACACTTGCTGGGATTTTCCCGCTCAGCTGACCTTTCTGCCTGCAACGTGAATAATTAGTGGCGTCTCGCACGCACACGCACACACACACACACACACACACACACACACACACACACACACACACACACACACACACACACACACACACACACACACGCACATCAGCTGATCAGCCAACCTGCAGAATGTTTTGTCTTCACAGCAGACTTTGTGGACAACTATGCATACTTTTCCTGCGTCTACGCGTTCATTTTGCCTCGGCTGATGATGCCGACGATGATGAAGAAGAACATCGCGTGCCCTCTCCAAGCCCGACCAGCGCAGACCATGCAGAGTGCACGCAGGGAGCAAGCCGGCGGCGGCTGGACGTCCTGCCAAGTGTGGAGGCCTCTGCAAGCTCCAGATGGCTTCACAAACACACACACACACACACACACACACACACACACACACACACACACACACACACACACACACACACACACACACAAACACACACACACGCTGCACTTTCCAAAAAAAAAAAAAATATCGCACATGCTCTCTTATTGTACATTAAATGTCTAATCCAGGGGTCACCAACGCGGTGCCCGTAAGGACCAGATGAGTCGCCCGCTGGCCTGTTCTAAAAATAGCTCAAATAGCAGCACTTACCAGTGAGCTGCCTCTATTATTTAAATTGTATTTATTTACTAGCAAGCTGGTCTCGCTTTGCTCGACATTTTTAATTCTAAGAGAGACAAAACTCAAATAGAATTTGAAAATCCAAGAAAATATTTTAAAGACTTGGTCTAAATTTATTTAAATAAATTCATTTATTAATTTTTTTACTTTGCTTCTTATAACTTTCAGAAAGACAATTTTTGAGAAAACATACAACCTTAAAAATGATTTTAGGATTTTTAAAACACCTTTTTACCTTTTAAATTCCTTCCTCTTCTTTCCTGACAATTTAAATCACTATTCAAGAAAATATATATTTTTTTTATTGTAAAGAATAATAAATACATTTTAATTTAATTCTTCATTTTAGCTTCTGTTTTTTCGACGAAGAATATTTGTGAAATATTTCTTCAAACTTATTAAGATTAAAATCTTTAGAATCAAATTTTAATCTTATTTCAAAGTCTTTTGAATTTCTTTTAATATTTTTGTTCTGGAAAATGTAGAAGAAATAATGATTTGTCTTTGTTAGAAATATAGCTTGGTCCAATTTGTTATATATTCTAACAAAATGCAGATTGGATTTTAACCTATTTAAAACATGTCATCAAAATTCTAAAATGAATCTTAATCAGGAAAAATGACTAATGATGTTCCATAAATTATTATTTTTTATTTGTTTCAAAAGGATTCGAATTAGCTAGTTTTTCTCTACTTTTTTGCGGTTTAATTTTGAATTTTAAAGAGTCGAAATTGAAGATAAACTATGTCTCAAAATTTAATTGTCTTTTTTTTCCTGTTTTCTCCTCTTTTAAACCATTCAATTAAGTGTTTTTTTCATAATTTATTCTCTACAAAAAACCTTCCGTAAAAGGAAAAAAAATGTACGACGGAATGACAGACAGAAATACCCATTTTTTAATATATATATATATATAGATTTATTTATCAAAGGTAAATTGAGCAAATTGGCTATTTCTGGCAATTTATTTAAGTGTGTATCAAACTGGTAGCCCTTCGCATTAATCAGTACCCAAGAAGTAGCTCATGGTTTCAAAAAGGTTGGTGACCCCTGCTCTAATGTTTAGTTATGCTTCAGACAGACATTATTTTTAAGGTTTCAAAGAGCATTGGTAAGAGAGTCCCATCCATCCATTTTTTACTGCTTGTCCCTTTTGGGGTTGGAGGGGGTGCTGGAGCCTATCTCAGCTGCATTTGGGCGGAAGACATGGTGCACCCTGGACAAGTCGCCACCTCGTTGCAGGGCCAACACAGATAGACAGACAACATTCACATTTAGTGTTGCCAATCAACCTATCCCCAGGTGCATGTTTTTGGAAGTGGGAGGAAGCCGGAGTACCCGGAGGGAACCCACGCAGTCATGGGGAGAACATGCAAACTCCACACAGAAAGATCCCGAGTCCGGGATTGAACCCGGGACTACTCAGGACCTTTGTATTGTGAGGCAGACGCACTAACCATTTAATTATGAAATATTTGTTGTACAATTAGGATGATCAATTAGTTACATTTTATTTGTATAGTCCTCTGTAAAGAGGCGGAACTGGCGAACGAGCAGCGGGCACGCTGTAGCCCTGCCCAAGATGGCGGCAAGGAGGCGGAGAATGCGGCTGAGCGGAGAGGCGGGGCGTGCCGGGAGCGACGCTACGAGCGAGATCAGGTGCGTGGCTCGCACACCAGGAATCGATTAACATTTCTCCTTACGCTGCATAAAAGGGAAGGAGGAGGAGAGATCGGGGCAGAAGCGGATGCTGAGCGCAAGAGAGCGAGAGCAAGACGGCGACGAAGACGCGGCTGACTAAAGAGCGAGACGGAGGACCGAGCAGTGGGAGCGACTACGGCGCAAAAGAGTTCCTGTTATTGAAAAATAAACGAGAGTCAAACCTGCTCAATCATGTCCTTCCTGAGTGGTCAGTGGAACCCGAGCGACGACGGCTTAAGTTGTTCACATCCTCATTCACAGTTTGTCGTCTTCTTTTTTTTTGTAAATATATTTTCAGTAGAAGCATTTAAGTCTCACCTTAAAACTCATTTGTATACTCTAGCCTTTAAATAGACTCCCTTTTTAGACCAGTTGATCTGCCGTTTCTTTTCATTTTCTTCTATGTCCCACTCTCCCTTGTGGAGGGGGTCCGGTCTGATCCGGTGGCCATGTACTGCTCACCTGTGTATCGGCTGGGGACATCTCTGCGCTGCTGATCCGCCTCCGCTTGGGATGGTTTCCTGCTGGCTCCGCTGTGAACGGGACTCTCGCTGCTGTGTTGGATCCGCTTTGGACTGGACTGTCGCGACTGTGTTGGATCCATTGTGGATTGAACTTCCACAGTATCATGTTAGACCCGCTCGACATCCATTGCTTTCCTCCTCTCCAAGGTTCTCATAGTCATCATTGTCACCGACGTCCCACTGGGTGTGAGTTTTCCTTGCCCTTATGTGGGCCTACCGAGGATGTCGTGGTGGTTTGTGCAGCCCTTTGAGACACTAGTGATTTAGGGCTATATAAGTAAACATTGATTGATGATTGATTGATATTTTATTGAATTTTTACATTTAAAATCCCATTTGACAGTCATACTTTGCTCACTCAGACCCTCCATGCAGGCACACATCCACTCATCCACACTCACATGCACGCTTGAGGAGAGATTTAACAACTCGAGGTTTACAGTATAGACATTATTAGAAAAAAGTACCCAAATATCGTATTTCCTTGAATTCCCGCCGGGTATATATTATGCGCCTGCCTAGAATTACTGCCGGGTCAAACTCGTTTCGCAAAATAATTAGCGCATGCTTAGCATTACAAAATATTATTTTTATTAGCGCATGTCTAGAATTTCCACCGGGTCAAACTCGTCACGTCACGAGTGACACTTCACCTGTCATCATTTTCAAAATGGAGGAGGCTGATTTCAATAGTTTGAAATCGCATAAAGGGAAGAAGATTAAGAGTTATTCAGTAGGATTTAAGGTCCATGCTATTAAATATGCTAAAAAGAACAGGAAGCAGCAATGTTTTATTAATATACCGTAGCTGCGTGTGTCAAATATGAGTCTTTAACTGACTCCCGCCTCCTGATGGTAGAGGGCGCTAGTGATCCTTCTTGCGACTACTCGGCTGCAGAAGAAGTGACAACAAGCAGCAAGAGTGAGCACTTTTAACATGGAGGATTACATATCTAAAATAAAACACTTATCTAAACTGGACTTTCAATGGAAGCAGGAAGTAATAAAGGAAGATCTCCATCGAGACAGAGAGACTTTTAAAACTGAAGAAAGGTAAGGAAGACTTCTATAAACAAGTTATCGATGCTTTTTGATCCGAAGGAGCTGCGCATGGACTTCATTTATAAGTAAAGGTAAGACTATAAGAACGTTTTTTTTTTATTAAATGTGCTTTTCATGATGGTATCCTTACATCACACTCAAATTTTTAAGCGCAGGCCTAAATTTACCGCATGCCTTAGGTAAGTGTTGGAGTGAGAAGAGGTTTTAAAATAATTATAGATAGATAGATAGTACTTTATTTATTCCGTCAGGAGAGTTCCTTCAGGAAAATTTAAATTTTCAGCACAATCCCATTCAAGTTTAGACAAACATGACAGGGAGACAGAACAGGATCGCTGACGGGTCTGCCGGCTTCCAGCGCCCCTTACAAAAAAGATGAGATAAAGGTAAACAAAGAGGGGGGGATGGGAGAAAAAAATAGAAGATTAAAATAAAATAAAAAAATCGGTCCTAGCCTGGAGAGGAGGTGCAGACTGAGGCCAAGGGAGAAAAAAAACAAAAAACAACTCATAGCCATCCCTCTTCCATGTGTGTAAGAGGGAAACATCAAACATCAAAGAACACAGAGGACATTAAAGACATTAAAGCAGCAGATACAAGCAGACACTTCTACATACAGCTATGAATAAAAAAAAATAATAAATAATAATAAAAATTAGCGCATGCTTACTTTTACCGCATGCATTTGGTAAGCGCAGGAGTAAGAAGAGGTTTTGAATTAATTCAATCAATCAATCAATGTTTACTTATATAGCCCTAAATCACTAGTGTCTCAAAGGGCTGCACAAACCACTACGACATCCTCGGGCAAGGAAAACTCACACCCAGTGGGACATCGGTTAGCGCCCCGGTGACGATTCACGGAAATATGGTATGTATATATATATATATATATATATATGTATGTATATATATATATATATATATGTATATATATATATATATATATATATATATGTATTTATATATATATATATATATATATATATGTATATATATATATATATATATATATATATATATATATATATATATATATATATACATATATATATATACATACATACATATAAAAATATGTACATATATGCGTGTGTGTGCCCTGCGATGAGGTGGCGACTTGTCCAGGGTGTACGCCGCCTTCCGCCCGAATGCAGCTGAGATAGGCTCCAGCGACCCCAAAAGGAACAAGCGGATGGAACATAAAATCTAAACAAATAATGGAGTTTGATTTTCTCTAATTCCTAAAGAACCTAATAAAATATCAGGTGAAGAAACAGAGAGCGAAATAAGAAATATGCAGATTGTTATTGTCGAAAATGGAGTAGGCTTGGCCACGCCCCCAAAAACCACAGCCTGACAGATGGTCGGCTTGTTTTTTTTTTTTCTACATGAGCAGCTGGTCTGCTCCGAGAGGCTCCCTCGGTACCGGAGAACCAGGGCTGAGTCAGCATACTGCCGGTACTGATCCGGTGTGACGGGCGGCGGGGTTTGAGCCAGGATGCGGCCTCAGCCGTGCCACACAACATCTGTTCTCTAGTGCAATGTATCCACAGGCCCAAAGAGGAAGCATCAAATCTGGTGTGGTTCTGGTGCTCCATTCACTAGTTAAACCTCCCTTTGTGCACCTCGTACCTGCCTGTTTTTTTTTTTGCACCAAGACAGTCACTGCGGCTAAAAATGTGGGTTCATTTTAGGTGGCGAACCCAGCTGGATGGCCCGATTCTGTCGGAGCCTCTCAGCCCTCACGGTACCGCTGAACCAAGTGGACCAAATAGAAAAAAACTGCAAGCACGGGTGTAAAGTGTGAAGTCAGAAGCGTGAGCGTGGTCACCGTGTGAAGACAAACGTCCTCCGGGCCCGCTGAGTCAGGAGGGAAGCCAGGTGCTACTTCACCTGGGTCCCAAACATAAATCTCCTGATGATGGTATGGGGGCGAGTGGGGGGGCGTCGTAGCTAATTCGCTGCCTAGGCAACAAACACAACCCGCCTCTTCATTTTTGGTCCCATGGTCTTTGATCACATGACTACAACACGCTAAAAAAGTGGTTCTCAATAATTTTCTGTCACGCCCTACGAGAAGACAGAATTTTTTTCAAGCCACCCCTGAGGTTCATGTTAATTTTTTTTATTTGTATTTGTCAAGATAGTTCTTTACGAACAGAAAAGATGCTAATACACTATTTACTCTCACAAACCCCCTTTCCCCCCCTGACACCTCATTTCTCTATGGTATTCATCGATTTCTCTCGGGTACTCATCGATTTCTTCTTTTGTCTGTCACACACCTCTTTTACCCGACACCTGATTTTTCTGCGGCATTCATCAATTTCTCTCTGGCAATCATCGATTTCTCTCGGGCACTCATTGATTTCTCCCGGGCACTCATCGATTTCTATCCGGCACTCATGGATTTCTCTTTGGCATTCATTAATTTCTCCCGGGCACTCATCAATTTCTTCTTTTTTCTGTCATGCACCCTCTTTACCCGACACCTTGATTTCTCTGCAGCATTCATGAATTTATCTCGGGCACTCATCGATTTCTCTCATGCACTCATCGATTTCTGTATGGCATTCATCAATTTCTTCTTTTTTCTGTCATGTACCCTCTTTACCCGACACCTGTATTTCTCTGTAGCATTCATGAATTTATCTCGGGCACTCATCGATTTCTCTCGGGCACTCATCGATTTCTGTATGGCATTCATCAATTTCTTCTTTTTTCTGTCATGCACCCTCTTTACCCGACACCTTGATTTCTCTGCAGCATTCATCAATTTATCTCTGGCAATCATCGATTTCTCTCGGGCAGTCATCGATTTCTGTATGGCATTCATCGATTTCTCTCAGGCACTCATCTATTTCTCTCCGGCATTTATCGATTTCTCTCGGGCATTTATTGATTTCTCTCGGGCATTTATTGATTTCTCTCAGGCACTCATCAATTTCTCTCCGGCATTCATCGATTTCTCTATGGCACTCATCGATTTCTCTCCAGCATTCATCGATTTCTCTCGGGCATTTATCGATTTCTCTCAGGCAATCATCGATTTCTCTCTGGTATTCATCGATTTCTCTCGGGCACTCATCGATTTCTTCTTTTGTCTGTCACACACCTCCTTTACCCGATACGTGATTTATCTGCGGCATTCATCAATTTCTTTCTGGCACTCATGGATTTCTCTCGGGCACTCATCGATTTCTGTCCGGCACTCATGGATTTCTTTTTGGCATTCATTAATTTCTCTCAGGCACTCATCAATTTCTCTTGGGCACTCATCAATTTCTTTTTTTTTCTGTCATGTACCCTCTTTACCCGACACCTGTATTTCTGTGCAGCATTCATGAATTTATCTCGGGCACTCATCGATTTCTCTCGGGCACTCATCGATTTCTATCCGGCACTCATGGATTTCTCTTTGGCATTCATTAATTTCTCCCGGGCACTCATCAATTTCTCTTGGGCACTCATCAATTTCTTTTTTTTCTGTCATGTACCCTCTTTACCCGACACCTGTATTTCTCTGCAGCATTCATGAATTTATCTCGGGCACTCATCGATTTCTCTCGGGCACTCATCGATTTCTGTATGGCATTCATCAATTTCTTCTTTTTTCTGTCATGCACCCTCTTTACCCGACACCTTGATTTCTCTGCAGCATTCATGAATTTATCTCGGGCACTCATCGATTTCTCTCGGGCACTCATTGATTTCTGTATGGCATTCATCAATTTCTTCTTTTTTCTGTCACGCACCCCCTTTACCCGACACCTGATTTCTCTCTGGCACTCATCGATTTCATTCTGGCACTCATTGATTTCTTCTTTTTACTGTCACACACCTCCTTTCTCCGACATCTGATTCCTCTCCAGCACCCATCGATTTCTCTCCGGCACTCACCGAAAGCGGAGCCTTTCCCTTATCACTCCCACTTGCTTCTATATTTGTCTTGTCTTAACTTTCTTGTAGTCGTTTCACTGCTCTCCAAAATCCAAACAATGGAATCGATCAACTGGCCTGTCAAGAAAATTAACAAGATCTCAGGTTACGGGGGTGACTCTGCCTGTCCTGACGGGAAGTTTGTTGGATACAGAACAGACTTTCGGGAAAGCAGAGTGCCGCGCACCTGGCGCCCCCTTCAGTCGAGGACGTTAAAGACATCAAACTGTTCGGAAACATGATCGCAGGACATCTGCTGATTGGAGAACAAATTGGAAGACGCCGGCAGCATTTCAGAGTACCACAAAGCTGCCACAAATGATTGGGGGATGCGGGCAGATCGGCGGGGACTCAGACTTTTGTGATTTTGGACTAAATCACATTAAGTATGATGAATTTAGGGACCAGAAATAAACAATTAGCATGAAAAGTTTTAAATTTGTTTTTGATCCCTCAAACACAAACATTCTAATCTGGATTGTTTTCCCTGGCAAGGTCGTTGCTTTGAGATGCCCCTAAAACAGGGGTGTCCAAACTTTTTCCACTGAGGGCCGCACACTGAAAAATCAAAGCACAAGGGGGCCAAACTGATATTTTTTCCTTTTCAAAACCAATACATATACCCTTTTTTTTTTAGTTGTGGGGGGCTACCTCAAGTTAGGTCTTAAGGACGGTTTCAGTCTTAAACAAGGTTCAAAATAAGTCATATAATATTTTTTTCATAAAACCCTTGAATCTCTAATTCTATTTTATTATTTGTTTTACTTTTTAAGAGCTTTTTGTCAAAACCCTATTTTTTGAGATTTTTTGACTGATTGATTGATTGATACTTTTATTAGTAGATTGCACAGTTCAGTACATATTCCGTACAATTGACCACGAAATGGTAACACCCGAATAAGTTTTTCAACTTGTTTAAGTCGGGGTCCAAGTTAATCAATTCATGGTACAAATATATACTATCAACATAATACAGTCATCACACAAGTTAATCATCATAGTATGTACATTGAATTATTTACATTATTTACAATCCGGGGGGTGGGATGAGGAGCTTTGGTTGATATCAGCACTTCAGTCATCAACAATTGCATCAACAGAGAAATGTGGACATTGAAACAGTGTAGGTCTTATTTAGTAGGATATGTACAGCCAGCAGAGAACATAGTGAGTTCACATAGCATAAGAACAAGTATATACATTAGAAGTACATTTGAGTTGTTTATAATCCGGGGAGATGGGATGTGAATGGAGGAGGGTATTAGTAAAGTGTTGAAGTTGCCTGGAGGTGTTGTTTTAGAGCGGTTTTGAAGGAATATGGAGATGCACTTACTTTTACACCTGTTGGGAGTGCATTCCACATTGATGTGGCATAGAAAGAGAATTAGTTAAGACCTCTGTTAGATCGGAATCTGGGTTTAACGTGGTTTGTGGAGCTCCCCCCGGTGTTGTGGTTATGGCGGTCATTTACGTTAAGGAAGTAGTTTGACATGTACTTTGTTATCAAGGAGGTGTAGCGGATTTTATAGACCAGGCTCAGTGCAAGTTGTTTTACTCTGTCCTCCACCCTGAGCCAGCCCACTTTGGAGAAGTGGGTTGGAGTGAGGTGTGATCTGGGGTGGAGTGAAACAAAGTGAAATATTTAATGTGAAGTAATTGGATCCCTAAATAGGTCAATAATTCATAGCAAAATTTATTTGAATTTATTATTATTATTATTATTTTTTAGCAAAGACAGTTATTGGGGCGGTTTAGCTCGTTTGGTAGAGTGGCCGTGCCAGCAACTTGAGGGTTGCAGGTTCAATTCCCGCTTCTGCCAACCTAGTCGCTGCCGTTGTGTCCTTGGGCAAGACACTTTACCCACCTGCTCCCAGTGCCACCCACACTGCTTTAAATGTAACTTAGATATTGGGTTTCACTATGTAAAGCGCTTTGAGTCACTAGAGAAAAAGCGCTATATAAATATAATCCACTTCACTTCACATATTAAATTCCACTAAAATCCTTAGGGATCCAAAAGTGCCCCACTCATAAAAAGGTCATGCTTTTTTATTTTTTATTTTTCTTTCAACACTTAAATCTCTATATCAGCTTCAGATGATATATTGTAATTGGTTTAGTATATCGAGAGTAGCCAGATGAGGTGGTTCGGGCATCTAGTCAGGATGCCACCCGAACGCCTCCCTAGGGAGGTGTTTAGGGCACGTCCAACCGGTAGGAGGCCACGGGGAAGACCCAGGACACGTTGGGAAGACTATGTCTCCCGGCTGGCCTGGGAACGCCTCGGGATCCCCCGGGAAGAGCTGGACGAAGTGGCTGGGGAGAGGGAAGTCTGGGTTTCCCTGCTTAGGCTGCTGCCCCCGCGACCCGACCTCGGATAAGCGGAAGATGATGGATGGCTGGATGGATGGTTGGTTTAATATATTTATAATAACAATCAATAGGATAATTTGTATAATTAGTATTAGTATATAATTAGTATGGATTTTTTTTTCTAAATTTCATATTTTTCATGTCTTTATGTTTGTTGTATTTATGTCCTTTTTGTCCTTAAATCAATCAATAATTTATAGCAACATTGATTTTTATTATTATTTTTGGAGAAATTATTTAAAAAATGGTAAATGCGTGGGTTCCCTCCGGGTACTCCGGCTTCCTCCCACTTCCAAAGACATGCACCTGGGGATAGGTTGATTGGCAACACTAAATGGTCCCTAGTGTGTGAATGTTGTCTGTCTATCTGTGTTGGCTCTGTGATGAAGTGGCGACTTGTCCAGGGTGTACCCCGCCTTCCGCCCGATTGTAGCTGAGATAGGCGCTAGCGCCCCCCGCCACCCCGAAAGGGAATAAGCGGTAAGAAATGGATGGATGGATGGTGTTATTATAGTCAACAATGCAACTTAGTGATTCCTAGAGCCCAAAAAAAGTCTGCGGGCTATAGAGCGTTTTCCGTTCGGGCTCCAGTACTCTGGAATGCCCTCCCGGTAACAGTTCGAGATGCTACCTCAGTAGAAGCATTTAAGTCTCACCTTAAAACTCATTTGTATACTCTAGCCTTTCTTTCATCTCCGTAATATCGCTAAAATTCGCTCCATTTTGTCCACTAAAGACGCTGAGATCATTATCCATGCGTTTGTTACGTCTCGTCTCGATTACTGTAACGTATTATTTTCGGGTCTCCCCATGTCTAGCATTAAAATATTACAGTTGGTACAAAATGCGGCTGCTAGACTTTTGACAAGAACAAGAAAGTTTGATCATATTACGCCTGTACTGGCTCACCTGCACTGGCTTCCTGTGCACTTAAGATGTGACTTTAAGGTTTTACTACTTACGTATAAAATACTACACGGTCTAGCTCCATCCTATCTTGCCGATTGTATTGTACCATATGTCCCGGCAAGAAATCTGCGTTCAAAAGACTCCGGCTTATTAGTGATTCCTAGAGCCCAAAAAAAGTCTGCGGGCTATAGAGCGTTTTCCGTTCGGGCTCCAGTACTCTGGAATGCCCTCCCGGTAACAGTTCGAGATGCTACCTCAGTAGAAGCATTTAAGTCTCACCTTAAAACTCATCTGTATACTCTAGCCTTTAAATAGACCTCCTTTTTAGACCAGTTGATCTGCCGCTTCTTTTCTTTCCCCTATGTCCCCCCCTCCCTTGTGGAGGGGGTCCGGTCCGATGACCATGGATGAAGTACTGGCTGTCCAGAGTCGAGACCCATGATGGACCGCTCGTCGGGACCCAGGATGGACCGCTCGCCTGTATCGGTTGGGGACATCTCTACGCTGCTGACCCGCCTCCGCTTGAGATGGTCTCCTGTGGACGGGACTCTCGCTGCTGTCTTGGATCCGCTTGAACTGAACTCTCGCGGCTGTGTTGGAGCCACTATGGATTGAACTTTCACAGTATCATGTTGGACCCGCTCGACATCCATTGCTTTCGGTCCCCTAGAGGAGGGGGGGGTTGCCCACATCTGAGGTCCTCTCCAAGGTTTCTCATAGTCAGCATTGTCACTGGCGTCCCACTGGATGTGAATTCTCCCTGCCCTCTGGGTGTGAGTTTTCCTTGCCCTTTTGTGGGTTCTTCCGAGGAAGTTGTAGTCGTAATGATTTGTGCAGTCCTTTGAGACATTTGTGATTTGGGGCTATATAAATAAACATTGATTGATTGATTGAACTTTTTCTCGTTGCATTTCACCAATTTTCTCTTTTATTCCAATTTTTAATGTTTAAAAAATATATATATATATTTTAGCATTTTTAGAAAGATGTGTTGCGGGCCAGTAAAACATTAGCTGCGGGCCGCAAATGGCCCCCGGGCCACGCTTTGGACACCCCTGCCCAAAAAAGACAGTGCAGCAAATACGTAATAAACTCCTTCCCTGTCTCTCATGGACACGCACTTGCTGTTTGTCCACTTTTGTTGGACTGACTGGTTGTGTTATTGTCGAATGGAGACACTTTGCAGGCCTACAGAAGGAAAATAAACGCCACACACACACAGCAGCTTCGGGCCGCATGCACGCCTGTCCTCCTTCGTTGCATGTCGTGATATGCGCGTTGCTTGAGGTTTTTTTCCCCTGGTCTCTTAAGTCAACTCCCCCCCATACACACACACAACACGTCGCCCCACTCTTTGAGAAGCACAGCGCTAATAGCATTGCTAGCATCACGTATAACAGGCCTGTGTTTACAGTGGGGCAAAAAAGTATTTAGTCAGCCACCAATTGTGCAAGTTCTCCCACTTAAAATGATGACAGAGGTCTGTCATTTTCATCATAGGTACACTTCAACTGTGAGAGACAGAATGTGAAAAGAAAATCCAGGAATTTTTAAAGAATTTATTTGTAAAATATGGTGGAAAATAAGTATTTGGTCAACCATTCAAAGCTCTCACTGATGGAAGGAGGTTTTGGCTCAAAATCTCACGATACATGGCCCCATTCATTCTTTCCTTAACACGGATCAATCGTCCTGTCCCCTTAGCAGAAAAACAGCCCCAAAGCATGATGTTTCCACCCCCATGCTTCACAGTAGGTATGGTGTTCTTGGGATGCAACTCAGTATTCTTCTTCCTCCAAACACGACCAGTTGAGTTTATACCAAAATGGATACATGGATGATACAGCAGAGGATTGGGAGAATGTCATGTGGTCAGATGAAACCAAAATAGAACTTTTTGGTATAAACTCAACTGGTCGTGTTTGGAGGAAGAAGAATACTGAGTTGCATCCCAAGAACAAAGACATGCACCTGGGGATAGGTTGATTGGCAACACTAAATGGTCCCTAGTGTGTGAATGTTGTCTGTCTATCTGTGTTGGCCCTGCGATGAGGTGGCGACTTGTCCAGGGTGTATCCCGCCTTCCGCCCGATTGTAGCTGAGACAGGCGCCAGCGCCCCCCGCGACCCCGAAAGAGAATAAGCGGTAGGAAATGGATGGATGGATGGATCCCAAGAACACTACACCTACTGTGAAGCATGGGGGTGGAAACATCATGCTTTGGGGCTGTTTTTCTGCTAAGGGGACAGGACGATTGATCCGTGTTAAGGAAAGAATGAATGGGGCCATGTATCGTGAGATTTTGAGCCAAAACCTCCTTCCATCAGTGAGAGCTTTGAATGGTTGACCAAATACTTATTTTCCACCATAATTTACTAATAAAATATTTAAAATTCCTACAATGTGAATTCCTGGATTTTCTTTTTTCACATTCTGTCTCTCACAGTTGAAGTGTACCTATGATGAAAATTACAGAC
The DNA here is from genome assembly GCF_033978795.1 of Nerophis ophidion. NCBI lineage: Eukaryota > Metazoa > Chordata > Actinopteri > Syngnathiformes > Syngnathidae > Nerophis > Nerophis ophidion. The sequence goes on from NC_084625.1 coordinate 7,964,859, forward strand.
CTCTGTCATCATTTTAAGTGGGAGAACTTGCACAATAGGCAAGCAGCTTGGTGTGAAAAAATCAACTGTGGGAGCAATTATCAGAAAATGGAAGACATACAAGACCACTGATAATCTCCCTCGATCTGGGGCTCCACGCAAGATCTCATCCCGTGGGGTCAAAATGATCATGAGAACGGTGAGCAAAAATCCCAGAACCACACGGGGGGACCTGGTGAATGACCTGCAGAGAGCTGGGACCAAAGTAACAAAGGGACGGCGTGGCCCAGTGGGAGAGTGACCGTGCGCAACCCGAGGGTCCCTGGTTCAATCCCCACTAAGTACAAACCCTGTCATGTCCGATTGTAGCTGAGACAGGCGCCAGCGCCCCCCGCGACCCCGAAAGGGAATAAGCGGTAGAAAATGGATGGATGGATGGATCCCAAGAACACTACACCTACTGTGAAGCATGGGGGTGGAAACATCATGCTTTGGGGCTGTTTTTCTGCTAAGGAGACAGGACGATTGATCCGTGTTAAGGAAAGAATGAATGGGGCCATGTATCGTGAGATTTTGAGCCTAAACCTCCTTCCATCAGTGAGAGCTTTGAAGATGAAACGTGGCTGGGTCTTCCAGCATGACAATGATCCCAAACACAGCGCCCGGGCAACGAAGGAGTGGCTCGGTAAGAAGCATTTGAAAGTCCTGGAGTGACCTCCACCCCATAGAAAATCTGTGGAGGGAGTTGAAAGTCTGTGTTGCTCGGCGACAGCCCCAAAACATCACTGCTCTCGAGAACATCTGCATAGAGGAATGGGCCAAAATACCAGCTCCTGTGGGTGCAAACCTGGTAAAGACCTAGAGCAGCGGTTCCCAAAGTGGGCGGTGGAAAGATCTGGGGGGGCGGTGACGAAGAAGGGGGCGGTAGGGGGGCGGCAGTCCGAAGTCGAAGTCAGAAGTTCGAACGTTTGTTCGACGATTTGTACACAACACGTGCAGCAGGACGAGTCAGTGGACGACGCATCAGGGTCCGGTTACCACACGCCACTCTGGCCCAGTCAGATCCGACAGCATAGACTACAAAAGCAAAAGCTCAGGTTTGTAATTTAAAGCTTGTAATGTTCACAATTTTATCTTATAATAAAAACCGCATTCTGGCGGTCAACATCATCTTGAGTTCAAGTCAACATGAAATCGGGGACTCGCCAGAACGCGCCGTGTTGTGTTGTGTTGAGCTGGTTAGGGTGGTGCATTCACTGATATATATTGTCACGAATGTATATGACTTTGTACCTGTGTGTGTGCATGTGTGTGTGTGTGTGTGTGTGTGTGTGTGTGTCATTGTGTGGGTGGCGTGCCTTAGATCACGTCCGCCACCATTTTCTGTGAGTAAATGGAAGAAAATGAATACGTGAGAGGGTAAATTGCTTTTCATACCTTCAATGTTGTCATTTTTGTCTTTAAGTAGGCCTATTTATGAAATGCGATAAAATGCTGTATTTTACATGGTTTAATTTTTTTGTTCCAGAATAAACTGGACAGAATTTCTAGGCGCAGTCAAGGCGTTGAGGCGTTCCGGTTTGGTAACCGCAGGATTAGGTCTCTGCTTTTTGCAGATGATGTGGTCCTGATGGCTTCATCTGACCGGGATCTTCAGCTCTCACTGGATCGGTTCGCAGCCGAGTGTGAAGCGACCGGAATGAGAATCAGCACCTCCAAGTCCGAGTCCATGGTTCTCGCCCGGAAAAGGGCGAAGTGCCATCTCCGGGTTGGGGAGGAGACCCTGCCCCAAGTGGAGGAGTTCAAGTACCTAGGAGTCTTGTTCACGAGTGGGGGAAGAGTGGATCGTGAGATCGACAGGCGGATCGGTGTGGCGTCTTCAGTAATGCGGACGTTGTATAGATCCGTTGTGGTGAAGAAGGAGCTGAGCCGGAAGGCAAAGCTCTCAATTTACCGGTCGATCTACGTTCCCATCCTCACCTATGGTCATGAGCTTTGGGTCATGACCGAAAGGATAAGATCACGGGTACAAGCGGCCGAAATGAGTTTCCTCCGCCGTGTGGCGGGGCTCTCCCTTAGAGATAGGGTGAGAAGCTCTGTCATCCGGGAGGAACTCAAAGTAAAGCCGCTGCTCCTTCACATCGAGAGGAGCCAGATGAGGTGGTTCGGGCATCTGGTCAGGATGCCACCCGAACGCCTCCCTAGGGAGGTGTTTAGGGCACGTCCAGCTGGTAGGAGGCCACGGGGAAGACCCAGGACACGTTGGGAAGACTATGTCTCCCGGCTGGCCTGGGAACGCCTTGGGATCCCCCGGGAAGAGCTAGACGAAGTGGCTGGGGAGAGGGAAGTCTGGGTTTCCCTGCTTAGGCTGTTGCCCCCGCGACCCGACCTCGGATAAGCGGAAGATGATGGATGGATGGATGGATGGATGGATGGATGGAATAAAGAAGGAGGTGTTTGTTTCCATATGTGTCTGTGGGGGGGGGGCGCTAGAAATTCACTGGGGAGCCAAGGGGGCGCCAGCCTGCAAAAGTTTGGGAACCATTGACCTAGAGTAATCGTTTGACCTCTGTTATTGCCAACAAAGGTTACATTACAAAGTATTGAGTTGATTTTTTGTTATTGACTAAATACTTATTTTCCACCATAATTTACAAATAAATTCTTTAAAATTCCTACAATGTGAATTCCTGGATTTTTTTTTCACACTCTGTCTCTCACAGTTGAAGTGTACCTATGATGAAAATGACAGACCTCTGTCATCATTTGAAGTGGGAGAACTTGCACAATCGCTGGCTGACTGAATACTTTTTTTGCCGCACTGTATGTCACGTGTTCTAGTGCGGGCGCTGCTTACTGTCAGGGAAGCAGTTCTCGGGGTCCATCGCCTCTTCGGCCATTTCCGAGTACTCGTCGTCCTCCTCCCCGGGCTTCCTCAGGTCCACCGTGCTGCCCTCCGACAGGCTGATGTCTTCTTTCTGCTGACGACACGACATCATCACGTTGTTGCACGCACATGCCGCCGACCACAACAAGACGAGTGTGCACGTGCGCCCTAAGGCGGACGTGCACTATATATAATGTTGTTTGAAGGAGGGAGAACATTTTTGATGTCTCACGTCCGACCAGGCGAATCAAAGCGTGTCCTGCCAGCTGTCTCGCCAGGGAACACCTGCACTCTACGGGGGTCAGATGTCACCTGCTGAAGACCAAGGGAGGGGCAACAGAGGTCTAGTCCTCCAAACACACCTGTCTGTCTGCACATACTCTTACAGCAGGGGTCACCAACCTTTTTGAAAGCAAGAGCTACTTCTTGGGTACTGATTAATGCGAAGGGCTACCAGTTTGATACACACTTAAATAAATTGCCGGAAATAGCCAATTTGCTCAATTTACCTTTAATAAATAAATCTCTATATATATAAAAAATGGGTATTTCTGTCTGTCATTTCGTCGTACATTTTTTTGCCTTTTACGGAAGGTTTTTTGTAGAGAATAAATGATGAAAAAAACACTTAATTGAACGATTTAAAAGAGGAGAAAACACGAAAAAAATGACAAACTTTGAAACATAGTTTATCTTCAATTTCAACTCTTTAAAATTCCAAATTCAACCCAAAAAAATAAAGAGAAAAACTAGCTAATTGGAATCTTTGTGGAAAAATTAAAAAAACAATTTATGGAACATCATTAGTAATTTTTCCTGATTAAGATTAATTTTTGGAATTTTGATGACATGTTTTAAATAGGTTAAAATCCAATCTGCACTTTGTTAGAATATATAACAAATTGGACCAAGCTATATTTCTAACAAAGACAAATCATTATTTTTCTAGATTTTCCACAACAAAAATATTAAAAGAAATTCAAAAGACTTTGAAATAAGATTTAAATTTGATTCTAGAGATTTTCTGTATTTTTTTGAATTTTAATCATAATAAGTTTGAAGAAATATTTCACAAATATTATTCGTCGAAAAAACAGAAGCTAAAATGAAGAATTAAATTAAAATGTATTTATTGTTCTTTACAATAAAAAAAAAAATACTTGAACATTGATTTAAATTGTCAGGAAAGAAGAGGAAGGAATTTAAAAGGTAAAAAGGTATATGTGTTTAAAAATCCTAAAATAATTTTTAAGGTTGTATGTTTTCTCTAAAATTGTCTTTCTGAGAGTTATAAGAAGCAAAGTAAAAAAAATTATTTATTTAAACAAGTGAAGACCAAGTCTTTAAAAATATTTTCTTGGATTTTCAAGTTCTATTTGAGTTTTTTCTCTCTTAGAATTAAAAATGTCGAGCAAAGCGAGACCAGCTTGCTAGTAAATAAATAAAATTTAAAAAATAGAGGCAGCTCACTGGTAAGTGCTGCTATTTGAGCTATTTTTAGAACAGGCCAGCGGGCGACTCATCTGGTCCTTACGGGCACCGCATTGGTGACCCCTGTCTTACAGTGAACGACAACTTTAAAATACAGTGGAACCTCAATTTATGAACTTAACTGGTTCTTCAACAGGGTTCATCAATAGAAAGGTTTGTGAAGGGGAGGACATTTCTCCATAAGAAACATTGATAACATGAATAATGCTTCCAGCCTCGAAAAAAGTCCATATTTTAGTCAAGGTTAGTACACTTTGAACACAATCTAAAGTGCTACACAGAAGTGTGGATCAAACAAACACAACAAGAGGGTGATGGGTCAACTTTCTCCTTATTAACAAGCTCAATCAACAGTGACAACCTGAACCTGTGGTGCCCTCACAAACTATCAGAAATCACACAAATCCTTGACTTTAACAACCATATTGCTGCAATAGTAAACATTTTAAAAAGTGAAATCCATTTACTTTACATCAGTTAAAGGAGGAGCTGGTTATTGAAGTGAAGTGAATTATATTTATATAGCGCTTTTCTCGAGTGACTCAAAGCGCTTTACATAGTGAAACCCAATATCTAAGTTCCATTTAAACCAGTGTGGGTGGCACTGGGAGCAGGTGGGTAAAGTGTCTTGCCCAAGGACACAACGGCAGCAACTAGGATGGTGGAAGCGGGAATCGAACCTGCAACCCCCGAGTTGCTGACACGGCCACTCTACCAACCGAGCTATGCCGCCCCATTTGTATTTTACTTTTTGTCCTATTAGTTATGCAAGATTTTATTTAGTTATCCATCCATTTTCTACCGCTTATTACAATCAGGCGGAAGGCGGCGTACACCCTGGACAAGTCGCCACCTCATCGCAGGGCCAACACAGATAGACAGACAACCTTCACACTCACATTCACACACTGGGGCCAATTTAGTTATATTTATAAAAAACAAAACAAAACAAAAAAAATAATAATTAAAATAAATATATATATATAAAAACACCCTTAAATTAAGGTTGTTTTCGATTTTTCTGGTTTCATATTTTGCCATTAAAAGTGTTTTCTTTACTAAAAAGAGCATAAAACATGAAAAGAATAAAAATAAATCAAATGTATTTGCGCAAGACTTAAGTGTTGAAGAAATGAATGTGAGTGTGAATGTTGTCTATCTGTGTTGGCCCTGCGATGAGGTGGCAACTTGTCCAGGGTGTACCCCGCCTTCCGCCCGATTGTAGCTGACATAGGCTCCTGCGCCCCCCGCCACCCCAAAGGGAATAAGCGGTAGAAAATGTACATAGATGGATGATTTATTCATTTAATTCTTATTTTTTTCATTTATATTTTGATTTCATTTTGAGTTGAAAATAAAAATAAAAACATTTAAAAATATTTTTTTTAAGAAATCTTTTCTTGCGGCCCAGCCTCACCCAGACTCTGCATCCAGTGGCCCCCCAGGTAAATTGAGTTTGAGACCCCTGATGTAGGCCATTAAAGTATTTTTTAAACTTGATTTATTACTCTGTTGTCTTTCTGGGACTCATATTGACTCGGCAAAAAACGGACCAAACTCGTCACTTCCTGTAAACGAGCGAAAAGTCACGTGACCTTTAACCTGTCACCTGATTGGACAGCAGCTCTCTGTGTTTGACACACAAGTAAGACCTCCGACTTCCATCCGGGAAGTTGGAAGGTAACGCGGAGCAGGTGCATGAGATGATTAAAGATGACCCGTGTTAATCAACTGAGCACGCACACACACACACACACACACGCACACACACACGCACACACAAACACACACACACACACACACACACACACACACACACACACACACACACACACACACACACACACACACGCACGACACAAATCTGTCTTTTCAAATTAGATGCAAAGAGCGATGTCCCGCTGTGGACATCACACACACACACACACACACGCACTCGCACGCACACACAAACGCGCACACACACACAAACACAGACACACACACGCACACACACACACACACAAACGTGCACACACACACACACACACACACACAAACATGCGCACACACACATGCACACAAATACACAAACACACACGCACACACACACACACACATGCACGCACACAAACATGCGCACGCACACACACACAGACAAACGCGCACACACAGAAGCACACACACAAACATGCGCACACACGCGCACACACACACACACACACACACACAAACAGGCGCACACACACACAAACGTACACACACACACACACAAACACACACACGCACACAAACATGCGCACGCACACGCACACAAATACACAAACACACACGCACACACACACACAAACACACACACATGCACACACACAAACATGCGCACACACAAACAGGCGCACACGCACGCACACACAAATACACGCACACACACACACAAACACACACACACGCACACACACAAACATGCGCACACATGCACACACACACGCACACAAATACACAAACACACAAGCGTACACAAGCGCGCACACACACGCACACAAAAACGCGCACACAAACACAGACACACACACGCACGCACACACACACAAGCACAAACACATACACGCGCACACACAAACACACACACAAACAGACACACACAAACACACACACACATGCACAAACACACGGACACACACACGCGCACACACACACAAACACACACACACACAAACGCGCACACACACAAACATGCGCACATGCACGCACACACACGCCCACTAATACACACACACACACGCACGCGCACACGCACACGCACACACACAAACACGCGCACACACACACGCACACACACACACACACACACTCACACACACACACACAATCATGGATGGTGTGTGAAAATGATGGACCATAATGCTTTGCTCCAAGCATCCTTCTGTATGTGTGTGTGTGTGTGTGTGTGTATTTGTGTGGACCATACCTCCCCCTGCTCTCCCTCCTCCTCCTCCGACTCCTCACTCTGGTCGTCATGGCCCAACTCGTCGTCGTCGTCCTCCTCGTCGTCGTCATCGTCGGGGAACTCCACGTCGGACTCCCCGGGGGCGATGGGAACGCTGATGGTCAGGTTGGGGTTGGTCATGTAGCTGTCGTCCTCCTTCACCACGTAGCGGCCTGGAAGGTGCAGGTGGTTATGTAGCACGGCGTGGGGGCGGAGCCGGGCGTCAGACGGCGGTGCGGTACCTATGACGGCGCCGTTGGCCTCGAGGCGGATGCTGCTCAGAGGTTTGAGCTTCATCATGGCTTTGGCCTCCTTTCGCTTTTGCCGGCGCCGCTTGAGGTTTCCGTTGAAGAAGTCCACCACCTGTAGGGGGCGCACGACGGGGGTGAGCGAGAGTGCGTGGAAGGAGGCGGGGCGCACGCCGTGCACACCTGTCTGCGGCACCAGCCCAGGCCTCTGGTTATCCGGTGGATGGCGATATGCAGGTTGTTCATCTCGCCGTCGTCGTCGGGCCCCGACAGGTTGTCGGAGCTGAAGCTGCTGAGGAGCAGCGCCAGGAAGAGGTTCAACAGCTGTGGGCGAGAAACACCTCAGAGTCACACACAGGATCCTTTGTGTGAACATGACTAGTGATTCATGGCATCTCGGAGATGTTTGAAGAAAAATATAGTGCACTACTTGGCTGCAGCCAGCAGAGGCGCTATCTCCACTCATTTGCTGTCAGCTTGAGGCAACATTATTCTGATTTATGTGGGGTGTCCAAACTTTTTCTACTAAGGGCCTCACACTGTAAAAAAGGAAAGCAAGAGCGGGTCATTTTTATATTTTTATATTTCAAAACCAATACAATGTTTATTGTAACCATGAGGGCTTCCCTCAATTAGGTGAATGTTAAAGGTCCCGGGGACCATAAAGCAGTGGTCCCCAACCTTTTTGTATCCTCGGACCGGTCAACGTTTAATAATTTGTCCCGCGGCCGGGGGGGGGTGTCCTTTTTTTTTCTTTTTTTTCTTCTTTGTCATAAAAAAGGGACGTTTTTGTCATGAAAAAGGGAGTTTTTTGTGGTTGGTTCACTATTTGTAAGTGTATATAGTGTTTTTTATGTTGATTTAATAAAAAATAAAAATTATTCTGCGGCCCGGTGGTTGGGGACAACTGCCCTAAAGGATTTAAATCAGGGTTCCCCAAATTACGGCCCGCGGGCCGGATCCAGCCCGCCAGCGTCCAAAATCTGGCCTGTGAGAAGTCCCAAGTTAAAAAAAAATAAATTTAAAATAAAATACATAAGTTTAATTTGATTTTTTTTGGGGGGGGATTTTTTTTTTTTTTAAGTCGTTCCTTACTAATCCATTTTCTACCGCTTGTTACCGTCAGTATCTCCTAGTCGCTCAGACAAATCATATTAGATTAGATTAGATTAGATAGTACTTTATTTATTCCGTCAGGAGAGTTCCTGCAGGAAAATTACAATTTTCAGCACAATCCCATTCAAGATCAGACAAACATTACAGGGAGACAGAACAGGATCGCTGTTCAGGGGGGGGGGGGGGGGAATAGAAGATTAAAATAAAATAAAAAAATAAAAAATCGGTCTTAGCCTAGGCCCTGGAGTGGGGGTGCAGACTGAGGCCAAGGGAAAATATTGTATATATATATATATATATATATATATATACATATACATATATATATATATACACGATATGTTATATATATATATATATATACAATATGATTTGTCTATTTTCTGAGCGAGATGATGTCACGTTATCACTGGAAAAATGAATTTTTTCCATATATATACATACATATATATGTGTGTGTATATATATATATATATACACAAACACACATATATATATATGTATATATATATATATATGTATATATATATATATATATATATATATATATATACAGTCGGACCCCTGGCCAAATTTGTTTAACCAAATATGGGCCCGGGGTCAAAAAGTTTGGCGACCCCTAGTCTAAGTTATTAAAGTGTTAAAAATAATGCATATTGTGGTGGGCGTGGCCTGCGCGCCTGCGGGGAAGCGGGGAAGCAGGGCCGGCTTCGAGGTTGGCGACAGGTGAGTGGATGACAGCTGAAAGTGTTCATCTAATCACCTGTCGTTCTGTTAAAAGGCCGCAGTCGGGAGGCGGCGGGGGTTGAGTTTGGACGGACAACAATACCAAAAGGCAGGGAGTGACAGTGCAGAAGGGAGACAATTGCAGTAAAAAAAGATTATTGGAAAATAAATCGTGTTGAACTTCGAAAGCTTGTCATGTCAGTCCTTGGTGGTCCCGAGAACCCGGAAGCAGCAGACGTCCACAAATTGGCGCCCAACGTAGGGCTCGAACCCATGACCCTGAGATTAAGAGTCTCATGCTCTACCGACTTGTTATCTACAGGTCAATGCCCGATTTATCCGTTGACATAAGAATGATTTTTTTTATGTTATGTTTTCTCTTTTGCACCTGTTTTGTGTTAAGTTTCGATTAAATTATGTCGTTACCTGCAAGCCCTAAACGGAGTCGTCCTCTAGCCTTCCTGGGAGAACAACCCTCGCATCACCATGTGACCCGGTCGCGACAGGTTCACAGTCTGGCGCATATTTACAACAGTGTTAAAGTTGTTTATACGGCCACCCTCAGTGTGACCTGTATGGCTGTTGACCAAGTATGCCTTGCATTCACTTGTGTGTGTGAAAAGCCGTAGACATTATGTGACTGGGCCGGCACGCAAAGGCAGTGCCTTTAAGGTTTATTGGCACTCTGTACTTCTCCCTACGTCCGTGTACACAGCGGCGTTTTAAATAGTCATACATTTTACTTTTTTAAACCAATATCGCTAATTTCCGATATCACATTTTAAAGCATTTATCGGCCGATAATATCGGACATCTTGTTGTGTTATCATTTTCCCTGCCTTCTCCTTTGTATTGTGACGTCTGTTTTCTTCAGTTGATTAGTCCGCAGCGAGGAACACCTGCAATAGATCTCGACCTAGGACTATTTAAGCTTGTCACTGACAGCTGGGTCCTTGTCTCCTGCACCTCCCACGTGAATGCTCCTGTTTTACTTTGTCAGTCCTGGTATGTTGTCTTTCCATCCATTTTCTACCGTGCCTATCTCAGCTACAATCGGGTGGAAGTCGGGGGTAAACCCTGGACAAGTCGCCACCTCATCGCAGGGCCAACACAGATAGAAAGACAACATTCACACTATATTGTCTTACCTCATTCCTGAGATCCCTCACCTCTTTGTGTTTGCTTCCTATCCCCCCTAAGGTAAAGAGGATTTTGTGTTGCAACTTTTGCTGTGCTCAGTGCGCCCTGGCCTTTTTCCCCCTGCCGACCACCGAGGAACCTGTTTTGGTTTGTTTATTCATGGTGTGCACTTCTGCCCCATCGCCTTTTGTTACACTTTTTGGACTTATAAAATGTTCCCCTTTTTGAAATTCTACCTCACCTCCCCCGTCTCTGCATCCTGGGGTCACCTCCTGGGTCAGGTCTTAACACATCTCTATCAATATTGCAACCTTTTCTCGTTACATTGCACCTATTTGCTCTTTTAGTCCACCTTTAATGTTTTTTTTAGCAGGATTATTTTTAAAATGTGTCGCGGGCTGTTCAGTAAATTAGCTGCAGATTTATTAAAGCAACAATATATATATATAATTTATATTAAAAATATATTTATTTGATTTAATTATTGATTTTCCCAAATTATCTCTTGTGTGTGGGAGGTGCAGCCGTATTTGAACGTCACCAGGATGTCGTTCACTCACGGGCAGGTTTAGCTCATACACTTAAACACGCACGCAGGTGTGGCCCGAGGTGACAAGTTGTGAAGTGTGTGTACGTGCCTCACATTCCCAACAACACAATGGCGAGGAGCAAGTGTGTTACGTAACGACAAACATCCAAAAGCTTCCAGTCCTGCTTGTGTAAGAGGAAACTGGGCCAGTGGGTCAATATCTCTGACGTGTGTGTGTGTGTGTGTGTGTGTGTGTAGGTGTGTATCGATCCAATCCCCTGGTGTCAGTGTTTGTTTGGGAGATCACTGGTGTGTTGTCGCATGTCTGCTTACAACGACCCAACACACTGATATGTGATTGGGGGGAGCGGGGGCACCAATAGATCAATGCCACTGATTGGCCTGCTGCTACTCCAATGACCTTGCCCGCCCAATGACCCGGGTCCTCGCTTCTCAGACTGCACGGACTGATGGAGGAGCGTTTACACGTGGCAACGGCGTCGATAAACTAACACAGCAGTGCCACGGCCACAATTGCAGCGTGAAGGTAAGAACTGAGGATTTATTATCACTACAAAAACGGACTAGGAACAGAAAACACTTGCACAAAGGCACTAAAGACAAAAGGAACAGAAAGTGCTAGCATGTGAGCTAGGGACAAGCAACAGAATAGCGTGGAAGCTAAAGTACACAAAGTCTTTACCACAAGCGGGGATAGCGACGTCACCTGTTGCATCAAATAGCAAAGTAGACTGCGAGGACCAATGACAAAAAAGGGAAGGCTTAAATAGGGACAGAAATTAGGAGGCAGGTGACACTAATACGCAATGATGACAACAGAACAAAACAGGAAGTGCCACCAGGAACTAAGGAAGACAAAATAACAGAACAAAACCAGAATATGCCATGATCCAAGTAGCGGATCATGACAGTATTTTACTTCTTCATCTCTTTTTTTCAACCAAAAATGCTTTGCTCTGATTAGGGGGTACTTGAATCACAGGGGGTACATCACTGAAAAAAGATTGAGAACCACTGGTCTATAGACCAGGCCTGGGCAATTATTTTGTCTCAGGGGGCCATATTTAGAGAAATAAATGTGTCTGGGGTCCGGTATATCTATCTATGTATGTATGTATATATATATATATATATATATATGTATATATATATAGTGTGTGAATGTGAGTGTGAATGTTGTCTGTCTATCTGTGTTGGCCCTGCGATGAGGTGGCGACTTGTCCAGGGTGTACCCCGCCTTCCGCCCGATTTGTCACTACAAAAACGGACCAGGAACAGAAAACATTTTCACAAAGGCACTAAAGACAAAAGGAACAGAAAGTGCTAGCATGTGAGCTAGGGACAAGCAACAGAATAGCGTGGAAGCTAAAGTACACAAAGTCTTTACCACAAGCGGGAATAGCGACGTCACCTGTTGCATCAAATAGCAAATTAGACTGCGAGGACGAATGACAAAAAAGGGAAGGCTTAAATAGGGACAGAAATTAGGAGGCAGGTGCGCGTCAAAACACAAGGCAGGTGACAGTAATACGTAACTATGACAACAGAACAAAACAGGAAGTGCCACCAGGAACTAAGGAAGACAAAATAACAGAACAAAACCAGAATATGCCATGATCCAAGTAGCGGATCATGACTGTATTTTACTTCTTTATCTCTTTTTTTTTCAACCAAAAATGCTTTGCTCTGATTAGGGGGTACTTGAATTGAAAACATTTTCGCAGGGGGTACATCACTGAAAAAAGATTGAGAACCACTGGTCTATAGACCAGGCCTGGGCAATTATTTTGACTCGGGGGCCCACATTTAGAGAAAAAAATGTGTCTGGGGTCCGGTATATCTATCTATGTATATATATATATATCTATCTATGTATATATATATATATATATATATATATATATATATGTATATATATATATATATATATATATATATATATAGTGTGTGTGAATGTGAGTGTGAATGTTGTCTGTCTATCTGTGTTGGCCCTGCGATGAGGTGGCGACTTGTCCAGGGTGTACCCTGCCTTCCGCCCGATTGTAGCTGAGATAGGCGCCAGCGCCCCCGGCAACCGCAAAAGGGAATAAGCGGTAGAAAATGGATATATATATATATATATATATATATATATATACACACGCACGTGAACACACACACATGTAAGCTGTGACTATCTGCTGTACAATATGTTTGTGTTTGGGTCCAAGTTTTAGGAACACTAATACGAAAACTCACAATAATGTCTGATTGAATGCTCAAAAAGTTACGACAGACCACCTTAGGAAACGGAATGGAGTTTAAAAATGTTGTACTGAATGAGACACCCAGAATGTACATCAATAAAAAAAATGTGGTATTTACAGTATTAACTATGAAGGGTAAAACACTGAATATTGACAATAACGGGGACGGCGTGGCGAAGTTGGTAGAGTGGCTGTGCCAGCAATCTGAGGATTGCTGGTTCAATTCCCACCTTCTACCATTCTAGTCACGTCCGTTGTGTCCTTGGATAAGACACTTCACCCTTGCTCCTGATGGGTCCTGGTGAGCGCCTTGCATGGCAGCTCCCGCCATCAGTGTGTGAATGGGTGAATGTGGAATTACTGTCAAAGCGCTTTGGGCTCCTTAAAAAGGGGTACAAAAGCGCTATACAAGTACAACCCATTTACAATTTACCAAAATATGAGCGTCACACCCCCTCAGCATCCAAAACTTTACAGTCAAGCGAAACACAACAAAAAAGCAACACGGCGAAATATGAATGTGAAGGGTAAAAAAAAAAAAAAAAAAACCCACCTAAAATCTGATATAATATTCCTTTTGAACTGATTTTCAGTGGACAGTACATCTATACAAGCTGCACACTGACTACTCTAAGTACCGCATACACATTTCTATAGTATAGTCCCAGGAGAAAATTAGGGGTGGGCAAATTAATGCGTTAATTACGAGTTAACTCATCAATCTATTAACGCCGACAATTATTTTATCGCACATTTGCGTATGTTGTTTACATGCTTTTATTTTGTTAACGCCTTTTCTTAATAACATGGCGTCGTCCGGATGGGCTTCGGCGTGGAGGGGCTCTTGGTAAAGATGGAACATTTGGCAAAAATACCGGACAATTCTGCAAATTTCATGGCTGGCTTACAGCGTGGTCACTCCGGGATCACTTACAACCGCCAGACAATTCTGAATGTGGATAGATCGGGCCGTTTTGGACTGAATGACCGGCTAGCTAGCATGGGAATACTTTGCCGGCTACATCCAGCGGCCTGTGAAGCAGCGGAGTATATGTGTTGTCTGTCTATTTATGAATAATGCAGACCAGGAGTGTTGGCTGAGTTCTTAACGTTTGCTTTCAGAGCGTGCATATCACAACATACAAGATGCCGTCATGGCGACACAACCCACGCTCGTCAGTCCTGTTGCATGCTGGGTAGGGTAGTTATTTTTTTCCCTGGCTCATAACATCACAATATAGTACCATGTATATGCGTTCAGTTTATCAAAGCACCAAGCAAACAATCGGAAAATTCCCATCATATCAATTCCTAGATATGGTCATAATTATTTTAAGTGCACTAGCAGAATAAACACAACATTATTAATATTGCTACTACGGATAATTTGATCAAAAATTCCCTAAAAAAGCCCACTACCTATAATATAGGTTTTTTAAACATAAGATCCCTGATTAAAAAAAAATGTTTCTGCTGTTACCTCAGAAATTGCCTGTTCAGATGTTATGATTGTGGCTCAGAGATTTGTATGTAGATTATATTTATTTTCCATAACAAACAGGATAACTTAAATACCCTGGCAGTGGCAATAAGCTTAAATGTTTGTATTTACATTTTTTGAGTTGATTTTCATAAAATATGCTATTTAACTGCTACTGTTTAACAAGGACTGATTTAAATGGTGTTTGCACAACAAATGTTTTGGCGCTTTTGTTCCATCCATCCATCCATTTTCTACCGCTTATTCCCTTTCGGGGTAGCGGGGGGCGCTGGCGCCTATCTCAGCTACAATCGGGCGGAAGGCAGGGTACACCCTGGACAAGTCGCCACCTCATCGCAGGGCCAACACAGATAGACAGACAACATTCACACTCACATTCACACACTTGGGCCCATTTAGTGTTGCCAATCAACCTATCCCCAGGTGCATGTTTTTGGAAGTGGGAGGAAGCCGGAGTACCCGGAGGGAACCCACGCATTCACGGGGAGAACATGCAAACTCCACACAGAAAGATCCCGAGCCTGGATTTGAACCCAGGACTGCAGGAACTTCGTATTGTGAGGCAGACGCACTAACCCCTCTTCGACCGTGAAGCCCCGCGCTTTTGTTCATGTGGGAGAATATTCCAATAAAGGTGCACAACACGCTACTTTTGTATTCGTTATTGGGCTTTGCATATACAATGCAGTTACTCGCGATTAATCGGAGAAATAGTGCGATTAATTTCAATCAATCAATCAATGTTTACTTATATAGCCCTAAATCACTAGTGTCTCAAAGGGCTGCACAAACCACCACGACATCCTCGGTAGGCCCACATAAGGGCAAGGAAAACTCACACCCAGTGGGACGTCGGTGACAATGATGACTATGAGAACCTTGGAGAGGAGGAAAGCAATGGATGTCGAGCGGGTCTAACATGATACTGTGAAAGTTCAATCCACAATGGATCCAACACAGTCGCGAGAGTCCAGTCCAAAGCGGATCCAATACAGCAGCGAGAGTCCCGTTCACAGCGGAGCCAGCAGGAAACCATCCCAAGCGGAGGCGGATCAGCAGCGCAGAGATGTCCCCAGCCGATACACAGGCAAGCAGTACATGGCCACCGGATCGGACACAAGGGAGAGTGGGACATAGAAGAAAAAGAAAGGAAACGGCAGATCAACTGGTCTAAAAAGGGAGTCTATTTAAAGGCTAGAGTATACAAATGAGTTTTAAGGTGAGACTTAAATGCTTCTACTGAGGTGGCATCTCGAACTGTTACCGGGAGGTTCGATTACAATTTTTAATCGTTGCCCAGCCCTAAAAAAAAACACATGCTGGTATTTCAGGGTTGCACCCACTTTTGCAAAACACCGTTACGTCTGTGAGATTCCAACAAACCTCTCTGTAAGAACCTAATAAAAGTTCACCTCAGGCAGTCTCTCACGCGCACGGGCGTATGACAAACGAGCGGCAACGTGATCTGTTTTCCGTGTTCCTCCTCGCCACAACAAGCCACCGCCAGCGAAGCCCCCGCTGGGGGGGAAAAAAACGGATTGCAGCGTACGGGACGGCGTGAAAGAACGGTGGCGGAAGGCGAGGGAGATGAAGGGGGGAGGCGGGAGGAAGAGGGGAAGCGGCGTCTGGAGGCAGGTGCTCAGCAGGTGAAGTGCTGGCTCAGGGAAACACATTCACCTGCTCGTTTGTCATAACAAGAAAGAGCAAACTAAACATCTGCTCACCCGCGGCATCCGCACACACACACACACACACACACACACACACACACACACTTGTGCTGCACACATTCATCCAGTCAGGTCAGCACGTCCCCTGCAGGAGGAGATAGAGTTGCTGCTGCTGACAGGAGAAGAATAAGTGTGTGTTTGATTAGCCCCTCCCCCGTCCTGATACAATGGAGACACACACCAACGCACACACACTTTGATACAATGATGGACGTGCGGACATGTGGCGGCTTCACGGCGGAGGGGAGGGGGGGGGAGGGGGAATTTCACGGTAAGCTGAGCTACCGTGTGTGTTTGTGTACAGCGGGGGCATGATAGGGCAGCTCGTTAGCAAAAGACGTCGTTCCCCCCTTCAGGTGGAGGAAGACGAGCCGGCGTGTGCGCACGTGTTGAAGGCCGGGGGCCAGGGGGGGGGGGTCACACTCACCACCAGGTTTCCGATGACCATGACCAGCATGAAGACCACGATGCACAGCGGCTGGCCCGCCACCTCCATGCAGTCCCACATGGTCTCGATCCACTCGCCGCACAGCACCCTGAAGACGATGAGGAAGGAGTGGAAGAAGTCCTTCATGTGCCAGCGAGGAGAAGAGCAGTCTTTGGAGATCTTGCACACGCAGTCCTGGGGGGGGGGAGAGTAAGTCAGTAAGTAAGTACCTTTTATGTATAAAGCATTTTTCACAAATAAAATCACAAATCCACGCAATATCTCATCCCGTGGGGGTCAAAATGATCATGAGAACAGTGAGCAAAAAATCCCAGAACCACACGAGGGGACCTGGTGAATGACCTGCAGAGAGCTGGGACCAAAGTAACAAAGGGACGGCGTGGCCCAGTGGGAGAGTGGCCGTGCGCAAACCCGAGGGTCCCTGGTTTAAATCCCCACCTAGTACCAACCTCGTCACGTCCCGTTGTGTCCTGAGCAAGACACTTCACCCTTGCTCCTGATGGGTGCTGGTTGGGGCCTTGCATGGCAGCTCCCTCCATCAGTGTGTGAATGTGTGGTGTGAATGGGTAAATGTGGAAGTAGTGTCAAAGCGCTTTGAGTACCTTGAAGGTAGAAAAGCGCTATGCAAGTACAACCCATTTATCCATCCATTTCTACCCACTTGTCCCGTTCGGGGTGGCGGGGGTGCTGTTAGAATAATTATGTGAAGTGTGTGAAGTGAAGTGAATTATATTTATATAGCGCTTTTCTCTAGTGACTCAAAGCGCTTTACATAGTGAAAACCCAACATCTAAGTTACATTTAAAAGCAGTGTGGGTGGCACTGGGAGCAGGTGGGTAAAGTGTCTTGCCCAAGGACACAAAGGCAGTGACTAGGATGGCGGAAACGGGAATTGAACCTGCAACCCTGAAGTTCTTTAATAAGAAAATTGAATTTATTGGAAAGGAGATGGGCTTCACGGTGGCATAGTGGGTTAGTGCGTCTGCCTCACAATACGAAGTTCCTGCAGTCCTGGGTTCAAATCCAGGCTCGGGATCTTTCTGTGTGGAGTTTGCATGTTCTCCCTGTGAATGCGTGGGTTCCCTCCGGGTACTCCGGCTTCCTCCCACTTCCAAAGACATGCACCTGGGGATAGGTTGATTGGCAACACTAAATGGTCCCTAGTGTGTGAATGTTGTCTGTCTATCTGTGTTGGCCCTGCGATGAGGTGGCGACTTGTCCAGGGTGTACCCCGCCTTCCGCCCGATTATAGCTGAGATAGGCGCCAGCGCCCCCCGCGACCCCGAAAGGGAATAAGCGGTAGAAAATGGATGGATGGATGGAAAGGAGATTAAAGACAATGCGTCCCAGCTACAACTGGGTTATAGTAACACAGATACGACTGTATATATATAAAAAAATAAATGATAAATGGGTTGTACTTGTATAGCGCTTTTCTACCTTCAAGGTACTCAAAGCGCTTTGACACTACTTCCCCATTTACCCATTCACACACATTCACACACTGATGGAGGGAGCTGCCATGCAAGGCGCCAACCAGCACCCATCAGGAGCAAGGGTGAAGTGTCTTGCTCAGGACACAACGGACGTGACGAGGTTGGTACTAGGTGGGAATTGAACAAGGGACGCTCGGGTTGCGCACGGCCACTCTCCCACTGCGCCACGCCGTATATTTGCAGTATACGGCGGATACTGCAAATATCCAAAATAGTTTCTCTCGTTTTGAGGAAATAACATTAGAAGAAATGTTACAACGTGTAAATGGAATAAAACAAACAACATGTTTACTTGACCCTCTTCCTGGGAAACTTATCAAGGAGCTTTTTGTATTATTAGGTCCATCAGTGCTAAATATTATAAACTTATCACTTTCCTCGGGCACTGTTCCCCTAGCATTCAAAAAAGCGGTTATTCATCCTCTCCTTAAAATACCTAACCTCGATCCTGACCTCATGGTAAACTACCACCTTCCCTTTATTTCGAAAATCCTCGAAAAAATTGTTGCAGAGCAGCTCAATGAACACTTAGCGTCTAACAATCTATGTGAAACCTTTCAATCCGGTTTCAGGGCAAATCACTCCACGGAGACAGCCCTCGCAAAATTGACTAATGATCTATTGCTAACGATGGATTCTGATGCGTCATCTATGTTGCTGCTCCTCGATCTTAGCGCTGCTTTCGATACCGTCGATCATAATATTTTATTAGAACGTATCAAAACACGAATTGGTGTGTCAGACTTAGCCCTGTCTTGGTTTAACTCTTATCTTACTGATAGGATGCAGTGCGTCTCCCATAACAGTGTGACCTCGGACTACGTTAAGGTAACGTGTGGAGTTCCCCAGGGTTCGGTCCTTGGCCCTGCACTCTTCAGCATCTACATGCTGCCGCTAGGTGACATCATACGCAAATACGGTGTTAGCTTTCACTGTTATGCTGATGACACCCAACTCTACATGCCCCTAAAGCTGACCAACACGCCGGATTGTAGTCAGCTGGAGGCGTGTCTCAATGAAATTAAACAATGGATGTCCGCTAATTTTTTGCAACTTAACGCCCAAAAAACGGAAATGCTGATTATCGGTCCTGCTAGACACCGACCTCTATTTAATAATACAACTTTAACATTTGACAACCAAATAATAAAACAAGGTGACTCGGTAAAGAATCTGGGTATTATCTTCGACCCAACTCTGTCCTTTGAGTCACACATTAAAAGCGTTACTAAAACGGCCTTCTTTCATCTCCGTAATATCGCTAAAATTCGCTCCATTTTGTCCACTAACGACGCTGAGATCATTATCCATGCATTTGTTACGTCTCGTCTCGATTACTGTAACGTATTATTTTCGGGTCTCCCCATGTCTAGCATTAAAAGATTACAGTTGGTACAAAATGCGGCTGCTAGACTTTTGACAAGAACAAGAAAGTTTGATCACATTACGCCTGTACTGGCTCACCTGCACTGGCTTCCTGTGCACTTAAGATGTGACTTTAAGGTTTTACTACTTACGTATAAAATACTACACGGCCTAGATCCAGCCTATCTTGCCGATTGTATTGTACCATATGTCCCGGCAAGAAATCTGCGTTCAAAGGACTCCGGCTTATTAGTGATTCCTAAAGCCCAAAAAAAGTCTGCGGGCTATAGAGCGTTTTCATTTTGGGCTCCAGTACTCTGGAATGCCCTCCCGGTAACAGTTCGAGATGCTACCTCAGTAGAAGCATTTAAGTCTCACCTTAAAACTCATTTATATACTCTAGCCTTTAAATAGACTCCCTTTTTAGACCAGTTGATCTGCCGCTTCTTTTCTTTTTTCTCCTATGTCCCCCCCTCCCTTGTGGAGGGGGTCCGGTCCGATGACCATGGATGAAGTACTGGCTGTCCAGAGTCGGGACCCAGGATGGACCGCTCGTCGGGACCCAGGATGGACAGCTCGCCTGTATATCGGTTGGGGACATCTCTACGCTGCTGACCCGACTCCGCTTGGGATGGTTTCCTGTGGACGGGACTCTCGCTGCTGTCTTGGATCCGCTTGAACTGAACTCTCGCGGCTGTGTTGGAGTCACTATGGATTGAACTTTCACAGTATCATGATAGACCCGCTCGACATCCATTGCTTTCGGTCCCCTAGAGGGGGGGGTTGCCCACATCTGAGGTCCTCTCCAAGGTTTTTCATAGTCAGCATTGTCACTGGCGTCCCACTGGATGTGAATTCTCCCTGCCCACTGGGTGTGAGTTTTCCTTGCCCTTTTGTGGGTTCTTCTGAGGATGTCGTAGTCGTAATGATTTGTGCAGTCCTTTGAGACATTTGTGATTTGGGGCTATATAAATAAACATTGATTGATTGATTGAACTTTTAATCAGAAGGGTTCAATCGCTCTCCTGTGGTAGTTTGAAGCCGACATGACAAACGCGCTCAGAGGAGATAATGTTTGAAAAAAAGCGAAACATTTTTAGCCAACTTTTGTATTGAAGGGGGAATTGCAAACTTCCTGTTGATTTTAGCTGGGAGGTTTGAAACCTACGTAGTGGTTTTCATTTCATGTTTCTACGACGTTCCTACTGGAAGTTACAAGCAGTTGTGTCTGTGTTTTCTTCCTAGGAGCAGTTTTGTCTGTGTTTTATTCCTAGTCAGTGTATGAAATCTCATGTTCGTCCTTCGTTTTCGAAGATGACCAGGTGACTTCACGTTGATTTGTGTGTACGATCATGGCTGATGAGGCCAATCCTTGCACGGAATGACCGGCTGCAATGAGGGCAGGTTATGGCTGGCTGAGAGGGAGGAACAGTCTCTTGTCTTGCGGAGCTGTCGCTTCTGTTCGGCTTCATGGATCCGTTTTTCCTCGAAGTCTGCTACACCGTGCCAGACTGCAGAGCGCCAGTTTGAACGGTGTTGGGCAACGGCTTCCCAGGTCTCTGGGTCCGGACCACAGCCCTTGAGACTGGTTTTTAGGGTGTCCTTAAAGCGTTTCCGCTGTCTGCCGCGTGGTGCAGTTGGGAACGCTTGAGGATGACATAGACCAGGGGTGCCCATTACGTCGATTGCGAGCTACTAGTCGACCGCGGGGGGTGTGTCAGTCGATCTCCAGCCAGGCTTTTAAAAAAAATAGACCTAAAAATTAGTGATCATCAATCTTCACCAAGACGTCACTTAAATGACATTCACGGTACCGGAGGGTCTTGTGAGATGACGCTGGCTGCTGCAAGATCATTATTATGAAAAAATGACCGAGAGGAAGGCGAGAAACACTTTTTATTTCAACACTCTCGCGCCGTACCTTCTGTCAAAACTCTAAAGGCCGACTGCACATTTCCTATCTTCACAATAAAAGCCCTGCTTCATGCTGCCTGCGCTAACTAAATACAGAGTCTCGGAAAGCTGGCGTGCACAAGCGATCCCTCAGAAAGCTGGCGTGCACATCACTTGTGCACGCCAGCTTTCCGAGACTCTTATTTTGTTAGCGCAGGCAGCATGAAGCAGGGCTTTTATTGTGAAGATAGGAAATGTGCAGTCGGCCTTTAGAGTTTTGACGGAAGGGACGGCGCGAAAGTCTGTTGGAATAAAAAGTGTTTCTTGCCTTCCTCGCTGTCATTTTTTCATAATAATGAACTGGCAGCAGCCAGCGTCATCTCACAAGACCCTCGGGTGCCGTGAATGTCAATCAAGCAAGCTACGGAATTTGCCGCCAATGTTTTTCTTGTAAAGTGTATGGAAGCTGGATGAATTAGATGCCAAAAAACAACCACTTTCATGTGGTATTGTACAGAAAGGACAACTTTTTTTCTCCTCCATTTGAAAATGTGGGCGTTATCATCATTACTGTCTGATTCCAATCAATGCAAGTCATCAGAATCAGGTAATACACCAACTTATATTCTTGTCTTCGTGAAAGAAAGACATCTATATGTGTTACACATGCTTGTATTATCATTAAACACATTTAACTTGTTTACAAAAATGTCTCTTTCATAAATAAATAAATATAAATGATATATATAAATGAGGTAGATCCCTTCGAGTTCGTCAATTGAAAAGTAGCTCGCCTGCAGAAAAAGTGTGGGCACCCCTGGCATAGATGCTCTCCATCTCAGCCCTGTGGAGGACCTCAGTGTCTGGGATCTTGTCCTGCCACCTGATATTGAGCAGCTTCCTGAGGGATCTCATGTGGAAGGCGTTGAGTTGTTTAGCATGCCGGCTGTATACAGTCCAGGTCTCACAGGCACAGACTTAGACCTAGGTATGAAATCTAGGTCTAAGTCAGACCTACATAGAGGTTTTTGTTTCATGTTTCTACGACCTTCCTACTGGAAGTTAGAAACAGTTTTGTCTGTATTTTCTTCCTAAGGGGCACGAGAGCGCAATTTTGAGTTTCGGGTGAGAATCAGCACCTCCAAGTCCGAGTCCATGGTTCTCGCCCGGAAAAGGGTGGAGTGCCATCTCCGGGTTGGGGAGGAGACCCTGCCCCAAGTGGAGGAGTTCAAGTACCTAGGAGTCTTGTTCACGAGTGAGGGAAGAGTGGATCGTGAGATCGACAGGCGGATCGGTGCGGCGTCTTCAGTAATGCGGACGTTGTACCGATCCGTTGTGGTGAAGAAGGAGCTGAGCCGGAAGGCAAAGCTCTCAATTTACCGGTCGATCTATGTTCCCATCCTCACCTATGGTCATGAGCTTTGGGTCATGACCGAAAGGATAAGATCATGGGTACAAGCGGCCCAAATGAGTTTGGGTCTCTCCCTTAGAGATAGGGTGAGAAGCTCTGCCATCCGGGAGGAACTCAAAGTAAAGCCGCTGCTCCTTCACATGGAGAGGAGCCAGATGAGGTGGTTCGGGCATCTGGTCAGGATGCCACCTGAACGCCTCCCTAGGGAGGTGTTTAAGGCACGTCCAACCGGTAGGAGGCCACGGGGAAGACCCAGGACACGTTGGGAAGACTATGTCTCCCGGCTGGCCTCGGAACGCCTCGGGATCCCCCGGGAAGAGCTGGACGAAGTGGCTGGGGAGAGGGAAGTCTGGGTTTCCCTGCTTAGGCTGTTGCCCCCGCGACCCCACCTCGGATAAGCGGAAGATGATGGATGAATGGGTTTTGTTTTTTTGATTGGATCGTAATTTCCGCCAGTCCTGGTGTGTGTCTCAAATTTGGTGAGTTTTGAAGCATCTTAAGGGGGTCGAATTACAGCCCAAAGAGGCAGCGGTATAATAAAGAATAATTATAAAAACTTACAAATTCAATAGGGTCGTCTCTCCCAAAGGTGAAGTGAATTATATTTATATAGCGCTTTTCTCTAGTGACTCAAAGCACTTTACATAGTGAAACCCAATATCTAAGTTACATTTAAAGCAGTGTGGGTGGCACTGGGAGCAGGTGGGTAAAGTGTCTTGCCCAAGGACACAACGGCAGTGACTAGGATGGCGGAAGCGGGAATCGAACCTGCAACCCTCAGGTTGACCGAGCTATACCGCCCCTTGTTTTATTAGGGACATCGGTCCCAGAACAGAACCCTGGGCCACACCACAAAACAGGTTGGACACTTTCGGACATTACATCATAGTTCTTCCCAAAGAGTTGCATGCCGACCACGGCGAAGATAAAGACGATGATGGCGAGGACCAGCGTGAGGTTGCCCAGAGCGCCCATGGAGTTCCCGATGATCTTGATGAGGGTGTTGAGGGTGGGCCACGAGCGAGCGAGCTTGAAAACACGCAGCTGAGAAAGAGAGAGAGAGAGAGAGAGAATTGAGTTTGATGGCTTCCACTGTGAAAGCGTCTCGGCGAAGGGCTTCACCAGGCGGAATGAGCGCAGCACGCTGAGGCCCTCCACGCTGCCCAGGCCGAGCTCCATGAGGCTGAGACACACGATGATGCTGTCGAAGATGTTCCAGCCCGTCTGGAAGTAGTAGTACGGGTCCAGAGCGATGATCTTCAGGAGCATCTCTGCCGTGAAGATGCCTGAGAACACCTGGCGGGTGGAGAAGAATTTCAAAAAAAAAAAAGAAGCCTGACGACAAAAGTCCCCTTTTTATTTTTAGAGCCGCGGCTCCAGTCGATCCTGATGCTGCGTCATCACTGTGTGAATGAACTAAGTAACTTTGTTTCCATGGCGACATCATGCTGATCACTGCGAAAATTAGGTGAGCTTGTAAAAAGCACTTTGCTGGTGGAAAGTGGAACACGTGTTTTTAAAACGTGTCCAATGAAAAGCGAGCTCGCAAGACTTAAAGCAGGGGTGTCCAAACTTTTTCCACAGAGGGCCGCACACGGAAAAATTCAAGCATGCGGGGGCCATTTTGATATTTTTCATTTTCAAACCATAACAAAATAAATTGATTTTTTTTTTAATCCTTAGGGCTCCTGGGGAGCATAGAACAGTGGTTCTCAACCTTTTTTCAGTGATGTACCCCCTGTGAACATTTTTTAAAGTCAAGTACCCCCTAATCAGAACGAAGCATTTTCGGTTGAAAAAAAAAAAGAGATAAAGAAGTAAAATACAGCACTATGTCATCAGTTTCTGATTGATTAAATTGTATAACAGTGCAAAATATTGCTCATTTGTAGTGGTCTTTCTTCAACTATTTGGAAAAAAAGATAAAAATAAGTAAAAACTTGTTGAAAAATAAACAAGTGATTCAATTATAAATAAAGATTTCTACACATAGAAGTAATCATCAACTTGGGGATTGTAATAGAGATCCATCTTAACATTTTTCACAAAAAAAGAAATCTTTAACATCAATATTTATGGAACATGTCCACAAAAACATCTACCTGTCAACACTGAATATTGCATTGTTGCATTTCTTTTCACAGTTTATAAAATTTCATTCATATTCTGTTGAAGTATTATTCAATAAATATATTTATAAAGGATTTTTTAATTGTTGCTATTTTTAGAATATTTTTGAAAAATCTCACCTGCCCCTTGGCATACCTTCAAGTACCCCAGGGGTACGCCTACCCCCATTTGAGAACCACTGGCATAGAGGGTCTCAGTCACTAAAATGTTAAAAATAAGTCAAATTATTATTATTTTTTATTATTAAATGCTTACAGTAAATCTCTATATCAACTTGAGGTTGATATAAAGCAGCGTTTCTCAAAGTTTGGTGGGGAATAGAGACGTGACAGGTGGGGGCGCCAGGAATGGGAGGAAATTTCACTTTAATTTTTAATTCTTATTTTTGTTATTATATTCTTAGATTTTTTTTTCACAACCCCATTTTCTATACAAACTGTAAATCACTTTGTGATTGTGTCTGTGAAATCCGCTATATAAATTAATGTAAATTACTTATTTTTCTTGTAGGCTTCAAATTTCTAGGTCGGAGCGAAAGTTTGACAGACGCAACAGTCAGTGACTAATGTGGGCGGGGCTAAGCGGAAGAAACCTTCGCGCGAATGGGTAGCAGCAAAATGAAAAGCTGTCCCACTGTCAAACGACACAGTTGCGAGACGTATATGCGACATTGCAAGTGATCTTGAGGAACAACTCGTAGACAAATTTAATGCCAAAAAAACGGAAATGCTGATTATCGGTCCTGCTAGACACCGACCTCTATTTAATAATACAACTTTAACATTTGACAACCAAATAATAAAACAAGGTGACTCTGTAAAAAATCTGGGTATTATCTTCGACCCAACTCTCTCCTTTGAGTCACACATTAAAAGCGTTACTAAAACGGCCTTCTTTCACCTCCGTAACATCGCTAAAATTCGCTCCATTTTGTCCACTAAAGACGCCGAGATCATTATCCATGCGTTTGTTACGTCTCGTCTCGATTACTGTAACGTATTATTTTCGGGTCTCCCCATGTCTAGCATTAAAAGATTACAGTTGGTACAAAATGCGGCTGCTAGACTTTTGACAAGAACAAGAAAGTTTGATCACATTACGCCTGTACTGGCTCACCTGCACTGGCTTCCTGTGCACTTAAGATGTGACTTTAAGGTTTTACTACTTACGTATAAAATACTACACGGTCTAGCTCCATCCTATCTTGCCGATTGTATTGTACCATATGTCCCGGCAAGAAATCTGCGTTCAAAGGACTCCGGCTTATTAGTGATTCCTAGAGCCCAAAAAAAGTCTGCGGGCTATAGAGCGTTTTCCGTTCGGGCTCCAGTACTCTGGAATGCCCTCCCGGTAACAGTTCGAGATGCTACCTCAGTAGAAGCATTTAAGTCTCACCTTAAAACTCATCTGTATACTCTAGCCTTTAAATATACCTCCTTTTTAGACCAGTTGATCTGCCGCTTCTTTTCTTTCTCCTATGTCCCCCCCTCCCTTGTGGAGGGGGTCCGGTCCGATGACCATGGATGAAGTACTGGCTGTCCAGAGTCGAGACCCAGGATGGACCGCTCGTCGGGACCCAGGATGGACCGCTCGCCTGTATCGGTTGGGGACATCTCTACGCTGCTGATCCGCTTGAGATGGTTTCCTGTAAACGGGACTCTCGCTGCTGTCTTGGAGCCACTATGGATTGAACTTTCACAGTATCATGTTAGACCCGCTCGGCATCCATTGCTTTCGGTCCCCTAGAGGGGGAGGGGGTTGCCCACATCTGAGGTCCTCTCCAAGGTTTCTCATAGTCAGCATTGTCACTGGTGTCCCACTGGATGTGAATTCTCCCTGCCCACTGGGTGTGAGTTTTCCTTGCCCTTTTGTGGGTTCTTCCGAGGATGTTGTAGTCGTAATGGTTTGTGCAGTCCTTTGAGACATTTGTGATTTGGGGCTATATAAATAAACATTGATTGCTTGATTGATTGAAATTAAAAGAAAATCGTTTTGCTTTACAAGTGGACATAGCTACTGGAGGCAATAAAGACTGCCTGTTCATCGCATACGTGATACGTCCGCTTTTGTGAATGGCGAGTCACTGTGCGAGGGTTTGCTGTTTTACAAATACAAAAAAAACAGAGCCAGTGCTGATGGCTGTTCAAGATAATGGACATTTTCCTCAAAGAACTAGACCTTAAATGGGAAAACTGTGTGGGGTTTTGCTCTGATGGCGCACAGACCATGGCAGGGTCAGGAAACGGGCTGCAGGTTCTAATAAAGAGGGTTGCGCCAAATGCGCATTGGACACACTGTCAATCACCGGGAAGCACTCGTGTCAAGGCAGCTCAGCCCCGAACTCAATGAGGTTTTAACAGATGTTGTGAGCGCGGTAAATTTGATCAAAACACGAAAAAGTGGCGTTTTAATTAATTTATTATTGAACTTGATGCAAGTTATTTGATTTATTATTGAACTTGATGCAAGTTATTTGATTTATTATTGAACTTGATGCAAGTTATTTGATTTATTATTGAACTTGATGCAAGTTATTTGATTTATTATTGAACTTGATGCAAGTTATTTGATTTATTATTGAACTTGATGCAAGTTATTTGATTTATTATTGAACTTGATGCAAGTTATTTGATTTATTATTGAACTTGATGCAAGTTATTTGATTTATTATTGAACTTGATGCAAGTTATTTGATTTATTATTGAACTTGATGCAAGTTATTTGATTTATTATTGAACTTGATGCAAGTTATTTGATTTATTATTGAACTTGATGCAATTTATTTGATTTATTATTGAACTTGATGCAAGTTATTTGATTTATTATTGAACTTGATGCAAGTTATTTGATTTATTATTGAACTTGATGCAAGTTATTTGATTTATTATTGAACTTGATGCAAGTTATTTGATTTATTATTGAACTTGATGCAAGTTATTTGATTTATTATTGAATTTGATGCAATTTATTTGATTTATTATTGAACTTGATGCAAGTTATTTGATTTATTATTGAACTTGATGCAAGTTATTTGATTTATTATTGAACTTGATGCAAGTTATTTGATTTATTATTGAACTTGATGCAAGTTATTTGATTTATTATTGAACTTGATGCAAGTTATTTGATTTATTATTGAACTTGATGCAAGTTATTTGATTTATTATTGAACTTGATGCAAGTTATTTGATTTATTATTGAACTTGATGCAAGTTATTTGATTTATTATTGAACTTGATGCAAGTTATTTGATTTATTATTGAACTTGATGCAAGTTATTTGATTTATTATTGAACTTGATGCAAGTTATTTGATTTATTATTGAACTTGATGCAAGTTATTTGATTTATTATTGAACTTGATGCAAGTTATTTGATTTATTATTGAACTTGATGCAAGTTATTTGATTTATTATTGAACTTGATGCAAGTTATTTGATTTATTATTGAACTTGATGCAAGTTATTTGATTTATTATTGAACTTGATGCAAGTTATTTGATTTATTATTGAACTTGATGCAAGTTAGATTTATTATTGAACTTGATGCAAGTTATTTGATTTATTATTGAACTTGATGCAAGTTATTTGATTTATTATTGAACTTGATGCAAGTTATTTGATTTATTATTGAACTTGATGCAAGTTATTTGATTTATTATTGAACTTGATGCAAGTTATTTGATTTATTATTGAACTTGATGCAAGTTATTTGATTTATTATTGAACTTGATGCAAGTTATTTGATTTATTATTGAACTTGATGCAAGTTATTTGATTTATTATTGAACTTGATGCAAGTTATTTGATTTATTATTGAACTTGATGCAAGTTATTTGATTTATTATTGAACTTGATGCAAGTTATTTGATTTATTATTGAACTTGATGCAAGTTATTTGATTTATTATTGAACTTGATGCAAGTTATTTGATTTATTATTGAACTTGATGCAAGTTATTTGATTTATTATTGAACTTGATGCAAGTTATTTGATTTATTATTGAACTTGATGCAAGTTATTTGATTTATTATTGAACTTGATGCAAGTTATTTGATTTATTATTGAACTTGATGCAAGTTATTTGATTTATTATTGAACTTGATGCAAGTTATTTGATTTATTATTGAACTTGATGCAAGTTATTTGATTTGTTATTGAACTTGATGCAAGTTATTTGATTTATTATTGAACTTGATGCAAGTTATTTGATTTATTATTGAACTTGATGCAAGTTATTTGATTTATTATTGAATTTGATGCAAGTTATTTGATTTATTATTGAACTTGATGCAAGTTATTTGATTTATTATTGAACTTGATGCAAGTTATTTGATTTATTATTGAACTTGATGCAAGTTATTTGATTTATTATTGAACTTGATGCAAGTTATTTGATTTATTATTGAACTTGATGCAAGTTATTTGATTTATTATTGAACTTGATGCAAGTTATTTGATTTATTATTGAACTTGATGCAAGTTATTTGATTTATTATTGAACTTGATGCAAGTTATTTGATTTATTATTGAACTTGATGCAAGTTATTTGATTTATTATTGAACTTGATGCAAGTTATTTGATTTATTATTGAACTTGATGCAAGTTATTTGATTTATTATTGAACTTGATGCAAGTTATTTGATTTGTTATTGAACTTGATGCAAGTTATTTGATTTATTATTGAACTTGATGCAAGTTATTTGATTTATTATTGAACTTGATGCAAGTTGTTTGATTTATCATTGAACTTGATGCAAGTTATTTGATTTATCATTGAACTTGATGCAAGTTATTTGATTTATTATTGAACTTGATGCAAGTTATTTGATTTATTATTGAACTTGATGCAAGTTATTTGATTTATTATTGAACTTGATGCAAGTTATTTGATTTATTATTGAACTTGATGCAAGTTATTTGATTTATTATTGAACTTGATGCAAGTTATTTGATTTGTTATTGAACTTGATGCAAGTTATTTGATTTATTATTGAACTTGATGCAAGTTGTTTGATTTATCATTGAACTTGATGCAAGTTATTTGATTTATCATTGAACTTGATGCAAGTTATTTGATTTATTATTGAACTTGATGCAAGTTATTTGATTTATTATTGAACTTGATGCAAGTTATTTGATTTATTATTGAACTTGATGCAAGTTATTTGATTTATTATTGAACTTGATGCAAGTTATACCACAGCAGCACAATTACTTTATTTCATATTGAACTTGATGTTATTTTACGTTATTGAGTTTGAATGTATACAACTTGATGTTACTTGATGTTCAATACATTTGAAAATGTTAAGCTTGGCATTAGCGTTCTTTTTGGGCGATGGGGGCAATTGGGGCTTGAAAACTCCCCCTTGTCCAAAGTGGGGGATGACAAAAAAAGTTTGAGAACCACTGATGTAAAGTAAAACAAATAAGGTTTTATGCCTTTTCTGTCAAAGACAACTTTGTTTTTTTATAGTAAAACTGAAACATGCAGTATTTAGATGGATAGATAGTACTTTATTGATTCCTTCCGGAGAGTTCATTTATTTAGCGATTAAAGCCCTCCAAGATCAATAATGCAGGACACCATTGATTTGAATTATTTTATATTTTTGAGTAATCACAGTGAAAAGTTAAATAAAATCCTACTAAATATATTTGAGATCCGAAAGGTTCCCCACTCATAAAGTGATGCATTTTCATTAGTTGTTTTTTTTTTAACTTTTAACACTTAAATTTCAAGATCAACTTCCGATATATCTGTCGATTTTAAGTTTGAACTATTATTTTGTTTGTTTTATGCTCTTTTGTCAAAACTTTGATGTTTTTATATGGCAACCACACAACATATGCAATATTTTTTGCACATTTAAAAGTGATAATTTTTAAGTAATAATTCATTATAACATGGATTTTTTTATCTTTTTTTTTTTTGAGCAATAGAAAAAAAAAGAAAAAGCTGCCTTTATGGCAGCTTTGTGTTAACATTGCCACTTTTTCTCATTAGATGTCACTTCATTCCACTTTTTTTAAATCCATCCATCATCTTCCGCTTATCCGAGGTCGGGTCGCGGGGGCAACAGCCTAAGCAGGGAAACCCAGACTTCCCTCTCCCCAGCCACTTCGTCTGGCTCTTCCCGGGGGATCCCGAGGCGTTCCCAGGCCAGCCGGGAGACATAGTCTTCCCAACGTGTCCTGGGTCTTCCCCGTGGCCTCCTACCGGTTGGACGTGCCCTAAACACCTCCCTAGGGAGGCGTTCGGGTGGCATCCTGACCAGATGCCCGAACCACCTCATCTGGTTCCTCTCCATGTGAAGGAGCAGCGGCTTTACTTTGAGTTCCTCCCGGATGGCAGAGCTTCTCACCCTCTCTCTAACGGCGGAGGAAACTCATTTGGGCCGCTTGTAAATAAATGATAAATGGGTTGTACTTGTATAGCGCTTTTCTACCTTCAAGGTACTCAAAGCGCTTTGACACTACTTCCACATTTACCCATTCACACACTGATGGAGGGAGCTGCCATGCAAGGCCAACCAGCATCCATCAGGAGCAAGGGTGAAGTGTCTTGCTCAGGACACAACGGACGTGACAAGGTTGGTACTAGGTGGGATCTGAACCAGTGACCCCCGGGTTGCGCACGGCCACTCTACCACTGCGCCACGCCATCCCGTGATCTTATCCTTTCGGTCATGACCCAAAGCTCATGACCATAGGTGAGGATGGGAACGTAGATCGACCGGTAAATTGAGAGCTTTGCCTTCCGGCTCAGCTCCTTCTTCACCACAAAGGACCGATACAACATCCGCATTACTGAAGACGCCGCACCGATCCGCCTGTCGATCTCACGATCCACTCTTCCCTCACTCGTGAACAAGACTCCTAGGTACTTGAACACCTCCACTTGGGTCAGGGTCTCCTCCCCAACCCGGGGAGACCCTGTTTTTAAATGTTTTTTAAAATTTTTGCAATACTATCAATTTTGCAATTTTTGCAGAATGTGTGGCGGGCCGGTAAATAATTATCTGTGGACCGCAAATGGCCCCCGGGCCACACTTTGGACACCCCTGACTTAAAGGTTCATTTTGTGAACTCCGTTTGTTGTTGTTGTTGTGTGCACCTCTCAAAAGCAGAGGCGTACACTTGCTGCTGTCACCAGAGGTCACATGACACCATGCACACAGTGCAGCGTCAACATACCGCTTCGTCTTCCTCTTCTGTGAACGCTGCAAACTTTCAAGCCATTCAGGTCTGAGAGGGGGGAAAATCTGAGTCATGGTGCCTTGACCGAAAGAGCGGCATCGCGAAATTGTTAACTGGATAAATCCTGTAATCCTCGCAGACGTTTGCATCGCTTTTAGCTCGCCTTTCAGCCTGTGTGTGTGTGTGTGTGTGTGTGTGTGTGTGTGTGTGTGTGTGTGTGTGTGTGTGTGTGTGTGTGCCAAGGGATCATGTCGGGACATGACTGTGCTGACACAATCAAAGTCGATAAAAGTTGTGCAACGCGCAAACATGTTCATATACCATATTTTTCGGACTATAAGCCGCTACTTTTTTTCCTACGCTTTGAACCTCGGGGCTTATAAAACGGTGCACCTAATTCATGGGGTTTTCTGCGCTAGGAATCATTATATGATATGGGGGCGGTATGGCGTAGTGCAGGGGTAGGGAACCTTTGGCTCTCGAGCCAGATGTGGCTCTTTTGATGACTGCATTTGGCTCTAGGATAAATCATAGCTGACATTGCTTAACATGATAAGCAATGAATAATTCCGCTGGTAATCACAGTGTTAAAAAATAAGGTTCAAAATATAAAACATTCTCATACATTTTAATCCTGTCAGGTTCGTCCCTGACAGTTTGGTTAGGTTTGAGTTTTTCCTCTGTGTCTTTGTTTCCTGTCAGCGCTTTAATTTTGGTTATTTCCTGTTTTTTCTCCCTGAGCGCTGTTTCCCTTCAGATGCGGCTGATTGGCACCTGACCACACCTGGTGTCAATCAGCCAGGTACTATTTAAAGCTGGCTTCCCCTCCAGTCAGGGCTGGATTATTGTCACCACTACCTGTCAATGTCATTAATACTTATCGTTGTAGCTGTGTCTACTTCTGTTCACTCTGCTCATGTCATAGTTCCTTCCTGTCACGGTAAGTGTGTTTGTTTCTAGTCCACAGTTAGCCTTTGTGCTAGTTTTTGTTCATAGCCAAGTTTGTTCTCCGCCTTGTGCGCGCCTTTTGTTTGTTATTGTTTTAGTTTTAAATTAAATCATGTTTACCTGCACTATGCCTGCCGCCTTCTCTGCATCTTGCGGTTCGTCGACAACTCAATGTGACAACTGTGCAGTTATAAAGTCTGTTCAGCTGATTGGAGAGCAGAGACTTCTGTTTTGTTTGATCAGCCGTTTTACTGCCGTGTTTGGAAACAATTAAGGTATGTAAATAAACATTTACAAATATCTTTCGTTCTGATATACATCTGCGACTTACTTTAGTATCCGGTGTGACTAATATATATAAAAATATGAATTTCTTCTAAAATTTGGTGGGTGCGGCTTAAATACCGGTGCGCTCTTTAGCCCGGAAAGTACGGTATACAACATACAATGTAGCAAGTGATGACTCCTGTGGAAGACCGGCACTCTGATTTAAAAACATCATGGCCGCTGAGCTAATGCTACCTAACCTGCTGAAAAACTTCCATCCATCCGTCCATTTTCTTCCGCTTATCCGAGATCGGGTCACGGGGGCAGCAGCCTAAGCTCCTCCCGGGGGGATCCCGAAACGTTCCCGGGCCAGTCGGGAACGCCTCTGGTGAGGGCGTTTTCCCGCTCCCTCTTTCTCCCAGCTTGCTCCCTTTGTTTTTGTCTTGTCCGAGCTTTTTCGAAGCCTCTTTCTTTACACTGTCCTCAAATCACCCCCGAGAACACCCTTAATGATGGACGCTTTTGACCTCCCTCCCTCCTATACACACACACACCCCACGCCCCCGCCATCACCACCGTTTGCGAGTTTGTCGTGATTAAATGTAACGTGTTTATGTGTGCATTGCACAAAGGTTTTCTTTCCACTCCAGACTGGGTCCCCTTAGGAGCCCAGTCTAGATTGTATTTTTTTTACTCATCCTTCCCCAGCGCTTTTGACCTCCCTCCCTCCTATACACACACACACACACACACACCCCACACCCCCGCCATCACCACCGCTTGCGAGTTTGTCGTGATTAAATGTAACGTGTTTATGTGTGCATTGCACAGAGGTTTTCTTTCCACTCCAGACTGGGTCCCCTTAGGAGCCCAGTCTAGATTGTATTTTTTTTACTCATCCTTCCCCAGTGCTTTTGACCTCCCTCCCTCCTATACACACACACACCCCCGCCATCACCACCGCTTGCGAGTTTGTCGTGATTAAATGTAACGTGCTTATGTGTGCATTGCACAGAGGTTTTCTTTCCACTCCAGACTGGGTCCCCTTAGGAGCCCAGTCTAGATTGTATTTTTTTTACTCATCCTTCCCCAGCGCTTTTGACCTCCCTCCCTCCTATACACACACACACACCCCACACCCCCGCCACCACCACCGTTTGCGAGTTTGTTGTGATTAAATGTAACATGTTTATGTGTGCATTGCACAGAGGTTTTCTTTCCACTCCAGACTGGGTCCCCTTAGGAGCCCAGTCTAGATTGTATTTTTTTTACTCATCCTTCCCCAGCGCTTTTGACCTCCCTCCCTCCTATACACACACACTCACACCCCCGCCATCACCACCGCTTGCGAGTTTGTCGTGATTAAATGTAACGTGTTTATGTGTGCATTGCACAGAGGTTTTCTTTCCACTCCAGACTGGGCCCCCTTAGGAGCCCAGTCTAGATTGTATTTTTTTTACTCATCCTTCCCCAGCGCTTTTTACCTCCCTCCCTCCTATACACACACACACACACACACACACACCCCACACCCCCGCCATCACCACCGCTTGCGAGTTTGTCGTGATTAAATGTAATGTGTTTATGTGTGCATTGCACAGAGGTTTTCTTTCCACTCCAGACTGGGCCCCCTTAGGAGCCCAGTCTAGATTGTATTTTTTTTACTCATCCTTCCCCAGCGCTTTTGACCTCCCTCCCTCCTATACACACACACACACACACCCCACACCCCCGCCATCACCACCGCTTGCGAGTTTGTCGTGATTAAATGTAACGTGTTTATGTGTGCATTGCACAGAGGTTTTCTTTCCACTCCAGACTGGGTCCCCTTAGGAGCCCAGTCTAGATTGTATTTTTTTTACTCATCCTTCCCCAGCGCTTTTGACCTCCCTCCGTCCTATACACACACACCCCCCACACCCCCGCCATCACCACCGCTTGCGAGTTTGTCGTGATTAAATGTAACGTGTTTATGTGTGCATTGCACAGAGGTTTTCTTTCCACTCCAGACTGGGTCCCCTTAGGAGCCCAGTCTAGATTGTATTTTTTTTACTCATCTTTCCCCAGCGCTTTTGACCTCCCTCCCTCCTATACACACACACCCCCCACACCCCCGCCATCACCACCGCTTGCGAGTTTGTCGTGATTAAATGTAACGTGTTTATGTGTGCATTGCACAGAGGTTTTCTTTCCACTCCAGACTGGGTCCCCTTAGGAGCCCAGTCTAGATTGTATTTTTTTTACTCATCCTTCCCCAGCGCTTTTGACCTCCCTCCCTCCTATACACACACACACACACACACACACACACACACACACACACACACACACACACCCACACCCCCGCCACCACCACCGTTTGCGAGTTTGTTGTGATTAAATGCAACGTGTTTATGTGTGCATTGCACAGAGGTTTTCTTTCCACTCCAGACTGGGTCCCCTTAGGAGCCCAGTTTAGATTGTATTTTTTTTACTCATCCTTCCCCAGCGCTTTTGACCTCCCTCCCTCTCATATACACACACACACCCCCCACACCCCCGCCATCACCACCGCTTGCGAGTTTGTCGTGATTAAATGTAACGTGTTTATGTGTGCATTGCACAGAGGTTTTCTTTCCACTCCAGACTGGGCCCCCTTAGGAGCCCAGTCTAGATTGTATTTTTTTTACTCATCCTTCCCCAGCGCTTTTGACCTCCCTCCCTCCTATACACACACACACACACACCCCACACCCCCGCCATCACCACCGCTTGCGAGTTTGTCGTGATTAAATGTAACGTGTTTATGTGTGCATTGCACAGAGGTTTTCTTTCCACTCCAGACTGGGTCCCCTTAGGAGCCCAGTCTAGATTGTATTTTTTTTACTCATCCTTCCCCAGCGCTTTTGACCTCCCTCCGTCCTATACACACACACCCCCCACACCCCCGCCATCACCACCGCTTGCGAGTTTGTCGTGATTAAATGTAACGTGTTTATGTGTGCATTGCACAGACGTTTTCTTTCCACTCCAGACTGGGCCCCCTTAGGAGCCCAGTCTAGATTTTATTTTTTTTACTCATCCTTCCCCAGCGCTTTTGACCTCCCTCCCTCCTATACACACACACACACACACACACCACACCCCCGCCATCACCACCGCTTGCGAGTTTGTCGTGATTAAATGTAATGTGTTTATGTGTGCATTGCACAGAGGTTTTCTTTCCAGTCTAGATTGTATTTTTTTATTCATCCTTCCCCAGCATTTACATTTTTCTCATCTTTTACGGGGCGCCTCTTGGCAACCAATCAGCGTTCCTGTTCTGTAACCCTGTACACTGTTTCTTTGTCTAATCTTGAACAGGTTTGTGCTGTAAACAAAAAAATTGTTGTACTTGTTGTAATGACAATAAAGACCGACCTACCTACCCCAGGCCAGCCGGGAGACATAGTCTTCCCAACATGTCTTGGGTCTTCCCCGTGGCCTTCTGCCGGTCGGACGTGCCCTAAACACCTCCCTAGGGAGGCGTTCGGGTGGCATCCTGACCAGATCCTCGAACCACCTCATCTGGCTCCTCTCCATGTGGAGGAACAACGTGTTCCTCCCGGATGACAGAGGCTTGTCACCCCTATCTCTAAAGGAGAGCTTGTGATCTTGTCCTTTGGGTCATAACCATACTTGCCAACCTTGAGACCTCCCATTTCGGGAGGTGGGGGGCAAAATTTACAGGCAACATACCCCTTCCCCTCCGAACTCTCCTAGATAAAGTGAAATCCTTGTTTCCATTCGTTTTGGAACTTGCAAGCGTATTTCTTCATTTTGCTCGTTGACGGCGTCGCCGTGGCTGTAACTTCCTCGTTCTTCTGCTTCGTCTCCTTGTGTGTGCAGTTTTTTATTAAAATCCGTAGATGTTGTAACGTGATTGGGCAGGCAAGTTGTTTATAAAGCGGGAAAGCGGACGTGAAAACAGGCTGTCCCCACTCAGGTCCGCATGGCGCTGAATTTCAGGAGTCTCCCGGAAAATCCGGGAGGGTTGGCAAGTATGGTCATAACCCAAAGCTCATGACCGTAGGTGAGGATGGAAACGTAGATCGACCGGTAAATTGAGAGCTTTGCCTTCCGGCTCAGCTCCGTCTTCACCACAACGGATAGATACAGCGTCCGCATTA
Organism: Nerophis ophidion; assembly: GCF_033978795.1. Classification (NCBI taxonomy): domain Eukaryota; kingdom Metazoa; phylum Chordata; class Actinopteri; order Syngnathiformes; family Syngnathidae; genus Nerophis; species Nerophis ophidion. The sequence goes on from NC_084625.1 coordinate 8,002,746, forward strand.
CTGAAGACGCCGCACCGATCCGTGTGTCGAGCTCACGATTCCACTCTTCCCTCACTCGTGAACAAGACTCCGAGGTACTTGAACTCCTCCACTTGGGGCAGGGTCTCCTCCCCAACTTGGAGATGGCACTCCACCCTTTCCCGGGCGAGAACCATGGACTCGGACTTGGAGGTGCTTCACACTCGCCTGCAAATCAACTTCTCTTTTTTGGTCTAAAACTGAGCTTAAAGGCCTACTGAAAGCCACTACTAGCGACCACGCAGTCTGATAGTTTATATATCAATGATGAAATATTAACATTGCAACACATGCCAATACAGCCTTTTTAGTTTACTAAATTGCCATTTAAAATTTCGAGCGGAAGTATCCTGCTAAACCGTCACGGTATGATGACGCATGCGTGTGACGTCACGCATTTTGTTCCAGCACCGTTCCCAGCTATAAGTAGTCTGCTTTCATCGCATAATTACACAGTATTCTGGACATCTGTGTTGCTGAATCTTTTGCCATTTGTTCAATTAATAATGGAGACATCAAAGAAGAAAGCTGTAGGTGGGAAGCAGTGTATTGCGGCCGCCTTTAGCAACACAAACACAGCCGGTGTTTCATTGTTTACATCCCCGAAAGATGACAGTCAAGCTTTACTATGGAACAGAGATGTCAAGCGAACATGGTTGGATTGGACCACACACACAAAGTACAGTGTATTATGCAGCGATCATTTCGAAAGATCGTGTTTCTAAGAGGGTCCCTTGCGAAGGGCAGAGATGGGCATTGCCACCACCCGTCGACTGGTGCTGAAGAAAGGTGCGGGGCCGACCTTCAGGTTGTACAGGTACGACCATATAATCTCACTAAAACACTAGTAACACAATAAGCAGATAAGGGATTTTCCAGAATTATCCTACTAAATGTGTCTAATAACATCGGAATCACTCCCACTGCCCTCGTCTTTTTTTTTCTTCGTAGTCCTTCACTCTCACTTTCCTCATCCACGAATCTTTCATCCTGTGTGTAAGTGTCTATATTAGCCTACCACCCGTCGACTGGTGCTGAAGAAAGGTGCGGGGCCGACCTTCAGGTTGTACAGGTACGACCATATAATCTCACTAAAACACTAGTAACACAATAAGCAGATAAGGGATTTTCCAGAATTATCCTAGTAAATTTGTCTAATAACATCTGAATCGCTCCCATTAGTGCTTCACTCTCACTTTCCTCATCCACAAATCTTTCATCCTGTGTGTAAGTGTCTATATTAGTCTACCACCCGTCGACTGGTGCTGAAGAAAGGTGCGGGGCCGACCTTCAGGTTGTACAGGTACAACCATATAATCTCACTAAAACACTAGTAACACAATAAGCAGATAAGGGATTTTCCAGAATTATCCTAGTAAATGTGTCTAATAACATCTGAATCGCTCCCTCTGCCCTCGGCTTTTTTTTTTTTTTTCTTAGTCCTTCACTCTCACTTTCTTCATCCACGAATTTTTCATCCTGTGTGTAAGTGTCTATATTAGCCTACCACCCGTCGACTGGTGCTGAAGAAAGGCGCGGGGCCGACCTTCAGGTTGTACAGGTACAACCATATAATCTCAATAAAACACTAGAAACACAATAAGCAGATAAGGGATTTTCCAGAATTATCCTACTAAATGTGTCTAATAAGATCGGAATCACTCCCACTGCCCTCGTCTTTTTTTTTTTTTCGTAGTCCTTCACTCTCACTTTCCTCATCCACGAATCTTTCATCCTGTGTGTAAGTGTCTATATTAGCCTACCACCCGTCGACTGGTGCTGAAGAAAGGTGCGGGGCCGACCTTCAGGTTGTACAGGTACAACCATATAATCTCAATAAAACACTAGTAACACAATAAGCAGATAAGGGATTTTCCAGAATTATCCTAGTGAATTTGTCTAATAACATCTGAATCGCTCCCACTAGTGCTTCACTCTGACTTTCCTCATCCACGAATCTTTCATCCTCGCTCAAATTAATGGGGAAATCGTCGCTTTCTCGGTCCGAATCGCTCTCACTGCTGGTGGCCATGATTGTAAACAATGTTCAGATATGAGGAGCTCCACAACCCGTGACGTCACGCGCACATAGTCTGCTACTTCCGGTACATGCAAGGCTTTTTTTATTAGCGACCAAAAGTTGCGAACTTTATCGTCGATGTTCTCTTCTAAATCCTTTCAGCAAAAATATGGCAATATTGCGAAATGATCAAGTATGACACACAGAATGGACCTGATATCCCCGTTTAAATAAGAAAATCTAATTTCAGTAGGCCTTTAGCGGAATTGACAAACTGTGCATGTGTGTGAAGTGAAGTGAATTATATTTATATAGCGCTTTTCTCTAGTGACTCAAAGCACTTTACATAGTGAAACCCAATATCTAAGTTACATTTAAAGCAGTGTGGGGGGCACTGGGAGCAGGTGGGTAAAGTGTCTTGCCCAAGGACACAACGGCAGTGACTAGGATGGCGGAAGCGGGAATCGAACCTGCAACCCTCAAGTTGCTGGCACGGCCACTCTACCAACCGAGCTATGCCGTGTGTGTGTGGGCACGGGCAGGTGTGAACACACAAGCTGGCGGGCCTTTCACGCCTCAGGTAAAGCAACGACCATATTGCCTGAAGCATGCAAACAGCTAACTCGGCACCAGCTGTATCGATGTTTGGTTCCATTGGCGAGGGTCCCCTACCTGGTTCCCGATGCTCAGCATGCGGTTGAACTCCTCGGTCATGGGGTAGTGCTCCATGGCCATGAAGAGGGTGTTGAGGACGATGCACATGGTGATGGCCAGGTCCAGGAAGGGGTCCATCACCATGATCTTCACCAGCCGCTTCAGCTCCAGCCAGAAGGGGGCGCACTCCCACACCAGGTAACGGTGGGCGAAGACGTACCAGCACGGGTGGCATTTCTTGTGGGCCTCCTCCAGCTCTGATTGAGCCACCCCAAAAATATGTCAGGCCTAAACACACTCCTTCAAAAAAAAAAAAAAAAAAGGCAAGTTCTACGGCGGTGCTCACCCTCCATGGCGTCCGTGAGGTGGCTGGTGGCGCTCGGCGCCCTCCCTCGCTGCTCGGAGCCGTGCGTGGATGAGGGCCGAGGAAGTAGCACGGTGCTGAGCTCCGTGGAGGAGGTGGGAACCTGGGAGGGGACGCACGGACATGGTCAGGCGGCCGCACACGTGCGCACCGCACCAAACAACATACATGCACGCCGCGTGAGCTGACCGGCCTTTGTTACCGTGGTGATAACATTGTGCACGCCAAACACACGCTTGACCTGACGTAAATCTTTACTTTCAATCAATCAATGTTTATTTATATAGCCCCAAATCACAAATGTCTCAAAGGACTGCACAAATCATTACGACTACAACATCCTCAGAAGAACCCACAAAAGGGCAAGGAAAACTCACACCCAGTTTTTGTGTGTGTGTGTGTGTGTGTGTCGCCAAGGAAACGGGTAAGCAGCTGATGATTGATTTTCAGTGATTCCAAGAAATCACGGCTGACTGTGTGTGTGTGTGTGTTCTTGTATTTATACCCTTCTTGAGACATCAACAAAGAAAAGTAGCTTCCATATGAGGAGGTGTGAACAAGTTGTTTCTGTAATATCGCAATATTTTCTCGTAAAATGATTACTTTTTTAATGTAAAATTATTACTTTTTAATGCAAAATGGTGACATTTGTCATATAAAATTCAGACTTTGTGTGTCGGTTTTAAAAGTGCTCCCCCTCTGGTCAACATATGAAATAACAAATGTGTGTAAGAAATGGAAATGCGCCCCCTTTGGCCAAAACTAATTTAAAAAAAATGGTATATAGAGACATACTGTATAACTTAAAGTAAACAATGAAGATTAAAAAACAATTACAACCAACAAATTTTCTCCCAATGTGTCGACTTTTTTCCCATACAATTGGGAACAATTTGTCATATTCTTTCTGTTTCTGTAATATCGCAATATTTTCTCGTAAAATGATTACTTTTTTAATGTAAAATTATTACTTTTTAATGCAAAATGTTGACATTTGTCATGTAAAATTCAGACTTTTTTTTTTTCAAATTGACTGTGTGTCGGTTTTAAAAGTGCTCCCCCTCTGGTCAACATATGAAATAACAGGTGTGTGTAAGAAATGGAAATGCGCCCCCTTTGGCCAAAACTAATTTAAAAAAAAAAAGTATATAGAGACATACTGTATAACTTGAAGTAAACAATGAAGATTAAAAAACAATTACAACCAACAAATTTTCTCTCAATGTGTCGACTTTTTTCTCATACAATTGGGAACAATTTGTCATATCCTTTCTGTTTCTGTAATATCGCAATATTTTCTCGTAAAATGATTACTTTTTTAATGTAAAATTATTACTTTTTAATGCAAAATGGTGACATTTGTCATATAAAATTCAGACTTTTTTTTTTTCAAATTGACTGTGTGTCGGTTTTAAAAGTGCTCCCCCTCTCGTCAACATATGAAATAACAAGTGTGTGTAAGAAATGGAAATGCGCCCCCTTTGGCCAAAACTAATTTTAAAAAAAATAGTATATAGAGACATACTGTACAACTTAAAGTAAATAATTAAGATTAAAAAACAATTACAACCAACAAATTTTCTCACAATGTCTCAACTTTTTTCTCATACGATTGTGAACAATTTGTCATATTCTTTCTGTTTCTGTAATATTGCAATATTTTCTCGTAAAATGATTACTTTTTTAATGTAAAATTATTACTTTTTAATGCAAAATGGTGACATTTGTCATATAAAATTCAGACTTTTTTTTTTTTTTCAAATTGACTGTGTGTCGGTTTTAAAAGTGCTCCCCCTCTGGTCAACATATGAAATAACAAGTGTGTGTAAGAAATGGAAATGCGCCCCCTTTGGCCAAAACTAATTTAAAAAAAATAGTATATAGAGACATACTGTATAACTTAAAGTAAATAATGAAGATTAAAAAACAATTACAACCAACACATTTTCTCCCAATTTGTCGACTTTTTTCTCATACAATTGGGAACAATTTGTCATATTCCTTCTGTTTCTGTAATATCGCAATATTTTCTCATAAAATGATTAACTTTTTAATGTAAAATTATTACTTTTTAATGCAAAATGGTGACATTTGTCATATAAAATTCAGACTTTTTTTTTTTCAAATTGACTGTGTGTCGGTTTTAAAAGTGCTCCCCCTCTGGTCAACATATGAAATAACAAGTGTGTGTAAGAAATGGAAATGCGCCCCCTTTGGCCAAAAATAATTTAAAAAAAAATAGTATATAGAAACATACTGTATAACTTAAAGTAAATAATGAAGATTTACAAAACAATTACAACCAACAAATTTTCTCCCAATGTGTCGACTTTTTTCTCATACAATTGGGAACAATTTGTCATATTCTTTCTGTTTCTATAATATCGCAATATTTTCTCGTAAAATGATTACTTTTTTAATGTAAAATTATTACTTTTTAATGCAAAATGTTGACCTTTGTCATATTAAATTCAGACTTTTTTTTTCAGAGTGACTGTGTGTCGGTTTTAAAAGTGCTCCCCCTCTGGTCAACATATGAAATAACAAGTGTGTGTAAGAAATGGAAATACGCCCCCTTTGGGCAAAACTAATTAAAAAAAATAGTATATAAAGACATACTGTATAACTTAAAGTAAACAATGAAGATTAAAAAACAATTACAACCAACAAATTTTCTCCCAATGTGTCGACTTTTTTCTCATACAATTGGGAACAATTTGTCATATTCTTTCTGTTTCTGTAATATCGCGATATTTTCTCGTAAAATTATTACTTTTTTAATGTAAAATTATTACTTTTTAATGCAAAATGTTGACATTTGTCATGTAAAATTCAGACTTTTTTTTTTTCAAATTGACTGTGTGTCGGTTTTAAAAGTGCTCCCCCTCTGGTCAACATATGAAATAACAAGTGTGTGTAAGAAATGGAAATGCGCCCCCTTTGGCCAAAACTAATTAAAAAAAAAATAGTATATAGAGACATACTGTAATAACTTAAAGTAAATAATGAAGATTAAAAAACAATTACAACCAACAAATTTTCTCCCAATGTGTCGACTTTTTTCTCATACAATTGGGAACAATTTGTCATATTCTTTCTGTTTCTGTAATATCGCAATATTTTTTCGTAAAATTATTACTTTTTTAATGTAAAATTATTACTTTTTTAATGCAAAATGGTGACATTTGTCATATAAAATTCAGACTTTTTTTTTTTTCAAATTGACTGTGTGTCGGTTTTAAAAGTGCTCCCCCTCTGGTCAACATATGAAATAACAAGTGTGTGTAAGAAATGGAAATGCGCCCCCTTTGGCCAAAAGTAATTTAAAAAAAAATAGTATATAGAAACATACTGTAATAACTTAAAGTAAATAATGAAGATTAAAAAACAATTACAACCAACAAATTTTCTCACAATGTGTCGACTTTTTTCTTATACAATTGGGAACAATTTGTCATATTCTTTCTGTTTCTGTAATATCGCAATATTTTCTCGTAAAATTATTACTTTTTTAATGTAAAATTATTACTTTTTAATGCAAAATGGTGACATTGGTCGTATAAAATTCTGACTTTTATCACAATATTGCCATTTTTTTGTTGTTCTTTTAAAAATAGTGACATTTTTTGGAGTACAATTATGACTTTTGTCATCATTTTGCCAAGTAAAGATTCAGATTATTATATCGGCAAAAATGTTAAATATTTCTTATAAAATTTTAACTTTTGTCGAGTTAAATTACGACTCTTTTCATAAAGTTGCCAACATTTTAAGCTTTTCTTGTGAAATTGCAACTGTTATTTAGTAAAATTCCTACTTTTATCATAAAATTACACAAATTTTCAGTTTTCCTTGGAAATTTTTCTACTTGAAAATGACCACTTTTATTATAATACTGCCAAAATTCTAAGTTTTTCTTGTGAAATTATGACCTTTTTCCTGTGAAATTCTAACGCATAAAAACTAATTAAAAACAAAAAAAGGAGTCTTTTTCTCCCAATGTGTCGACTTTTTTCTTATACAATTGGGAACAATTTGTCATATTCTTTCTGTTTCTGTAATATCGCAATATTTTCTCGTAAAATGATTACTTTTTTAATGTAAAATTATTACTTTTAAATGCAAAATGGTGACATTTGTCATATAAAATTCTGACTTTTTTCACAATATTGCCAATTTTTGGGTTGTTCTTGTAAAAATAGTGACAATTTTTGGAGTAAAATGATGACTTTTATCATCATTTTGCCAAGTAAAAATTCCGATTATCATTATATCGGCAAAATGTAAAATTTCTCTTATATAATTGTAACTTTTGTTGATTAATTTACGACACTTTTCATAAAGTCGCCAACATTTTAAGCTTTTCTTGTGAAATTGCAACTGTTATTGAGTAAAATTCCAACTCTTAGCATAAAATTACACAAATTTTCAGTTTTCCTTGTAAATTTTTCTACTTGAAAATGACCACTTTTATTATAAAACTGCCAAAATTCTAAGTTTTTCTTGTGAAATGTTGACCTTTTTCCTGTGAAATTCTAACGCATTTTTTCACAACAAGCTTTTTTATATTTGCATAGTATGTATATATTATTAATGTTGTTAATACAAATCTTTATATATCTAGAAAGGGTGGTCCTAAAGAGGTATTTTTCAGAGGTCTCAAGAGGGTAACAAATACAAGAGTGTGTACGTGTTCTTGTAAAATGTAAATAGAGACATACTGTAATAACTTTAAGTAAATAATGAAGATTAAAAACTAATTAAAAACAAAAAAAGGAGTGTTTTTCTCCCAATGTGTCGACTTTTTTCTCATACAATTGGGAACAATTTCTCATATTCTTTCTGTTTCTGTAATATCGCAATAATTTCTCGTAAAATGATTACTTAGTTCATGTAAAATTATTAATTTTAAATGCAAAATGGTGACATTTGTCATATAAAATTCTGACTTTTATCACAATATTGCCAATTTTGGGGTTTTTCTTGTAAAAATAGTGAAATTTTTTGGAGTAAAATGATGACTTTTGTCATCATTTTGCCAAGTAAAAATTCCGATTATCATTATATCGGCAAAATGTAAAATTTCTCTTATATGATTGTAACTTTTGTCGATTAATTTACGACACTTTTCATAAAGTCGCCAACATTTTAAGCTTTTCTTGTGAAATTGCCACTGTTATTGAGTAAAATTCCAACTTTTATCATAAAATTACACCATTTTTCCGTTTTTCTTGTAAATTTTTTTACTTGAAAATTACCACTTTTATTATAAAACTGCCAAAAATCAAAGTTTTTCTTGTGAAATTATGACCTTTTCTTTTTGAAATTACAATGCATTTTTCACAACAAGCTTTTTCATATTTGCATATTATGTATATTTTATTAATGTTGTTAATACAAATCTTTATATATCTAGAAAGGGTGGTCCTAAAGAGGTATTTTTCAGAGGTCTCAAGAGGGTAACAAATACAAGAGTGTGTATATGTTCTTGAAAATGTAAATAGAGACATACTGTAATAACTAAGTAAATAATGAAATTAAAAACTAATTAAAAACAAAAAAAGGAGTGTTTTTCTCCCAATGTGTCGACTTTTTTCTCATACAATTGGGAACAATTTCTCATATTCTTTCTGTTTCTGTAATATCGCAATATTTTCTCGTAAAATGATTACTTTTTTAATGTAAAATTATTATTTTAAATGCAAAATGGTGACATTTGTCATATAAAATTCTGACTTTTATCACAATATTGCCAATTTTTTGGTTGTTCTTGTAAAAATTGTGACATTTTTTGGAGTACAATTATGACTTTTGTCATCATTTTGCCAAGTAAAAATTCCGATTATCATTATATCGGCAAAATGTAAAATTTCTCTTATATAATTGTAACTTTTGTCGATTAAATTACGACACTTTTCATAACGTTGCCAACATTTTAAGCTTTTCTTGTGAAATTGCAACTGTTACTGAGTAAAATTCCAACTTTTATCATAAAATTACACAATTTTTCCGTTTTTCTTGTAAATTTTTTTACTTGAAAATTACCACTTTTATTATAAAACTGCCAAAATTCAAAGTTTTTCTTGTGAAATTAAGACCTTTTTCTTGTGAAATTACAATGCATTTTTCACAACAAGCTTTTTTATATTTGCATAGTATGTATATATTATTAATGTTGTTAATACAAATCTTTATATACCTAGAAAGGCTGGTCCTAAAGAGGAATTTTTCAGAGGTCTCAAGAGGGTAACAAATACAAGAGTGTGTATATGTTCTTGAAAATGTAAAAAGAGACATACTGTAATAACTTTAAGTAAATAATGAAGATTAAAAACTAATTAAAAACAAAAACAGGAGTATTTTTCTCCCAATGTGTTGACTTTTTTCGTATACAATTGGGAACAATTTCTCATATTCTGTTTTTGTAATATCGCAATATTTTCTCGAAAAATGATAACATTTTTAATGTAAAATTATTAATTTTAAATGCAAAATGGTGACATTTGTCATTTAAAATTTTGACTTTTATCACAATATCGCCAATTTTTTGGTTGTTCTTGTAAAAATTGTGACATTTTTTGGAGTACAATTATGACTTTTGTCATCATTTTGCCAAGTAAAAATTCCTATTATCATTATATCGGCAGAATGTAAAATTTCTCTTATATAATTGTAACTTTTGTCGATTAAATTACGACACTTTTCATAACGTTGCCAACATTTTAAGCTTTTCTTGTGAAATTGCCACTGTTATTGAGTAAAATTCCAACTTTTATCATAAAATTACACAAATTTTCAGTTTTCCTTGTAAATTTTTTTACTTCAAAATGACCACTTTGATTATAAAACTGCCAAAATTCTCAGTTTTTCTTGTGAAATTTTGACCTTTTTCCTGTGAAATTCTAACGCATTTTTTCACAACAAGCTTTTTTATATTTGCATAGTATGTATATATTATTAATGTTGTTAATACAAATCTTTATATATCTAGAAAGGGTGGTCCTAAAGAGGTATTTCTCAGAGGTCTCAAGAGGGTAACAAATACAAGAGTGTGTGTGTGTTCTTGTAAAATGTAAATAGAGACATACTGTAATAACTTTAAGTAAATAATGAAGATTAAAAACTAATTAAAAACAAAAAAAGGAGTCTGTTTCTCCCAATGTGTCAACTTTTTTCTTATACAATTGGGAACAATTTCTCATATTCTTTCTGTTTCTGTAATATCGCAATATTTTCTCGTAAAATGATTACTTTTTTAATGTAAAATTATTACTTTTTAATGCAAAATGGTAACATTTGTCATATAAAATTCTGACTTATCACAATATTGCCAATTTTTGGGTTGTTCTTGTAAAAATTGTGACATTTTTTGGAGTACAATTATGACTTTTGTCATCATTTTGCCAAGTAAAAATTCCGATTATCATTATATCGGCAAAATGTAATTTTTTTTTATAAAATTGTAACTTTTGTCAATTAAATTATGACACTTTTCATAAAGTCGCCGACATTTTAAGCTTTTTTTGTGAAATTGCGACTGTTATTGAGTAAAATTCCAACTTTTATCATGAAATTACACAAATTTTCAGTTTTCCTTGTAAATTTTTCTACTTGAAAATGACCACATTTATTATAATACTGCCAAAATTCAAAGTTTTTCTTGTGAAATTAAGACCTTTTTCTTGTGAAATTACAGTGCATTTTTCACAACAAGCTTTTTCATATTTGCATAGTATGTATATATTATTAATGTTGTTAATACAAATCTTTATATATCTAGAAAGGCTGGTCCTAAAGAGGTATTTCTCAGAGGTCTCAAGAGGGTAACAAATACAAGAGTGTGTATGTGTTCTTGTAAAATGTAAAAAGAGACATACTGTAATAACTTTAAGTAAATAATGAAGATTAAAAACTAATTAAAAACAAAAAAAGGAGTCTTTTTCTCCCAATGTGTCGACTTTTTCCTCATACAATTGGGAACAATTTTTATCATATTCTTTCTGTTTCTGTAATATCGCAATATTTTCTCGTAAAATGATTACTTTTTTAATGTAAAATTATTACTTTTAAATGCAAAATGGTGACATTTGTCATATAAAATTCTGACTTATCACAAAATTGCCAATTTTTGGGTTGTTCTTGTAAAAATTTTACATTTTTTGGAGTACAATTATGACTTTTGTCATCATTTTGCCAAGTAAAAATTCAGATTATCATTATATCAGCAAAATGTAAAATTTTTCTTATATAATTGTAACTTTTGTCGATTAATTTACGACACTTTTCATAAAGTCGCCAACATTTTAAGCTTTTCTTGTGAAATTGCCACTGTTATTGAGTAAAATTCCAACTTTTATCGTAAAATTACACAAATTTTCAGTTTTCCTTGTAAATTTTTTTACTTCAAAATGACCACTTTTATTATAAAACTGCCAAAATTCCAAGTTTTTCTTGTGAAATGTTGACCTTTTTCCTGTGAAATTCTAACGCATTTTTTCACAACAAGCTTTTTCATATTTGCATAGTATGTATATATTATTAATGTTGTAAATACAAATCTTTATATATCTAGAAAGGGTGGTCCTAAAGAGGTATTTTTCAGAGGTCTCAAGAGGGTAACAAATACAAGAGTGTGTACGTGTTCTTGTAAAATGTAAAAAGAGACAAACTGTAATAACTTTAAGTAAATAATGAAGATTAAAAACGAATTAAAAACAAAAAAAGGAGTCTTTTTCTCCCAATGTGTCGACTTTTTTCTTATACAATTGGGAACAATTTGTCATATTCTTTCTGTTTCTGTAATATCGCAATATTTTCTCGTAAAATTATTACTTTTTTAATGTAAAATTATTACTTTTTAATGCAAAATGGTAACATTGGTCATATAAAATTCTGACTTTTATCACAATATTGCCAATTTTTTGGTTGTTCTTGTAAAAATTGTGACATTTTTTGGAGTACAATTATGACTTTTGTCATCATTTTGCCAAGTAAAAATTCCGATTATCATTATATCGGCAAAATGTAATTTTTTTTTATAAAATTGTAACTTTTGTCAATTAAATTATGACACTTTTCATAAAGTCGCCAACATTTTAAGCTTTTTTTGTGAAATTGCCACTGTTATTGAGTAAAATTCCAACTTTTATCATAAAATTACACAATTTTTCCGTTTTTCTTGTAAATTTTTTTACTTGAAAATTACCACTTTTATTATAATACTGCCAAAATTCAAAGTTTTTCTTGTGAAATTAAGACCTTTTTCTTGTGAAATTACAATGCATTTTTCACAACAAGCTTTTTCATATTTGCATAGTATGTATATATTATTAATGTTGTTAATACAAATCTTTATATATCTAGAAAGGGTGGTCCTAAAGAGGTATTTTTCAGAGGTCTCAAGAGGGTAACAAATACAAGAGTGTGTATATGTTCTTGAAAATGTAAAAAGAGACATACTGTAATAACTTTAAGTAAATAATGAAGATTAAAAACTAATTAAAAACAAAAAAAGGAGTATTTTTCTCCCAATGTGTCGACTTTTTTCGTATACAATTGGGAACAATTTCTCATATTCTTTCTGTTTTTGTAATATCGCAATATTTTCTCGTAAAATGATTACTTTTTTAATGTAAAATTATTACTTTTAAATGCAAAATGGTGACATTTGTCATAAAATTCTGACTTATCACAATATTGCCAATTTTTGGGTTGTTCTTGTAAAATTGTGACATTTTTTGGAGTACAGTTATGAATTTTGTCATCATTTTGCTAAGTAAAAATTCCGATTATCATTATATCGGCAAAATGTAAAAATGTTCTAATAAAATTGTAACTTTTGTCGAGTAAAATTACGACTCTTTTCATAAAGTCGCCAACATTTTAAGCTTTTCTTGTGAAATTGCCACTGTTATTGAGTAAAATTCCAACTTTTATCGTAAAATTACACAAATTTTCAGTTTTCCTTGTAAATTTTTCTACTTGAAAATGACCACTTTTATTATAATACTGCCAAAATTCTCAGTTTTTCTTGTGAAATTTTGACCTTTTTCCTATGAAATTCTAACACATTTTTTCACAAGCTTTTTTATATTTGCATAGTATGTATATATTATTAATGTTGTAAATACAAATCTTTATATATCTAAAAAGGGCGGTATTTTTCTGAGGTTTCAAGAAGGTAACAAATACAAGAGTGTGTGTGTGTGACAAGAGTGTGTGTGTGTGTGACCACTTGATTAGGTACACAGAAAAAAGACCCGACAGATTCTGTCGTGTGAAGGACGATTGTTTTGATTCCAATTTCAGTCAAGTTTGAGGCGCGGCGTCCAGGTGCGGTTGCGCAACACTTCCTGCTCGCGGCCTCTCCAGCGAGACGTGACGCAGCGGCCTGAAGGTCGCCTCCCACGGCAACGCCTCCGTCCTGTCTGTCTGCCAGGCCGCCGTCAGGGAGGCTGACGAGCCGCCAGTTGTGCTCTAATTTGCCTCCAGTTAGCCGCTGTGGGTCGCTATGGTAACATTTCCCTGGCAACCGTCCCTACCTCCTCCAGCTGAGCTCCGGGTGGCGCGATTAGCGGACGCCAGAACTTCCTGGAGTTTTGGGGACATTTCAGGAATACGCCGAATTGCCGGTTGAAGCGGCTCTTTTTGCCTTTTGACGCCACAAATGACGCTGCGTGTGTGTGTGTGTGTGTGTGTGTGTGTGTGTGTGTGCTGCTATCTGAGCTGCAGTGTGTGTGTGTTTAGCTCATGATATCACAGTGCAGCCATGCAAAGTGCTGATTCATCATTCACATGTCTGCGCGTTGGATGGTCGCAGCCTCGCCCCCATTGTTTCCATTGTGACAAACAAACTGAACTCACACTCTCCTCCTTGACCTTCTCCATGGTGCAGGCAGGCAGCTGCCCCTGCAGTGGCGGCGGCGAGACCCCGTTGCGGTCCATGGCAACAAAAAGCTTCCCGTTGATGTTCAGGGTGGGATAAAATACCTGAGAGCAAACACACAAACACCTCGTTAAAGCCCAATTAGGATGTCAGGCGGCGGCCTGGAATCAGAGCAAGGAGTACCGGCGAGCTCCTGCTGGCGGTGCTGTAGGTGCTGGGTCGCCGTTTTGTCCACGGGTGCGGCAGGACGCTGCTTAACGTCACATCGCCCGGGACGCTGTACTCGTCGTCGGCCATCTCCGCCTCCGAGCCGCGGCTCCTCAGGCGGAAGTTGAAGATGGACGACACCTGGCTGCTCCTGCGAGTTTTGGTGGAGAAGGATCGGGCCAGCAGAGGGTGGAGGGGCTGGGAGGCGAGCGAACAGATGTTACTCGCTGATGTCTCACAGCAACAGGAGTCAACATGGTTTCCAGCTGTGTGATTTAGAGCTGCCTCGCACGGCTCACCTTCCCGCCTTCCGTCACGTCCACCTGCAGCAGCTTCTCCTCAGACAGGTTGGCCTCCACATCCGCCACGCCCACCAGGGCCTGACTCCGCCTCCGCTCCTCCATGATGTCCAGCGGGGGTCCAAAGGGGGACACTTCCGGCGACATGATGGAGTCTGAGTCGAGGGCTTTCAGCATGGCCGCCTGGGGGGAGTGGTTAAGGTGCGTGACTTGGGGAGCATGCTTTAGCACAGGGGTCGGGAACCTTTTTGGCTGAGAGAGCCAAGAAGCCAAATATTTTAAAATGTATTTCCCTAAGAGCCATATAATATATTTTTTTAACACTGAACACAACTAAACACGTGCATTTTTAAGTAAGACCAACATTTCCAGAGTATAATAGGTCTCTTATTCTTTGTAATAACATTGTTATTCTGAAGCAAACTGTGGAGGGGGCGTGGCCTGCAGGCCTGCAGCAAAGCGGGATGTTGCCAGGACCGGCCTCGAAATCAGCGACAGGTGCGTAGAGGGCCCACCTGGGCCTTTTTATCTAATCACCTGTCGCTCTGTTATAAGCAGCAGCCAGGAGGAGAGCCAGGGTCGGGGCTGGAGCCAGAGCGCGAGTGAGGACGAAAGAGAAAAAGACAATTGCTGGAAAGCAACTGAGAGACTAATTAAAAAAAAACAACAACAATATTTTACCCTAAAACAGGCTCTTATGTCGGTGTTTGGTGGTCTGAAAAACCCCCAGGAGGGCAAGCCCCACACTAACCAATAATAAATAAACTACTTCTTACCATTAACACAACTTCTTGAACATAAAAATGCATGAGAATGTTTTATATTTTGAATGTTATTTTTAACACTATGATTACAAGTGGAATTATTCATTACTTATCGTGTTAAGCAATGTCAGCTCAGATTTATCTGAGAGCCAGATGCAGTCATCAAAAGAGCCACATCTGGCTCTAGAGCCATAGGTTCCCTACCTCTGCTCTAGATCAACATTAGGTCTGTATGTCAATATAACGTTTTTAAAGATTTAAGTTGTATGCTCTTTTTGTCAAAGAAAACCCTCTTTTGTTGTGGGAAAAAAAACACAAAATATGCAATAGTTTCCCCCAATAGAATTTTAAAGTGGAATATTTGAGATTATAGAATAATTGGAACCTTAAAAATGTCAACACATAACACCATTGATTTCAATTTGTTTTTTTACCAATGACAGAAAAAAATCACACTAAAATTATTGGGGATCCAAAAGGGTCCTACTCATTAAAAATAAAAAACTTTTTTTTTTTTTTTTTACTGTTTACTTTAAAAACAATCGTCTTGAGATCAACTTTGATTCCATCCGTCAATTATAACTTATTTTTGTTTATGTTTTTTGTTTGTTCTTATTAGGTCCTTCTTTCGAAAAAAAAAAACAACTTTTGTTTTTTAGATGGCAACATTTTCCCCCAAAAATATCTCAAAGTGGAATATTTAATGTGACATTGATTTTGATTAATTATTATTTTTTTAAAGAAAATAACAGCCCGCATGGCAGCTTTGTGTTATTAGAGTAAACATTGCAACATTTTCTTGTCACATTTCACCTGTTTACTCTTTTATACTACTTTTTCATTTTTTTATTTTTTTAATCGTATTATTAGAATGTGCTTAGGGCCGTTAAAAAATGCACTTTGGACACCCCTGCCACAAGTAATCACAATAAAATTAAATAAATACATAATTGGTGAAGTAAGTTATATTCCATACGATGAGATAAGTAAGATTATTAGGAGAATAAAGGATGGATGGATGAATAAATTCAGAATGTTTATCATGGTTCTTTTTCTTTGTAAACACTTTCAGTTTGAAGAGTTTCTTAATAAACTCAAACTCAACTCAACTCAAACATTTAGTGGTCATTTGTACGGAATATGTACTGTACTGTGCAATCTACTCATAAAAGTTCCGGGGGGCGGTTTGGCTCGGTTGGTAGAGTGGGTTGCAGGTTCGATTCCCGCTTCCGCCATCCTAGTCACTGCCGTTGTGTCCTTGGGCAAGACACTTTACCCACCTGCTCCCAGTGCCACCCACACTGGTTTAAATGTAACTTAGAATCATATTTGTTTTTATATTGTTTTTATTGGTTTTATATTCATTTATTTTTTGTTTTTATTCAGTCATTGGTGGAGCATAATATATATATATATATATACTTTTTTCCATCCATCCATTTTCTACCGCTTATTCCCTTTCGGGGTCGCGGGGGGCGCTGGCGCCTATCTCAGCTTTTTTTTAATTTTATTTTATTTATTTATTTATTTTATTTTTTTTTTTACAATTGTTTTTAACATGGCTGTGCAGCACTTTGGAAACGTTATTGTTGTTTAAATGTGCTATATAAATAAAGTGGATTGGATTGGATTAGAAATTGGGTTTCACTATGTAAAGCGCTTTGAGTCACTAGAGAAAAAGCGCTATATAAATATAATTCACTTCCAACCAATCAATCGAAACGCCCACATTTTTACCCAAAAAATTAAAGAAATCAGCACGAACTGTTTTATTCTTTTTTTTGTGGGTTAAATTATGTGTTTTATATTTTGTACTCCTGAATTAATGTAGCTGATCAATTTGAATCTATTATCAGTATTGATTGAGTTTGTCTAATTTCAAATGTCAGTTTTTCAGTAAGTAGGTCAAATAATGTTCGTTTAAATGAGGATTTAAAAAAAAAAATTGTGGATAATTGAGCACATGTTAAGTGAAGCTCATCGAGAGAATGCCTAGAGTGTGCGAAAAAAAAAGCAAAGGGTGACGACTTTGAAGAAACTCGAATATAAAACATGTTTTAAGTTATTTCCCCTTGTTTTGTTAAGTACATAACTCCACATGTGTTCATTCATAGTTCGGACGCCTTCCGTGACAATCAACTATGTAAATAGTCATGAAAACAAAGAAAACGCATTGAACTTTTGGCCTGAACTGTAGCCAAAATTGCAACGCGCCCCTCATTGTTAACGAGTTTGACACCGATGAGGTCTCATCATCACCTGCTGCTCCTTCTTCAGATGCTCCACGGCCAACTGGAATTCGCGCTCCTTCTGGGACGCCTCGGCGATGGTGGCCTGGTTCTGCTCCTCGTAGGCCATGGCGACCACGGCCAGGATGAGGTTGACCAGATAGAAGGAGCCCAGGAAGATGACCACCACAAAGAACACCATGTAGGTCTTACCGGCCGAGCGCAGCGTCTGCACAAACACGAGTTAGCGGCGGCGCGGGCCAGGGTGCGGCTAGGGATCTTAAAGGGGAACATTATCACAATTTCAAAAGGGGTAAAAACAATAAAAATCAGTTCCCAGTGGCTTGGTGTATTTTTTGAAGTTTTTTTCAAAATTTTACCGGTCTCGGAATATCCCTAAATAAAGCTTTAAAGTGCCTTATTTTCGCTATCTTCGAAACCACTATCCATTTCCCTGTGACGTCACACAGTTCTGCCAAGGTAAACAAACAATGGGAATACCACAGCAAGATATAGCGACATTAGTGATTCCCAAAGCCCAAAAAAAGTCTGCGGGCTATAGAGCTTTTTCATTTCGGGCTCCAGTACTCTGGAATGCCCTCCCGGTAACAGTTCGAGATGCCACCTCAGTAGAAGCATTTAAGTCTCACCTTAAAACTCATTTATATACTCTAGCCTTTAAATAGACTCCCCTTTTAGACCAGTTGATCTGCCGTTTCTTTTCTTTTTCTCCTATGTCCCACTCTCCCTTGTGGAGGAGGTCCGGTCCGATCCGGTGGCCATGTACTGCTTGCCTGTGTATCGGCTGGGGACATCTCTGCGATGCTGATCCGCCTCCGCTTGGGATGGTTTCCTGCTGGCTCCGCTGTGAGCGGGACTCTCGCTGCTGTGTTGGATCCACTTTGGACTGGACTCTTGCGACTGTGTTGGATCCATTATGGATTAAACTTTCACAGTATCATGTTAGACCCGCTCGACATCCATTGCTTTCCTCCTCTCCAAGGTTCTCATAGTCATCATTGTCACCGATGTCCCACTGGGTGTGAATTTTCCTTGCCCTTATGTGGGCCTACCGAGGATGTCGTAGTGGTTTGTGCAGCCCTTTGAGACACTAGTGATTTAGGGCTATATAAGTAAACATTGATTGATTGATTGATTGATTGATAGCTCGGATTCAAACCCGGATTTCAGCGACTTAAGCGATTCAACAGATTACGCGCATGTATTGAAACTAGGGATGCACCGATTAATCGGTAACCGAATATGGCGAAAAAAAGCCACATTCGGCCTTCGGTGGAATGAGTTAAGAACAAGGCCGAATAGTGGCGTGTGACGCAATTTTTGGACGCGGTGACGCAATCAACCAACGTGCAGTGACGTTGGGATATGTTGTGTACCTGTATAAGTGTATGAGGTTACAAGCACACACTTATTGAGATTTAGTGGGGCCTCTGTTTACATTATTAGCCTGTTGTGTAGGCTACCTGTATAAGTGTAAGAGGTTACAAGCACACACTTATTGAGATTTACTTGAGCCTTCTGTTTACATTATTACAAATAAATAATAAATAAATGGGTTGTACTTGTATATGACTTCCGGTTCCGGGTCAACGTGAATGACTGCTCGCCGACTGCTCTTGTTGCAAAAAAGCTAAGTATCGTTCTATCTGTGTGATTTTAACTGTTTTGCAGCTTTATTTACAACTTATCGAACATATTTAATTGTTCCATTTAACTTGCAAATCACCCGATCTCTGTCTCACCACTCCGCCCTCAGCTAGCTAGCTGCTAAGCTAACGAGGCTAGCGGAGAAAGGCAGCGCCGGTCTGAAGGAAGCTTCTCCCCCGCCACCGTGACCATCACTTCCCGAAGACAGCTGGCACCCCACTCGGCGACGGAAAGTTTCTGTGAGTATGGCTTCCTGCGCTTCGTGCACTTTACTCATGGATAGGTTGGCTTTGCTAGAGAGCCGTGTCCGCCAGTTAGAGCAGTGTAATTTCGTAACTTTAGATGTTGCGGACACATCTGCTAGCGTTAGCTGTAGCGAGCTAACTAGCCCAGCTTGTAGCAGCCCTAATCGGCCTACAAGCTACGGTGTACCGGTTGAGACGCATAATAGATTTAGCCCTTTAGCTAGTCCTACACCCCAGTCTACCGGGCACCACACTTTAGTCATAGGGGACTCCATCACCCGAAACATAAAGCTTAGCAAACCAGCCACAATTAAGTGTATTCCCGGGGGCAGAGCACCTGACATTGAAGCTAATCTTAGGGAGCTAACTCGCAACAGGTCTAGTAAACACGTACGGCAGGCTAACCGCACCACTAGTTATGCGAATATAGTAATACACGTTGGCTCCAATGACGTTAGGATGAGACAATCAGAGATTACAAAGAGAAACATAGCCAGGGCTTGTAATCTCGCCAGAAAGATGTCCAGGCATCGAGTAATTGTCTCTGGCCCCCTGCCTGGGAGAGGCAATGATGAGAGATATAGCAGATTAGTCTCTCTTAACAAGTGGCTGGATAGCTTCTGCAGACAACAGGGATTTACGTTTATTGATAATTGGCCCTCTTTCTGGGGCAAACCTGGCTTGCTGAGGAGAGACGGCCTTCACCCTAACCAGGAAGGCGCTATCCTCTTGTCTCGGAACATAGACTTCGCATTGAGCCACATTTGACTAACTGCACTAGAGCAAGCCCGGTCACAGGCAATTACAGAGCCTGCTAGCCTGGGTATGGAGTCAGTTAAGTTAGAACTAGCCAGCGCCAGGCTGGATGATCCCTGTACACATAGCAATTTTCGTAGAATAATACACAACTCACAAAATGTTTTTTCTACTGTGTCTATGACTACGTCAGAGTTAGACATGCGCTCTACTGAGGTGGCAAATTATGATGCGTTCAGTTTATCGCAGCGCCAAGTAGATAATCTGAAAATTCCCGTCATATCAATTCCTAGGTATGGTCGTAATTATTTTAAGTACACTGCGCATAATAAACGTAACATTATTAATATTGCTACGACGGATAATTTAATCAACAACTCCTTAAAACAGCCCACTACCTATAATATGGGCTTTCTAAACATCAGATCTTTGTCTCCCAAAACGTTATTAGTCAATGAGGTCATTAGAGACAACAACCTTAACGTCATCGGTCTTAGCGAAACCTGGCTTAAACCAGACGACTTTTTTGCGATAAATGAGGCATCCCCTCCTAACTATACGAATGCGCATATTGGCCGTCACCTCAAAAGGGGAGGGGGTGTCGCACTAATATACAACGAAAACTTTAACTTTAGTCCTAACTTAAATAATAAATATAAATCGTTTGAGGTGCTTTCTATGAAGTCTGCCACACCTCTGCCTCTGTGCCTGGCCGTTATCTACCGCCCCCCAGGGCCCTATTCGGACTTTATTAGTGAATTCTCAGAGTTTGTTGCTGATCTAGTGACGCACGCCGATAATATAATTATAATGGGGGACTTTAATATCCATATGAATACCCCATTGGACCCACCGTGCGTGGCGCTCCAGACTATAATTGATAGCTGTGGTCTTACACAAATAATAAATGAACCGACGCATCGCAGCGGCAATACGATAGACCTAGTGCTTGTCAGAGGTATCACCGTCTCCAAAGTTATGATACTCCCGTATACTAAAGTAATGTCCGATCATTACCTTATAAAATTCGAAGTTCAGACTCATGTTCGGCAAGCTAATAAGAATAATAACTGCTATAGCAGCCGCAACATTAATGCTGCCACAACGACGACTCTTGCGGACCTACTGCCCTCGGTAATGGCACCGTTCCCAAAGTATGTGGGCTCTATTGATAACCTCACTAACAACTTTAACAACGCCCTGCGCGAAACCATTGATAGTATAGCACCGCTGAAGTTAAAAAAGGCTCCAAAAAGGCGTACGCCATGGTTTACTGAAGAAACTAGAGCTCAGAAATTATTATGTAGAAAGCTGGAACGCAAATGGCGCACGACTAAACTTGAGGTGCACCATCAAGCATGGAGTGATAGTTTAATAACTTATAAACGCATGCTTACCTTAGCTAAAACTAATTATTACTCAAATCTCATCCGCATTAATAAAAACGATCCAAAATTTTTGTTTAGTACTGTAGCATCGCTAACCCAACAAGGGACTCCTTCCAGTAGCTCCACCCATTCGGCAGATGACTTTATGAAGTTCTTTAATAAGAAAATTTAACTTATTAGAAAGGAGATTAAAGACAATGCGTCCCAGCTACAACGGGGTTATAGTAACACAGATACGATTGTATATACGGCGGATACTGCAAATATCCAAAATAGTTTCTCTCGTTTTGATGAAATAACATTAGAAGGATTGTTACAACGTGTAAATGGAATAAAACAAACAACATGTTTACTTGACCCACTTCCTGGGAAACTTATCAAGGAGCTTTTTGTATTATTAGGTCCATCAGTGCTAAATATTATAAACTTATCACTTTCCTCGGGCACTGTTCCCGTTGCATTCAAAAAAGCGGTTATTCATCCTCTCCTTAAAAGACCTAACCTCGATCCTGACCTCATGGTAAACTACCGACCGGTGTCTCACCTTCCCTTTATTTCGAAAATCCTCGAAAAAATTGTTGCGGAGCAGCTAAATGAGCACTTAGCGTTTAACAATCTATGTGAAACCTTTCAATCCGGTTTCAGGGCAAATCACTCGACTGAGACAGCCCTCGCAAAACTGACTAATGATCTATTGCTAACGATGGACTCTGATGCGTCATCTATGTTGCTGCTCCTCGATCTTAGCGCTGCTTTCGATACCGTCGATCATAATATTTTATTAGAGCGTATCAAAATACGAATTGGTATGTCAGACTCAGCCCTGTCATGGTTTAACTCTTATCTTACTGATAGGATGCAGTGCGTCTCCTATAACAGTGTGACCTCGGACTATGTTAAGGTAACGTGTGGAGTTCCCCAGGGTTCGGTCCTTGGCCCTGTACTCTTCAGCATCTACATGCTGCCGCTAGGTGACGTCATACGCAAATACGGTATTAGCTTTCACTGTTATGCTGATGACACCCAACTTTACATGCCCCTAAAGCTGACCAACACGCCGGACTGTAGTCAGTTGGAAGCGTGTCTTAATGAAATTAAACAATGGATGTCCGCTAACTTTTTGCAACTTAATGCCAAAAAAACGGAAATGCTGATTATCGGTCCTGCTAGACACCGACCTCTATTTAATAATACAACTTTAACATTTGACAACCAAATAATAAAACAAGGTGACTCTGTAAAAAATCTGGGTATTATCTTCGACCCAACTCTCTCCTTTGAGTCACACATTAAAAGCGTTACTAAAACGGCCTTCTTTCATCTCCGTAATATCGCTAAAATTCGCTCCATTTTGTCCACTAAAGACGCCGAGATCATTATCCATGCGTTTGTTACGTCTCGTCTCGATTACTGTAACGTATTATTTTCGGGTCTCCCCATGTCTAGCATTAAAAGATTACAGTTGGTACAAAATGCGGCTGCTAGACTTTTGACAAGAACAAGAAAGTTTGATCATATTACGCCTGTACTGGCTCACCTGCACTGGCTTCCTGTGCACTTAAGATGTGACTTTAAGGTTTTATTACTTACGTATAAAATACTACACGGTCTAGCTCCAGCCTATCTTGCCGATTGTATTGTACCGTATGTCCCGGCAAGAAATCTGCGTTCAAAAGACTCCGGCTTATTAGTGATTCCTAGAGCTCAAAAAAAGTCTGCGGGCTATAGAGCGTTTTCCGTTCGGGCTCCAGTACTCTGGAATGCCCTCCCGGTAACAGTTCGAGATGCTACCTCAGTAGAAGCATTTAAGTCTCATCTTAAAACTCATTTGTATACTCTAGCCTTTAAATAGACCTCCTTTTTAGACCAGTTGATCTGCCGCTTCTTTTCTTTCTCCTATGTCCCCCCCTCCCTTGTGGAGGGGGTCCGGTCCGATGACCATGGATGAAGTACTGACTGTCCAGAGTCGAGACCCAGGATGGACCGCTCGTCGGGACCCAGGATGGACCGCTCGCCTGTATCGGTTGGGGACATCTCTACGCTGCTGATCCGCTTCAGATGGTTTCCTGTGGACGGGACTCTCGCTGCTGTCTTGGAGCCACTATGGATTGAACTTTCACAGTATCATGTTGGACCCGCTCGACATCCATTGCTTTCGGTCCCCTAGAGGGGGGGGGTTGCCCACATCTGAGGTCCTCTCCAAGGTTTCTCATAGTCAGCATTGTCGCTGGCGTCCCACTGAATGTGAATTCTCCCTGCCCACTGGGTGTGAGTTTTCCTTGCCCTTTTGTGGGTTCTTCCGAGGATGTTGTAGTCGTAATGATTTGTGCAGTCCTTTGAGACATTTGTGATTTGGGGCTATATAAATAAACATTGATTGATTGATTGATGATAGCGCTTTTCTACCTTCAAGGTACTCAAAGCGCTTTGACACTACTTCCACATTTACCCATTCACACACACATTCACACACTGATGGAGGGAGCTGCCATGCAAGGCGCCAACCAGCACCCATCAGGAGCAAGGGTGAAGTGTCTTGCTCAGGATAGCATATCTACTGTTGCCAAAAGGACAATAATTCATTTGTTGTGGGTTTATCCACTTTAATGCACTTTATTTTTTTCTGGAATGCATGTTTTGTTTGAAGGCCTAATATATATAAAAAACTTTGTGCTTTTTTTGAAAAGCAAAGGCTACTGGAATATTTAAAAAATGTCAATATTCAATAAAAAATTACTTTATTTGAAAAACATGTCTAAATATTTATTCTAGGCTATTTATGCAATATTAAAAAAATTGTGAAGAACTGCATTCATTATTCGGTATTCGGCCTTCGGCCAAGCGTTTAAATTTTATTCGGCTTCGGCCACAAATTTTCATTTCGGTGCATCCCTAATTGAAACAGATGGTTGGAGTATGAAAATATTGAAGAAGAAACTGAAGCTATTGAGCGAATTGACGCTATTCATAGCCATAGCATGGCCGAATAGCTGCGTTAGCATCGCCGGTAAAATGTGCGGACCAAACGATCAGGACTTTCGCATCTTTTGACATTGGAGCAACTTAAATCCGTCGATTGGTAAGTGTTTGTTTCGCATTAAATGTGGGTGGAAGGAAACGTAATATAGTTGCAAATGCATCTGCAGGTTATCCATACATCTCTGTGCCATGTCTGCTTTAGCACCGCCGGTAAATAGCATGTTAGCATCGATTAGCGTAGCATGTTAGCAGCGATTAGCTGGCAGACAAAATCAACAAAACTCACCTTTGTGATTTTGTTGACTTTATCGTTGCAAATGCATCTGCAGGTTATCCATACATCTCTGTGCCATGTCTGCCTTAGCATCGCCGGTAAAATGTGGAGACACTCCAGCACATTCAATGGGGTTCTGGCGGCAGACACTTTGGCATCTTCGGGCCAGTGGTGCAACTTGAATCCCTCCCTGTTAGTGTTGTTACACCCTCCGACAAAACACCGGCGAGGCATGATGTCTCCAAGGTTCCAAAAAATAGTAAAAAAATGGAAAATAACAGAGCTGAGACCCGGTGTTTGTAATGTGTTGAAAATGAAAATGGCGGGTGTGTTACCTCGGCGACGTCACATTCTGACGTCATCGCCTCCAGCGCGATAAACAGAAAGGCGTTTAATTCGCCAAAATTCACCCATTTAGAGTTCGGAAATCGGTTAAAAAAAGAGATGGTCTTTTTTCTGCACCATCAAGGTATATATTGACGCTTACATAGGTCTGCTGATAATGTTCCCCTTTAACGGTACCTGGTGGTAGAGGTTCTCCCAGTAGTCTTGTGTCATCAGCCGGAAGAGCGACAGAAAAGCCCAGCCAAAGGTATCAAAACTGGTGTAGCCATAGTTCGGGTTCCGTCCCGCCTTCAGGCACTCAAAACCATCCGGACACTTTCTGCAGCACAAAAAAAAACAAAAAACAATTGATGAGTTCTGAGGGTAAACAAAGTAACTAACAGGATGTTATGCAAGAGATAACAGCACCGCACAGGAAGTGGGCCTGCATCCCTCGCTCCATCTTCCCCTGGCAGAAACAGCAGGTCGGCTTCATCGTTTGGCTCGTTAGCGCCGGGCCGCCAGGGCCCGCCCACACGTGTCACAGCCGAGAGGGAACGCACAACACGGGGGGACGGGAGGACGGCGTTCATCATAATTGATATTCCACATTCATATCCCGTCACATCCATTTGCGGCCCACGCGCCCACAGTTGACCCACTGGCGCGCAGCCAGTGACACAAATGACCATCCATCAGAACCGGAAGCAAGGCGGCGACATCAGACACACAACATGTGACCCGCCACGTTTGGAGACTGAAGGGAGCTCTTAACCTTTTTGACCACGGGACCCCAACTTTTCCACTCAAATATTAACACTGAATTTGTAATCCAACTATTTTATTTTCGTAGTCAATAATTATATCTTACAGTTTACAACCTTTTCAAAACATCGACATGGAGAGCCATCCATCCATCCATCTTCTTCCGCCTATCTGAGGTCGGGTCGCGGGGGAAGCAGCCTAAGCAGGGAAGCCCAGACTTCCCTCTCCCCAGCCACTTCGTCTAGCTCTTCCCGGGGAATCCTGAGGCATTCCCAGGCCAGCAGGGAGACATAGTCTTCCCAACGTGTCCTGGGTCTTACCCGTGGCCTCCTACCGGTCCGACGTGCCCTACACACCTCCCTAGGGAGACGTACGGGTGGCATCCTGACCAGATGCCCGAACCACCTCATCTGGGTCCTCTCCAGTGGAGGAGCAGCGGCTTTACTTTGAGTTCCTCACGGATGGCAGAGCTTCTCACCCTATCTCTAAGGGAGAGACCCGCCACCCGGCGGAAGAAACTCATTTTGGCTGCTTGTACGCATAATATTGTCCTCTCGGTCATAACCCAAAGCTCATGACCATAGGTGAGGATGGGAATAAAGATCGACCGGAAAATTGAGAGCTTTGCCTTCCGGCTCAGCTCCTTCTTCACCACTGAAGACGCTGCACCTGTCAGGCTTGCCCCTGACAGTTTGGTTGTGTTTGAGTTTTTCCTCTGTGTGTAGTATGTCCTGTCAGCGCTCTTGTTTTGGTTCTTTTTCCTGTTTGTCTCCCTGAGTGCTGTGTCCCCTCAGCTGTGGCTGATTGGCACCTGGCCACACCTGGTGTCAATCAGCCAGATGCTATTTGAACCTACCTTCCCATCCGGTCTGTGCTGGATTATTGTCACCACTACCTGTCAATGTCATTAATACTTATCGTTGTAGCTGTGTCTACTTCTGTTCTCTCTGCTCATACCATAATTCTTTCGTGTCACAGTAAGTGTTTTTGTTTCTAGTCCACAGTTGGATTAGATTAGATAGTACTTTATTTATTCCTTCAGGAGAAGTCTTTCAGGAAAATTAAAGTTAGCCTTTGTGCTAGTTTTTGTTCATAGCCAAGTTTGTTCTCCGCCTTGTGGGCGCCTTTTGTTTGTTCCTGTTTTAGTGTTAAATTAAATCATGTTTTCCCGCACAATTCCTGCCGCCTTCTCTGCATCTTGGGTTTCGTCACAAACTCAACCTGACAGCACCGATCCGCCTGTCGATCTCACGAGCCACTCTTCCCTCACTCGTGAACAAGACTCCGAGGTACTTGAACTCCTCCACTTGGGGAAGGGTCTCCTCCCCAACCCAGAGATGACACTCCACACTTTTCCGGGCGGTAAACATGGACTCGGACTTGGAGGTGCTGATTCTCATCCCAATCGCTTCACACTCGGCTGCGAACTGATTCAGTGAGAGCTGAAGATCTTGGCCAGATGAAGCCATCAGGACCACACCATCTGCAAAAAGCAGAGACCTAATCCTGCAGCCACCAAACCGGATTTCCTCAACGCCTTGACTGCGCCTAGAAATTCTGTCCATAAAAGTTATGAACAGAATCGGTGACAAAGGACAGCCTTGGCGGAGTCCAACCCTCACTGGAAATGTGTCCGACTTACTGCCAGCAATGCGGACCAAGCTCTGGCACTGATCATACAGGGAGCGGACTGCCACAATCAGACAGTCCGATACCCCATACTCTCTGAGCACTCCCCACAGGACTTCCCGAGGGACACGGTCGAATGCCTTCTCCAAGTCCACAAAGCACATGTAGACTGGTTGGGCAAACTCCCATGCACCCTCAAGAACCCTGCCGAGACTACAGAGCTGGTCCACGGTTCCACGACCAGGACGAAAACCACACTGTTCCTGAATCCGAGGTTCGACTATCCGGCGTAGCCTCCTCTCCAGTACACCTGAATAAACCTTACCGGGAAAGCTGAGGAGTGTGATCCAAGGATAGTTGGAACACACCCTCCGGTTCCACTTCTTAAAGACACGAAAAGCCGAGAAATAATTTAAAACGCGAGTCGCCAGGGGTTTAAACCGGTGACACAACAGTCAGGAGCCCGCTGTGGCGACCTGAGTGGCCTTTAAAGGGGAACTGCACTTTGTTTTAAAGGCCTACTGAAATTAGATTTTCTTATTTAAACGGGGATAGCAGGTCCATTCTATGTGTCATACTTGATCATTTCGCGATATTGCAGTATTTTTGCTGAAAGGATTTAGTAGAGAACATCGAGGATAAAGTTGGCAACTTTTGGTCACTAATAAAAAAGCCTTGCCTTTACGATGTGCGCGTGACGTTACGGGTTGTAGGGCTCCTCACATCCTCACATTGTTTATAATCATAGCCTCCAGCAGCAAGAGCTATTCGAACCGAGAAAGCGACAATTTCCCCGTTAATTTGAGCGAGGATGAAAGATTCCTGAATGAGGAAAGTTACAGTGAGGCACTAAAAAAAAAAAAAAAAAGCGACAGCTGCGGGCGGTGGCAGTGGTAGCGTTTCAGATGTAATTAGACACATTTACTAGAATAATTCTGGAAAATACCATTTCTGCTTATTGTTTTAATAGTGTTTTAGTGAGATTCTAAAGTCATACCTGGAGGTCGGATGGCTGTGGTGAACGCCAGTGTCTCAGAGAGAAGCCAATGGAGGAGCCAATATCACAGCTGCCTTTTTGACAGCTACTGGAGGAGGACCCATAATCCACTGAAGTCTCCGGTAAGAGCTGACTCAATATCACAATTTTCCCATCCAAAAACATGCTGGTTGACGTAGAGAAACATGTTCGCTTGACCGCTCACTCATTGCTCAAATGAGTGTTTTTTTTTTTTCTTTTCTTGTTGTTGTTCTTTGTTTTATGTGAAGATTGCCGAAATAAAATACATTGATTGAAGTTTCACAACAAACAAAGAAACACCGGCTGTGTTTCGGTGCTAAAGGCAGCTGCAATCCACCACTTCCCACCTACATCTTTCTTCTTTGACGTCTCCATTATTAATTGAACAAATTGCAAAAGATTCAGCAACACAGATGTCCAAATTACTGTGTAATTATGCGATGAAAAGAGACGACTTTTAGCCGTGTGTGGTGCTGGGCTAATATGTCCGCTACAACCCGAGACGTCACAAACACGTGTCATCATTCCGCGACGTTTTCAACTAGAAACTCCGCGGGAAATTTAAAATTGCAATTTAGTAAACTAAAGCGGCCCTATTGGCATGTGTTGCAATGTTAATATTTCATCATTGATATATAAACTATCAGACTGCGTGGTCGCTAGTAGTGGCTTTCAGTAGGCCTTTAAATTGTTCACAATCCTTATAAGGGACAAGAAGACAAAAAATATGTTTTTTTTTGCATTCTAATATGTAATAATCTGCTCATTCTAGGTGGCTTGCAGTGCAGCTAATTTAAGCATATCATTCTGCCACTAAATCACTTTAAAATGCATCCAAAAACCACCAACAATATTTCATTTACGTTCCGTAACCCGTGTAATAATCAAACTGTAGCCACATTGTTATTGTAAGAGCGAACACTGAGGAAGACATTTTCTCGTAACACAACAGCATGCAATCAGATTACAGTATCTATAAATTATTAGCCCACATTTCATGTTTTGTTTGTACACAGCACTGTATGTACTGTAGTTCTAATAACACCTATGACTTAATGCGTGTATCATGATCAATATTACACTGACTCACTCGATGGACCAGGTGGTCCAGTTGGCTGGGGACATTTTTTCCGGTTTATTTTGTGTAACCACTCCATAGCTTGGTTTCACATTTGCAGCATCAATTAACGCCAACCTCGCTGTCTTGGCTTCCGTTTCACCCTTCCTTCGCGCTCGCTTCTATAAGCCGCAGTTCATCTTCTGTACACTCAGCTTCAAAAAATAACTCTTTTGTCCGAAAATAGTCGTCTTTGTTGTCTACCACCAAGTCAGCCATGATTACAACGGAACCGCGAAGTGTGTCGCTATAGAAAACAGAAATAAATGCGCAAAGGAAATAAGTCCCAGTAATGCATAACATGACCAAAATATTGTACATATTACATGTTGTTATGAACGTGTCTTTTACGACATTATATATATACTTGACATACTTGCAGCATGTATATAAAACCTGGATGGAGGGTTTCGAAGTGCTTTGAAGGCTGCAATGGTTTCTCCAATTAGCCGCCTCTTTCAGGCTTTTTTTTATGTCATCTTTGGAAATCTAAAAAAGAAGAGGAAAAAAGTCTCGTCGCTTCGTGAATCCTCTTTTGTCCAAAAATAGTCTTTGTTGTCTACTACCAAGTAAGCCAAGATTACAACACACACGCAAAGTGTGTTGCTATAGAAACAGAAATAAACGCGCTGAGGAAATAGGTCCCAGTAATGCATGAAATGACCAAAATACTGTGAATATTGTACATATTACGAATGCGTCTTATACATTATATATATATATACATATATCTATATAAATATATATATATATATAATGTATATATATTATATATATACATATTTATATATAAGATAGATGTATATATATATATATATATATATATATATATATATATATATATATATATATATATATATATATATATATATATATATTTATTAGAGATGTCCGATAATATTGGACTGCCGATATTATCGGACGATAAATGCTTTAAAATGTAATATCGGAAAATATCGGTATCGGTTTCAAAAAGTAAAATTTCTGACTTTTTAAAACGCCGATGTACGGAGTGGTACACGGACGTAGGGAGAAGTACAGAGGGCCAATAAACCTCAAAGGCACTGGCCCAGTCACATAATATCTATGGCTTTAAACACACAAGTGAATGCAAGGCATACTTAGTCAACAGCCATTCAGGTTACACTAAGGGTGGCCGTATAAACAACTTCAACACTGTTACAAATATGCGCCACGCTGTGAACCCACACCAAACAAGAGTGACAAACACATTTCGGGAGAATATCCGCACTGTAACACAACATAAACACAACAGAATAAATACAAAAGAACCCCTTGCAGCACTAACTCTTCTGGGATGCTACAATACACACCCCCCGCTACCCTCTACCCCAAAATCCCGTCCACCTCAACCTCATCATGCTCCCTCAGGGAGAGCATGTCCCAAAATTCCAAACTGCTGTTTTAAGGCATGTTAAAAAAAAATAATGCACTTTGTGACTTAAAAAATAAATATGGCAGTGCCATGTTGGCATTTTTTTTTTCCATAACTTGAGTTGATTTATTTTGGAACATCTTTTTAAATTGTTTAATGCATCCAGCGGGGCATCACAACAAAATTAAGCATAATAATGTGTTAATTATACGACTGTATATATCGATTGATATCGGAATCTGTAATTAAGAGTTGGACGATATCGGCAAAAAAGCCATTATCGGACATGTCTAATATATATCCATCCATCCATTTTCTACCGCTTATTCCCTCTCGGGGTCGCGGGGGGCGCTGGCGCCTATCTCAGCTACAATCGGGCGGAAGGCGGGGTACTCCCTGGACAAGTCGCCACATCATCGCAGGGCCAACACAGATAGACAGACAACATTCACACTCACATTCACACACTAGGGCCAATTTAGTGTTGCCAATCAACCTATCCCCAGGTGCATGTCTTTGGAAGTGGGAGGAAGCCGGAGTACCTGGAGGGAACCCACGCAGTCACGGGGAGAACATGCAAACTCCACACAGAAAGATCCAGAGCCTGGATTTGAACCCAGGACTGCAGGCCCTTCGTATTGTGAGGCAGACGCACTAACCCCTCTTCCACCGTGAAGCCCTCTAATATATATATATATATATATATATATATATATATATATATATATATATATATATATATATATATATATATATATTTATATATATGTGTGTATATATATATATATATATATATATATATATATACTTGCAGCATGTAAATAAAATGTTAATGGAGGGTTTTGAAGTTGTTTTAGAGGACTTTGAAGGCTACAATGGTTACTCCTATTAGCCACCTCTTTCAAGCTTTTTTATCATCTTTAGAAATCTAAAAAAAAAAACAAAAAAAAAACTGTTGTTGTCCTTCTTCTTAATTTTGAATGATAGGCAAAGTCCCAAAAAAGAAGTGCAGTTCCCCTTTAAAGCCCTCAGTACCACATTCTCGCCAAACTACTAAGTGAGTGTCTTGCCAATCAGAGCGGGACAAAAATAACGCCTCTCGTTCGGGCGTTACGGTAACAACAAGTCATACTTAATGCGATAATAAAAAGCTGAACAGCATTAAAAGGCAACGCAATCAATGGAAATGTACTTTCATAGAGCGCAGGGAGCTGCTGATACAAACATTACAGCAACAACAATCAATGATAATAGAATGCTGGCGTGTACGCCATGAGCACCTTGTGCTGATCATTCAAACAGTATGCACATTGGGGGGGGGAGGTTACGCACACACACGCACACACACGCACACACACTTCTCCCGTCCAAAGGCAAAACCCAGTAACTCAATTTTGGTCAAAACTGAGCTGATAAATAATTTTGGAGTTCCTAAGTGATATGCTTTACATAGGGGTAAAGGTATGAAGAATTCACTGACTTTAAAATTGTACTGTTTCGACTTGCACCTTTTTTCTGTATATGTGAAAAAGTCAATAAAAAACAGTTGGATTAAGAATGACAAACACATTTCGGGAGAACATCCGCACCGTAACGCAACGTAAACACAACCGAACAATTACCCAGACCCCCTTGCAGCACTAACTCTTCCGGGACGCTACAATATACACCCCCCGCTACCACCAAACCCCGACCCAACTCAAACCCGCCGCCGAAAAGAGGCATTCCATTTGTATTTTTATTTTATTTGAGATGCCATTGATATTTTTTAATTATTATTATTTAAAACTCGATTTTGCATGTCACTATAAAGTTATATAAGCCTTGCTTGGTCAATATTCAATGCAAAACTTGTTTCAATCAATCAATCAATGTTTACTTATATAGCCCTAAATCACTAGTGTCTCAAAGGGCTGCACAAACCACCACAACATCCTCGGTAGGCCCACATAAGGGCAAGGAAAACTCACACCCAGTGGGACATCGGTGACAATGATGACTATGAGAACCTTGGAGAGGAGGAAAGCAATGGATGTCGAGCGGGTCTAACATGATACTGTGAAAGTTCAATCCATAATGGATCCAACACAGTCGCGAGAGTCCAGTCCAAAGCGGATCCAACACAGCAGCGAGAGTCCCGTTCACAGCGGAGCCAGCAGGAAACCATCCCAAGCGGAGGCGGATCAGCAGCGCAGAGATGTCCCCAGCCGATACACAGGCAAGCAGTACATGGTCAGCGGATCGGACCGGACCCCCTCCACAAGGGAGAGTGGGACATAGAAGAAAAAGAAAAGAAACGGCAGATCAACTGGTCTAAAAAGGGAGTCTATTTAAAGGCTAGAGTATACAAATGAGTTTTAAGGTGAGACTTAAATGCTTCTACTGAGGTGGCATCTCGAACTGTTACCGGGAGGGCATTCCAGAGTACTGGAGCCCGAACGGAAAACGCTCTATAGCCCGCATACTTTTTTGGGGCTTTGGGAATCACTAATAAGCCGGAGTCCTTTGAACGCAGATTTCTTGCCGGGACATATGGTACAATACAATCGGCAAGATAGGATGGAGCTAGACCGTGTAGTATTTTATACGTAAGTAGTAAAACCTTAAAGTCACATCTTAAGTGCACAGGAAGCCAGTGCAGGTGAGCCAGTACAGGCGTAATATGATCAAACTTTCTTGTTCTTGTCAAAAGTCTAGCAGCCGCATTTTGTACCAACTGTAATCTTTTAATGCTAGACATGGGGAGACCCGAAAATAATACGTTACAGTAATCGAGACGAGGCGTAACAAACGCATGGATAATGATCTCAGCGTCTTTAGTGGACAAAATGGAGCGAATTTTAGCGATATTACGGAGATGAAAGAAGGCCGTTTTAGTAACGCTTTTAATGTGTGACTCAAAGGAGAGAGTTGGGTTGAAGATAACACCCAGATTCTTTACCGTGTCGCCTTGTTTAATTGTTTGGTTGTCAAATGTTAGAGTTGTATTATTAAATAGAGTTCGGTGTCTAGCAGGACCGATAATCAGCATTTCCGTTTTTTTGGCGTTGAGTTGCAAAAAGTTAGCGGACATCCATTGTTTAATTTCATTAAGACACGCCTCCAGCTGACTACAATCCGGCGTGTTGGTCAGCTTTACGGGCATGTAGAGTTGGGTGTCATCTTAAATATTAAAAAATATTAATATGGGTCCATATTAAAGGATTCATTTGTTCAACCTCGGCCCGCGGCTTCGTTCAGTTTTAAATTTCGGCCCGCTCTGTATTTGAGGTTGACACCCCTGATCTATACGTTTGATGACTTTTGTAGATCTTTGTAAGACGGCATCAAGATAGATTGGTTTTCCTTTGTTTTCTCAAAAGCGGCTAGAAGTGAGTTACTAGGTTTTGCCTTTGGACGGGAGACTTCCACCGGTTATTCCAGGGGTGTCCAAACTTTTTTTACACTGCGGGCCGCACACTGAAAAACCAATACAATTGTCAAGTGTATTGTTTTTTTTTAGCTGTGCTTATCCCACACTTGAAAGGATGTACCAAAAGCTGAACGGACAGCCGATAAGATGACACTTTATTCCTCTTTCTGGGTGTGACGCACTTGTTGCGCTGGTTATGTTGAGATCCGCTTTTTTGGCTCCTCCACATATTATTGTTTATTGTTCCATTTTTATTTTCACTCTCCGTCTGATCCTATTATTTCCTGTTTAAGTCGGTCACCACGGTAGCTTATCAGTTTCACCTGTTTCTCACGGCCCTGCACACCTGTCCTCACTAATCACCTGCATCTTTTGTTGTTCAGTCTGGGATCCAAGTTTGTTTTCACACAACGGTACGTCTGCTTTTTTTTGGTGCTTACACGCAACTAGTTTCCTCTGATCATTCCTATGTTTATTCACGCTATGCCCTTGTGTTATTCCAGCTCTCATGCTGAAGATTTGTTTTTCTGTTTTTGTGTGCCTTCGAGCCAGATTTAGTTTGTCTTTTACTATTCCTAGCTTTTATACTAGGTATTTGAACTCCTCCACTTGGGGCAGGGTCTCCTCCCCAACCCGGAGATGGCACTCCACCCTTTTCCGGGCAAGAACCATGGACTCGGACTTGGAGGTGCTGATTCTCATTCCGGTCGCTTCACACTCGGCTGCGAACCGATCCAGCGAGAGCTGAAGATCCCGGTCAGATGAAGCCATCAGGACCACATCATCTGCAAAAAGCAGAGAACTAATCCTGCGGTTACCAAACCGGAACCCCTCAACGCCTTGACTGCGCCTAGAAATTCTGTCCATAAAAGTTATGAACAGAATCGGTGACAAAGGACAGCCTTGGCGGAGTCCAACCCTCACTGGAAATGTGTTCGACTTACTGCCGGCAATGCGGACCAAGCTCTGGCACTGATCATACAGGGAACGGACCGCCACAATAAGACAGTCCGATACCCTATACTCTCTGAGCACTCCCCACAGGACTTCCCGAGGAACACGGTCGAATGCGACACGGATCGTGAGATCGACAGGCGGATCGGTGCGGCGTCTTCAGTAATGCGGACGTTGTACCGATCCGTTGTGGTGAAGAAGGAGCTGAGCCAGAAGGCAAAGCTCTCAATTTACCGGTCGATCTACGTTCCCATCGTCACCTATGGTCATGAGCTTTGGGTCATGACCGAAAGGACAAGATCACGGGTACAAGCGGCTGAAATGAGTTTCCTCCGCCGTTAGAGATAGGGTGAGAAGCTCTGTCATCCGGGAGGAGCTCAAAGTAAAGCCGCTGCTCCTCCACATGGAGAGGAGCCAGATGAGGTGGTTCGGGCATCTGGTCAGGATGCCACCCGAACGCCTCCCTAAGGAGGTGTTTAGGGCACGTCCAACCGGTAGGAGGCCACGGGGAAGACCCAGGACACGTTGGGAAGACTATGTCTCCCGGCTGGCCTGGGAACGCCTCGGGATCCCCCGGGAAGAGCTGGACGAAGTGGATGGGGAGAGGGAAGTCTGGGTTTCCCTGCTTAGGCTGCTGCCCCCGCGACCCGACCTCGGATAAGCGGAAGACGATGGATGGATGGATGGATGTTTATCTTACCTTTACTGTGTTCAATTTCGACGCATCCTCGAGGGAATCGAACCCGGCACCACGATGCCGAACAGGCGTAACAGGTAAGATGGGGGGAGGGGGTTGTAGCGTGCCTGGTCTGGGGGCTAAATACACACGGTGTTTGGGGCGGCATAGCTCGGTTGGTAGAGTGGCCGTGTCAGCAACTTGAGGGTTGCAGGTTCGATTCCCGCTTGTGCCATCCTAGTTACTGCCGTTGTGTCCTTGGGCAAGACACTTTACCCACCTGCTCCCAGTGCCACCCACACTGGTTTGAATGTAACTTAGATATTGGGTTTCACTATGTAAAAGCGCTTTGAGTCACTAGAGAAAAGCGCTATATAAATATAATTCACTTCACTTCACTTAAATGTTGTTTGGTAAGGAAATGTTAGTGCATATTTTTTACTTGGTCTGATAAATGTTGCAACAGCTGTTCGCCGCTACAACAATATATGTATAAAAAATACACATTTAGTGAAGTGAAGTGAATTATATTTATATAGCGCTTTTCTCAAGTGTCTCAAAGCGCTTTACATAGTGACACCCAATATCTAAGTTACATTTAAAGCAGTGTGGGTGGCACTGGGAGCAGGTGGGTAAAGTGTCTTGCCCAAGGACACAACGGCAGTGACTAGGATGACACAAGCGGGAATCGAACCTGCAACCCTCAAGTTGCTGGCACGGCCGCTCTACCAACCGAGCTATGCCTCCACTCAGGCTTGATCCCGGGGACCCCAAAGGGTTTTGGTAAAAATAAAATGTTAAAAATGTGTCATAATTCAGAATTTTTTTATTATCATTCAAGTTTGAAATCTCTAGATCAACATTAGTTCTATCTGTCAATATGACGGTTTTAAAGATTTAAGTTGTATGCTCTTTTTGTCAAAGAAAACCATGTTTTTTTTGTTGAAAAAACACAAAATATGCAATATTTTCAGCCAATAAAATTTTTAAGTAGAATGTTTGAGATTTTATAATAATTGGAGCCGGAAAAAGGTCAACAACTCATAACACCATTGATTTTAATTCACTATTATTTTTTGTGCAATGACACTTAAAAACAAAACACACTGATCCAAAAGGGTCCTACTCATTAAAGTGTTAAAAAATAAATTATATATTTTTTTTTACTGTTTACTTTTAACACAATGGTCTCGAGATCAACTTCAGATCTATCCGTTTTTTTTGTTTATGTTTTTTGTTTGTTCGTTTTAGGCCATTCTTAAAAAAAAACAGCTCAGTTTTTTATATGGCAAACACAAAATATCCAACATTTGCCCCAAAAAATATCTCAAAGTGACGTAATTAGAGCCTTGAATTGGTCAATAATTCATAATTGATTTTGATTGACAATTTTTTTTTTTTTAAAGAAAGAAACAGCCTGCATGGCAGCTTTGTGTTATTAGAGTAAACATTGCAACATGTTCTTGTTACATTTCACCTGTTTGCTCTTTTATAGCACTTTTTATGTTTTTCATTTTTTACCATAGTATTTTTAAAATGTGCCGTGGGGCCGTTAAAAAAATGGCCCCTCCTGGCCGCAATTTGGACACCCCTGGTTTATTCCCTTTGGGATGGCGGGGACACTGGTGCCTATCTCAGCTACAATCGGGCGGAAGGCGGGGTACACCCTGGACAAGTCGCCATCTAACCGCAGGGCCAACACAGATAGACATTCACACTCATACACACACACACGGGCGGTATAGCTCGGTTGGTAGAGCGGCCGTGCCAGCAACTTGACGGTTCCAGGTTCGATCCCCGCTTCCGCCATCCTAGTCCCTGCCGGTGTGTCCTTGGGCAAGACACTTTACCCACCTGCTCCCAATGCCACCCACACTGCTTTAAATGTAAAAATTAGATATTGGGTTTCACTATGTAAAGCGCTTTGATTCACTAGAGAAAAAGCGCTATATAAATATCATTCACTTCACACACACACACACACACACGACTTATCAACTGTCATATTCACGGTGGTAAGACTGACACCCACCCTGAACAAGGCCGTGCCGACACACACACACACACACACACACACACACACACACACACACACACACACACACACACACACACGCACACACGCACACACACACACGTCACCCCTTCGTCCATCCACCCCATACTAGTGAGTCAACCTGGTGGCATGTGAGTGTGTCTGATGGCGCCACTCGGTGTGTGTTTGTGCATTTTAGGAGCTCGAGGACAACATGAAGAGTGTGTGAGTGAGAGCCCTGGAAAATGCAGACAGGAGGGTGTGCCCCTGTGTGTGTGTGTGTGTGTGTGTGTGTGTGTGCGCGTGTGATGTGTGACAGTGCGAGAGCCAGCAGTTATCTCTCACACACACCTCTGCCTGCGTTAATGGAGGGACGCCACTTTAACCCCCACCCCCCACCCATTCCAACTCGAGGGGCCCTCTGCATGTCACACGTACGCACGCACACACACACACACACACACACACACAAACACACACACACACACACACACACACTTTGCTATCCTGGGTTTGTATAATTAAAAGAGGATCGATGATTTAAACAATAAATCAAAACTGATGGACTTTACAGACCATATGTGTGTGTGTGTGTGTGTGTGTGTGTTTCTCTACCCTTCATGAGACTAGAATGAGGAAAAGTACCTTCCATATGAGGAGGTGTGAACAAGTTAGGACATAAATTATGGTCCCAATATGGAAAACCATTACATCTAATATAGAGATTAATAGTAGAGTCCGTAAACATTGCTCCAAAGTCAGATTTTTTTGTTAATTTAATGTGCATTCAAAAGTAAACATTGACGGGTGCAAATGCTGTAATATATTGCTTAAAAATGTAAAAGTTTTCTTATAAAATTGTGACTTTTGTTGAGTAAAATCACGACTCTTTTCTATGAATCTTTTCATAAAATGGCCAAAATTCTACGCTGTTATGGAGTACAATTCCAACTTTTATCATAATACTGCACAAATGTTCCGTTTTTCACAATACCAGAGGTAGGCATTTTTCAGAGTTCTCCAGAAGGTAACAAATACAAGAATGTGTGTGTGTGTGTGTGTGTGTGTGTGTGTGTGTGTGTGTGTGTGTGTGTGTGTGTGTGTGTGTGTGTGTGTGTGTGTGTTTCTCTACCCTTCATGAGACATCAATGAGGAAAAAAAGTAGCTTCCATATGAGGACCGGTGAACAAGTTAGGACATAAATTATGGTCCCAATATGGAAAACCATTACATCTAATATAGAGACTAATACTAGAGTCCGTAAACATTGCTCCAAAGTCAGGTTTTTTTGTTGATTTAATGTGCATTCAAAAGTAAACATTGCTTAAAAATGTAAAAGTTTTCTTATAAAATTGTGACTTTTGTTGAGTAAAATTACGACTCTTTTCTATGACTCTTTTCATAAAATGGCCAAAATTCTACGCTGTTATGGAGTACAATTCCAACTTTTATCATAATACTGCACAAATGTTCCGTTTTTCATAATACCAGAGGTAGGCATTTTTCAGAGGTCTCAAGAAGGTAACAAATACAAGAATGTGTGTATGTGTGTGTGTGTGTGTGTGTGTGTGTGAGTGTGTTTCTGTACCCTTCATGAGACTAGAATGAGGAAAAGTACCTTCCATATGAGGACCGGTGAACAAGTTAGGACATAAACTATGGTCCCAATATGGAAAACCATTACATCTAATATAGAGACTAATACTAGAGTCCGTAAACATTGCTCCAAAGTCAGGATTTTTTGTTAATTTAATGTGCATTCAAAAGTAAACATTGACGGGTGCAAAGGTTGCAATACATTGCTTAAAAATTTAAAAGTTTTCTTATAAAATTGTGACTTTTGTTGAGTAAAATTACGACTCTTTTCTATGACTCTTTTCATAAAATGGCCAAAATTCTACGCTGCTATGGAGTACAATTCCAACTTTTATCATAATACTGCACAAATGTTCAGTTTCTCATAATACCAGAGGTAGGCATTTTTCAGAGGTCTCAAGAAGGTAACAAATACAAGAATGTGTGTGTGTGTGTGTGTGTGTGTTTCTCTACCCTTCATGAGACTAGAATGAGGAAAAGTACCTTCCATATGAGGAGGTGTGAACAAGTTAGGACATAAATAATGGTCCCAATATGGAAAACCATTACATCTAACATAGAGACTAATACTAGAGTCCGTAAACCTTGCTCCAAAGTCAGGATTTTTTGTTGATTTAATGTGCATTCAAAAGTAAACATTGACGGGTGCAAATGCTGTAATATATTGCTTAAAAATGTAAAAGTTTTCTTATAAAATTGTGACTTTTGTTGAGTAAAATTACGACTCTTTTCTATGACTCTTTTCATAAAATGGCCAAAATTCTACGCCATTATGGAGTACAATTCCAACTTTTATCATAATACTGCACAAATGTTCCGTTTTTCATAATACCAGAGGTAGGCATTTTTCAGAGTTCTCAAGAAGGTAACAAATACAAGAATGTGTGTGTGTGTGTGTGTGTGTGTGTGTGTGTGTGTGTGTTTCTCTACCCTTCATGAGACTAGAATGAGGAAAAGTACCTTCCATATGAGGAGGTGTGAACAAGTTAGGACATAAATTATGGTCCCAATATGGAAAACCATTACATCTAACATAGAGACTAATACTAGAGTCCGTAAACATTGCTCCAAAGTCAGATTTTTTGTTGATTTAATGTGCATTCAAAAGTAAACATTGACGGGTGCAAATGCTGTAATATATTGCTTAAAAGTTTAGAAGTTTTCTTATAAAATTGTGACTTTTGTTGAGTAAAATTACGACTCTTTTCTATGACTCTTTTCATAAAATGGCCAAAATTCTACGCTGCTATGGAGTACAATTCCAACTTTTATCATAATACTGCACAAATGTTCAGTTTCTCATAATACCAGAGGTAGGCATTTTTCAGAGGTCTCAAGAAGGTAACAAATACAAGAATGTGTGTATGTGTGTGTGTGTGTGTGTGTGTGTTTCTCTACCCTTCATGAGACTAGAATGAGGAAAAGTACCTTCCATATGAGGAGGTGTGAACAAGTTAGGACATAAATAATGGTCCCAATATGGAAAACCGTTACATCTAATATAGAGACTAATACTAGAGTCCGTAAACCTTGCTCCAAAGTCAGGATTTTTTGTTGATTTAATGTGCATTCAAAAGTAAACATTGACGGGTGCAAATGCTGTAATATATTGCTTAAAAATGTAAAAGTTTTCTTATAAAATTGTGACTTTTGTTGAGTAAAATTACGACTCTTTTCTATGACTCTTTTCATAAAATGGCCAAAATTCTACGCCATTATGGAGTACAATTCCAACTTTTATCATAATACTGCACAAATGTTCCGTTTTTCATAATACCAGAGGTAGGCATTTTTCAGAGTTCTCAAGAAGGTAACAAATACAAGAATGTGTGTGTGTGTGTGTGTGTGTGTGTGTGTGTGTGTGTGTGTGTGTTTCTCTACCCTTCATGAGACTAGAATGAGGAAAAGTACCTTCCATATGAGGAGGTGTGAACAAGTTAGGACATAAATTATGGTCCCAATATGGAAAACCATTACATCTAACATAGAGACTAATACTAGAGTCCGTAAACATTGCTCCAAAGTCAGGTTTTTTTGTTAATTTAATGTGCATTCAAAAGTAAACATTGACGGGTGCAAATGCTGTAATATATTGCTTAAAAATGTAAAAGTTTTCTTATAAAATTGTGACTTTTGTTGAGTAAAATCACGACTCTTTTCTATGAATCTTTTCATAAAATGGCCAAAATTCTACGCTGTTATGGAGTACAATTCCAACTTTTATCATAATACTGCACAAATGTTCCGTTTTTCACAATACCAGAGGTAGGCATTTTTCAGAGTTCTCCAGAAGGTAACAAATACAAGAATGTGTGTGTGTGTGTGTGTGTGTGTGTGTGTGTGTGTGTGTGTGTGTGTGTGTGTGTGTGTGTGTGTGTGTGTGTGTGTGTGTGTGTGTGTGTGTGTGTGTGTGTGTTTCTCTACCCTTCATGAGACATCAATGAGGAAAAAAAGTAGCTTCCATATGAGGACCGGTGAACAAGTTAGGACATAAATTATGGTCCCAATATGGAAAACCATTACATCTAACATAGAGACTAATACTAGAGTCCGTAAACATTGCTCCAAAGTCAGGTTTTTTTGTTGATTTAATGTGCATTCAAAAGTAAACATTGCTTAAAAATGTAAAAGTTTTCTTATAAAATTGTGACTTTTGTTGAGTAAAATTACGACTCTTTTCTATGACTCTTTTCATAAAATGGCCAAAATTCTACGCTGTTATGGAGTACAATTCCAACTTTTATCATAATACTGCACAAATGTTCCGTTTTTCATAATACCAGAGGTAGGCATTTTTCAGAGGTCTCAAGAAGGTAACAAATACAAGAATGTGTGTATGTGTGTGTGTGTGTGTGTGTGTGTGTGTGTGTGTGTGTGTGTGTGAGTGTGTTTCTGTACCCTTCATGAGACTAGAATGAGGAAAAGTACCTTCCATATGAGGACCGGTGAACAAGTTAGGACATAAACTATGGTCCCAATATGGAAAACCATTACATCTAATATAGAGACTAATACTAGAGTCCGTAAACATTGCTCCAAAGTCAGGATTTTTTGTTAATTTAATGTGCATTCAAAAGTAAACATTGACGGGTGCAAAGGTTGCAATACATTGCTTAAAAATTTAAAAGTTTTCTTATAAAATTGTGACTTTTGTTGAGTAAAATTACGACTCTTTTCTATGACTCTTTTCATAAAATGGCCAAAATTCTACGCTGCTATGGAGTACAATTCCAACTTTTATCATAATACTGCACAAATGTTCAGTTTCTCATAATACCAGAGGTAGGCATTTTTCAGAGGTCTCAAGAAGGTAACAAATACAAGAATGTGTGTGTGTGTGTGTGTGTGTGTTTCTCTACCCTTCATGAGACTAGAATGAGGAAAAGTACCTTCCATATGAGGAGGTGTGAACAAGTTAGGACATAAATAATGGTCCCAATATGGAAAACCATTACATCTAATATAGAGACTAATACTAGAGTCCGTAAACCTTGCTCCAAAGTCAGGATTTTTTGTTGATTTAATGTGCATTCAAAAGTAAACATTGACGGGTGCAAATGCTGTAATATATTGCTTAAAAATGTAAAAGTTTTCTTATAAAATTGTGACTTTTGTTGAGTAAAATTACGACTCTTTTCTATGACTCTTTTCATAAAATGGCCAAAATTCTACGCCATTATGGAGTACAATTCCAACTTTTATCATAATACTGCACAAATGTTCCGTTTTTCATAATACCAGAGGTAGGCATTTTTCAGAGTTCTCAAGAAGGTAACAAATACAAGAATGTGTGTGTGTGTGTGTGTGTGTGTGTGTGTTTCTCTACCCTTCATGAGACTAGAATGAGGAAAAGTACCTTCCATATGAGGAGGTGTGAACAAGTTAGGACATAAATTATGGTCCCAATATGGAAAACCATTACATCTAACATAGAGACTAATACTAGAGTCCGTAAACATTGCTCCAAAGTCAGATTTTTTGTTGATTTAATGTGCATTCAAAAGTAAACATTGACGGGTGCAAATGCTGTAATATATTGCTTAAAAGTTTAGAAGTTTTCTTATAAAATTGTGACTTTTGTTGAGTAAAATTACAACTCTTTTCTATGACTCTTTTCATAAAATGGCCAAAATTCTACGCTGTTATGGAGTACAATTCCAACTTTTATCATAATACTGCACAAATGTTCCGTTTCTCATAAAACCAGAGGTAGGCATTTTTCAGAGGTCTCAAAAAGGTAAAAAATACAAGAATGTGTGTGTGTGTGTGTGTGTGTTTCTCTACCCTTCATGAGACTAGAATGAGGAAAAGTACCTTCCATATGAGGACCGGTGAACAAGTTAGGACATAAATTATGGTCCCAATATGGAAAACCATTACATCTAATATAGAGACTAATACTAGAGTCCGTAAACATTGCTCCAAAGTCAGGATTTTTTTTTTATTTAATGTGCATTCAAAAGTAAACATTGACGGGTGCAAGGGTTGCAATATATTGCTTAAAAATGTAAAAGTTTTCTTATAAAATTGTGACTTTTGTTGAGTATAATTACGACTCTTTTCTATGACTCTTTTCATAAAATGGCCAAAATTCTACGCTTTTCTCACAAAATTGCGACTATTATGGAGTACAATTCCAACTTTTATCATAATACTGCACAAATGTTCAGTTTCTCATAAAACCAGAGGTAGGCATTTTTCAGAGGTCTCAAGAAGGTAACAAATACAAGAATGTGTGTGCGAGTGAGAGACACAAAATGTCAAACTGGAGTGTGCGTGAGGAAGAGAACGCAGAAGGTCAAAGTTCACAAGCAGACAATTGTGTTCTTAAATGGTCTAAACTTTGTGAGACAATGACAGTCAGAGAAATGACAGATGGACTCAAACACAAACATGTTGAGCTCATTCTGGGATTTGTTCTGTGTGTGTGTGTGTGTGTGTGTTCCCGTGCCATTCCATTTGGTTTCCCATCACACACACACACGCGCACACACACAAAGCGCGCACCTTCAATTATAACACTCAGGTAAACTGAGGCCTGGGAGGAAGCCAGTACTTAGCGTCACCATAGCAACCGTCTCCCAGCGCTTGTTGCCGAGGGAGATTGTTTTGTGCCACCTCTGTTGAGGGAAGTGTGTGTGTGTGTGTGTGTGTGTGTGCGTGTTAGTTTGCGACTAAAGTTAATTGTTATTGATGATAAAGGTGACACGCGATGATGACATCATCACCATGACAAAGCTA
This sequence comes from Nerophis ophidion, assembly GCF_033978795.1. Taxonomy (NCBI): domain Eukaryota; kingdom Metazoa; phylum Chordata; class Actinopteri; order Syngnathiformes; family Syngnathidae; genus Nerophis; species Nerophis ophidion. The sequence continues at coordinate 8,047,658 of NC_084625.1, forward strand.
CAGCGTGCTAACTTTAGCACGGCCGCCCCAGAAGTGACCGTCACGTCAGGTCCACTTTGCCACGCCGATGCCTCCTAGCTCAGCAGCTTTACAGAGGTCGGAGGTCGCGAATCCCCGAGAGGAATCAGAGCTGGGCACACAGGTCAAGGGTCAGCACTGCTGAAGGTCAACAGAGGCCACCGTGAAGGTCAGAGCCAGCGAAGCCGCACTCCTGTTCAGTGTCTCGCCGCGTGACACAGCGGCTCCTGAAATAGAAGCTCCGGGACGGCGGGGGCGGGGTCAGCCGCTCGTTAGCATCAGAGCGCCCGCGGGGGTTGGCGGCGCTTTGATCGCCAACGTGTGAGCGCCACTTTGATTGCCACTTTTGGTCACATTGAGAATGGAGTCGTCTCAAATGTGTTATCGTTGGAACATCGGAAGCAGCCGCACGCACGCACGCACGCACGCACGCACGCACGCACGCACGCACGCACGCACGCACGCACGCACACACGCACACACGCACACACGCGCACACACACACACACACACACACCGATGTCCCCGCTACTCTGACAGCTAAGTGCTAATTCCTTATTAGCATGATGGTTTAATCCACATGGCGTGCTGTAAACACACCATGTGGACACAAATATTGGGACACATACAGGAAATGGAAATCTACAACAGGGGGTGCCCTCAGCTAAATTTTTTAACTGCCCCCGGCTCATTCCAATTCTAATGAAAAAAACAAACAAAACAAAAAACATGATAACCGGTGAAATGTAACGAGAACAAGTTGTAATGTTGGCTAATAACATGAAGCTGACACGCAGGCTGTTTTTTTCCTTTTAAAACTTTTACTGCTCAAAAAATAATAATGAATCAAAATCAATGTTATGAATTATTGACCTCCACTGTGAAACATTTTGGGGGAAATATTGCATTTTGGCGTGTGTTTGCCATTTAAAAAACTAACTTTAATTTGACAAAAAAGGCATGAAAAGGCACACGAACAAGAAACAAGTAATAAAAACTTCAAGTTATAACTGTTGATCAAAAAAGTTCTATTTTGGTTTCATCTGACCACATGACATTCTCCCAATCCTCTGCTGTATCATCCATGTATCCATTTTGGTATAAACTCAACTCGTCATGTTTGGAGGAAGAAGAATACTGAGTTGCATCCCAAGAACACCATACCTACTGTGAAGCATGGGGGTGGAAATATCATGCTTTGGGGCTGTTTTTCTGCTAAGGGGACAGGACGATTGATCCGTGTTAAGGAAAGAATGAATGGGGCCATGTATCGTGAGATTTTGAGCCAAAACCTGCTTCCATCAGTGTGAGCTTTGAATGGTTGACCAAATACTTATTTTCCACCACAATTTACAAATACATTCTTTAAAAATTCCTACAATGTGAATTCCTGGATTTTCTTTTCACATTCTGTCTCTCACAGTTGAAGTGTACCTATGATGAAAATTACAGACCTCTGTCATCATTTTAAGTGGGAGAACTTGCACAATCGCTGGCTGACTAAATACTTTTGTGCCCCACTGTATGTATGTAGGTATATATGTATGTGTATATATATATATGTGTGTGTATATATATATATATATATATATGTATGTGTGTATACATACATACATAATTACATATATATATATATATACAGTATGTGTATGTGTATGTGTATATATATATATATATATATATATAAATATATTATATATATATATATATATATATATATATATATATATATAGCCCGGCCCCTGGCCAAATTATTCTAACCCAATGCGGCCCCCGAGTCAATAAGTTTAGGGACCACTGCCCTAAAGGTTGAATAAATTTATAAAATGTATTGTTTTGGAAATGAAAAATAAGAAAACGGACACCACATCCTTTGAATTTTCAGCATACGGCCCTCAGTGGAGAAAGTTTGAAAACCCCTGGTGGATGGTTTCGGAGATAGATAGATATCCATCCATCTATCTGGGGCGGTTTAGCTCGGTTGGTAGAGTGGCCGTGCCAGCAACTTGAGGGTTGCAGGTTCAATTCCCGTTTCTGCCAACCTGGTCACTGCCGTTGTGTTCTTGGGCAAGACACTTTACCCACCTGCTCCCAGTGCCACCCACACTGGTTTGAATGTAACTTAGATATTGGGTTTCACAATGTAAAGCGCTTTGAGTCACTAGAGAAAAAGCGCTATATAAATATCATTCACTTCACTTCACTATCGTACATCCATATTCAAGAGTTATTTCTTTTCTCCATAGTCGTATTTGAAAAAAGCCAGTGTTTTTCCATTTGGTCTCTTTTTGGTTGTCCGCTAGTGTTCTTGCGTGTGTTAACCTTGAAGCATTAGGAATGTAAGGAGTAGCTATAACTTCCTGTCCCAGGCTAAGCAGAACAAAAGAATAGTGTATTCGTTCCGGTAGGTGGGGGCGGGGGAGATATTGAAGAAGACAGCGCTTCTGTAGTGTTTTCAGATCAACTTGGGCGATGCGATTTGAATGTGGTGTTCATAGATTGGTCTCCCCAAAGCTTTGGAATAAAATGTCAAAATACCTATTCTGTCTGGGATTCATTTAAAATGAGCTTATGTGTCATCAAAAAAACATGAGGGTGACCAGCAGCTTAAATTCCCTCGGAGGAAAATCTAGTGAAAAAAGACTTCCTACAAGAATGGTGTGAGTCTGCGGGACAGTTTCCCTGGTCAGGGGTCCATCAGAAGGTGTTTGATGGCTTATTCTCACCACACTCAAACACTTATTTCGCTGCACTCTGGTGTCCATATTTCTTACATTTGTGAGGGGGGGAAGAAAAAAATGTCTGCTGAATGGCTCTGAAGATTTCTATAATTCGGTCGAAATGAGTCGATAAGGACGTGCTGCCACTTAAGGTTTTCAGTTTCAGAGCTAAATCGTTTAGGCGTTCACAATCGGACGGGAAATTAGATTTGGGTTTTTTTTCCTGATTGAGACGGGCTGCAACCGTATCTTATGTGTCCTTTGCTCAGCCGTGATGCTCTGTGTGCGTGTTGTTGAGTTCATCACAACCCGTGACACACGCGGCGAGGTCATGGCCGAGATGGCCGACGCGCTGCTGTCTGAAGGGGTTGGACGTCCACGGGCAGAAAAGGTCAAAGTGTGACCTCGGATGTTTGAGCGCCTTTTGTCCTTACTTTCACTCAGGGATGTCCAAACTTTTTCCACGGAGATCCACAAATTGAAAAATCTAAGAATTTTAAAATGTTTCCTTTTCAAAACTACCGTATTTCCTTGAATTGCCGCCGGGGCGCTAATTAATTTAAAACCTCTTCTCATTCCGACGTTTACCAAAGGCATGCGGTAAAGGCAAGCATGCGCTAATTATTTTAGAACCTCTTCTCACTCCGGCACTTACCAAAGGCATGCGGTAAATCTAGACATGCGCTTATAAATTTGAGTGGGATGTAAGGATACCATCATGAAAAGCACATTTAATAAAAAAAACTTTATCATGGTCTTACATTTACTTATAAATGAAGTCCATGCGCAGCTCCTTCTGATCAAAAGCATCGATAACTTGTTTATAGAAGTCTTCCTTATCTTTCTTCAGTTTTAAAAGTCTCTCTGTCTCGATGGAGATCTTCCTTTATTACCTCCTGCTTCCATTGAAAGTCCAGTTTAGAAAACGGTTTTATTTTAGATATGTAATCCTCCATGTTAAAAGTGCAAGCGAGAGGAAAAAATAAACGATCGCTGCTTGTTGTCACTTCTTCTGCAGCCGAGTAGTCGTAAGAAGGATCACTAGCGCCCTCTACCACCAGGAGGCGGGAGTCATTTAATGACTCATATTTGACACACGCAGCTACGGTATATTAATAAAACATAGCTGCTTACTGTTCATTTTAGCATATTCAATAGCTTGGACCTTAAATCCTCATGATTAGCTCTTAATTTTCTTCCCTTTATGAGATTTCAAATGATTGAAATCAGCCTCCGCCATTTTGAAAATGATGACAGGTGAAGTGTCACTCGTGACGTGACGAGTTTGACCCGGCGGAAATTCTAGGCATATGCTAATTATTTTGCGAAACGAGTTTGACCCGGCAGTAATTATAGACAGGCGCGTACTATAAACCCAGCGGCAATTCAAGGAAATACGGTAATGCAATATATTAGTATAGTACAGCGATACTAATGAATCATATTCGGTACTATACCGCCTCTTAAAAAGTACCAGTCCCCCGCGCCCCCTTGCCGTCGTCACGTCGTGACATTGCTGGTTTTACGAGCAGAGGAGCATGTTCGGCAGCGCACACACACTGAGTACTTAAAAGCAGACACAGTGTGTCGACAAAAAAAGGGAGAACGGACACATTTTGGCTTAAAAGCTAAAGATAAAGGTTAAGTTATAACACTGAAATGCCCTAAGGAAGAGGTGATTTAAGACATGGCTAGCTAGCTAGCAACAAAAGTCCAACCGCAGTCGACAGTGTCTTAGCTACTTCTAAATCACTAATCCTCGACTCTATGGCGACAAATAAAGTAAGTTTCTTACAAGTATCATCCCTGCAGGACGTGCAATAGCTAAACAAACGCCATTGATGGATCTACACCTGACTTCAACAGTAATGATACCAAGTACAAAAGCGTTTCTAGTCGATACTACTATGATTACGTCCATATTTTTGGTCATCACAACATCTTTCTTTTTTTTCAAATGTATATTATGTTTATAAACTCAGGACTTGATAATGATCCAGTAACGACTTGATATCGGATCGATACCCAAATGTGTGGTATTATCCAAAACTAATGTAAAGCATCCAAACAACAGAAGAATAAGTGATTATTATATTTTAACAGAAGTGTAGATAGAACATGTTAAAAGAGAAAGTGAGCAGATATTAACAGTAAATGAACAAGTAAATTAATAAATCATTTTCTACCGCTTGTTCTTAACAATATTGACCAAATAATAGGTAGATAAATGACACAATATGTCACCGCTTATGTCAGCAGCTAAATTAGGAGCCTTTGTTTGTTTACTAACTAAGAAAAGACAAGTTGTCTTGTATGTTCACTATTTTATTTAAGGAAAAACTTACAATAATAAACATAGGTTTAATGTACCGTAAGAATTTGTGTTAAAATAAAGCCAATTTTTTTTTAGTTCCCCTTAATTTAGAACGTATCAAAAAGTATCAAAATAATTTTGGCACCGGTACCAAAATTATTGATATACATATATATATATATATATATATATATATATATATATATACATACATTTTTGGTATATTATAATTTTGGTATATATATATTATTATAATATATATATATATATATATATTTTTTTTTTTTCACTTTTAGGAGTGCACTCTAGTTTGGTCCTGGGGACCCAGAAGGGTCTCAGTCAAAACATTTTTTAAAAAAAGAGTCATATATTACCATTATTGTTTTTATTCTAATTCAACGCTTAAATCTGTGGATAAACTCTCGATATAAACCAAAACATTTTTTTCATACCTGTTATGTCAAAACCTTGTTTTTTATGGCAAAAACCCAAAATGTGCAATATTTTCGCCTAGTAAAATATTCAATGTGAAGTAATTGGAGCCTTAAATAGATCAATAGATTATAACTACATTGATTTTAGGTTATTATATTTTGAGCATTGACAAATAAAAAAAAAATAATAATAAATAAAATCTTCATAAAAGTGTTTCAAATTAGTAATACTGTACTTTTTTTTTCTATCAACGCTTAAAACGTTTTAGACCAACTTTAAATCTATGTCGATTATAAGTTTTTATTATTTCTTAATGATTTTGTTTGTTTGATGCCCTTTTTGTCGAAGAAAACGTTTTATTATGGCAAACACATAAAACACGAACTATTTCCCAACCAAAAATATTTCAACGGGAATATTTGATGTGAAGTAATTGGAGCCTTAAATAGGTCAACAATTCATAATATTGATTGATGGATGGATATATTTATATTTTTTCATAACATGGTCACTACTGCCGACTTTCTCTTGTTATATTCTTATTTTACTGTTATATGTTTATTCCCATTGTTGCTTTTTATTTTTATTCTTATTGTAATATTTTTCCATGTTGTTTCCATTTATACCCCCGTTATTTACTTTTTAAATTGATCTCAACTCTGTACACTGCTGCTGGAATTTGGTATCAAAGTACTATCCATCTATCTATCTATCTATTTTTATTTCAAATATGCAAAAAAAACAAGAGCAAGGCTGATCCAATACAGTGATATAGCCTTAACAGCCATTATAACAAAAATGAAAACAATGGGGAATAAAAAAAAACTAAAACAAATGAGCATTGGACTTCCTTTTTATCTTATTTTATTTTTTACATATTTGAAAAGGAGTGAAAATAAGTTTACACTTATTTAATCCCACCCCTTTTTTTAAAAAATCATAAATCACTCTGATCTAGAATTACCTGTTTACTCTATGTACAAACTTAATAAACTTGTATATATATCTATATATATTGATTTTGATTCATTATTATTTTTTAAGCAGTGACAGTTTCAAACAGCCTGCATGGCAACTTTGTGTCATTAGAGTCAACATTTTCTAGTTTCATTTCACCCGTTTGCTCTTTTATTCCACATTTTTTCTTTTGAAATAGTATTTTTAGAGTGTGCTGCGGGCAATTGCATGACTTGCTTCGGGCCGCACGCACCAACTTGTAGTTTAAGCGCCATGTCACCCAAAGAATCCAAGCAGAACTCGTGCAGTGGCGCCAGGCCCAGACTGGCATTAGCGTGTGATTTAATGGCGCTGGTACCAAGGCGCTGCCAAGGACAAGGCCGCCCTCGTGTCGATCATTGTGCCGGCGCGAAGGTGATTGGCTGCAATCAAAAATGTGCGCGGGTCACAGCGCCGCCAGTCGGACCTTGAGGCGGCCTCTGTCACCCCGGTAGCTGATAGCGGCTCACAACTTGAGGAGTGAATGAAGGCTTGAAGTGGGAGTCATGTTAAAGGAGTATTATTAGGGACCGAATGTCCCGCTGGGACAGAGGACCATATTGAATTTCTAGTGTTTTATGCTTTCTTTATTATTATTCCGCAGCTTTGAGCTGTAATTTGACCACCTTAACATGCTTCAAAACTCACCAAATTTGACAGACACATCAGGACTGGCGAACATTGGGATTCAAGGAAAAAAACCTAACCCCAAAACTCTAGAAAACACAGACAAAACTGCCAGTAACTTCCACTAGGAATGTCGTAGCAACATGAAACAAACACCTCTATGTAGGTCTCACTTAGACCTAGATTTCATACACTGACATCCCTCAGCAAAAATCAACAGGAAGTTTGCAATCCCCGCTTCAAAACAAATGTTTTGTAAAAACACACCTTTGCCTCTGAGCTGTAATTTGACCCCCTTAACATGCTTCAAAACTCCCCAGACAAAACTGCTCTTAAGAAGAAAACACAGACAAAACTACCTGTAACTTCCACTAGGAATGTCATAGAGATATGAAATAAAAACCTATATGTAGGTCTCACTTAGACCTAGATTTCATACGCTGACATCCCTCAGTAAAAATCAACAGGAAGTTTGCAATCCCCCCTTCAAAACAAATCTTTTGTAAAAACACACCTTTGACCCTGAGCTGTAATTTGACCCCCTTAACATGCTTCAAAACTCACCAAACTGGACACAAAATTGCACTCTAGCGCCCCTGAGGAATAAAACACAGACAAAACTGCTCTTAAGAAGAAAACACAGACAAAACTGCCTGTAACTTCCACTAGGAATGTCGTAGAGATATGAAACAAAAACCTCTATGTAGGTCTCACTTAGACATAGATTTCATACACTGACATCCCTCGGCAAAAATCAACAGGAAGTTTGCAATTCCCGCTTCAAAACAAAAGTTTTGTAAAAACACACCTTTGCCCCTGAGCTGTAATTTGACCCCCTTAACATGCTTCAAAACTCAACAAACTGGACACACACACATCAGGACTGGCGAAAATTGCGATCAAATAAAAAAACCTAACCCCAAAACTCAAAATTGCACTCCAGCGCCCCTTAGGAATAAAACACAGACAAAATTGCTCTTAAAACTGCCAGTAACTTCCAGTAGGAATGTCTTAGCGACATGAAACAAACACCTCTATGTAGGTCTCACTTAGATATAGATTTCATACACTGACATCCCTCGGCAAAAATCAACAGGAAGTTTGCAATTCCCGCTTCAAAACAGAAGTTTTGTAAAAACACACCTTTGCCTCTGAGCTGTAATTTGACCCCCTTAACATGCTTCAAAACTCCCCAAACTGGACACACACATCAGGACTGGCGAAAATTGCGATCTAATCAAAAAACCTAACCCCAAAACTCAAAATTGCACTCTAGCGCCCCTTCGGAATAAAACAGACAAAACTGCTCTTAAGAAGAAAACACAGACAAAACTACCTGCAACTTCCACTAGGAATGTCATAGAGATATGAAACAAAAACCTCTATGTAGGTCTCACTGAGACCTAGATTTCATACAATGACATACCTCAGCAAAAATCAACAGGAAGTTTGCAATTCCCCCTTCAAAACAAAAGTTTTGTAAAAACACACCTTTGCCTCTGAGCTGTAATTTGACCCCCTTAACATGCTTCAAAACTCCCCAAACTGGACACACACATCAGGACTGGCGAAAATTGCGATCTAATCAAAAAACCTAACCCCAAAACTCAAAATTGCACTCTAGCGCCCCTTAGGAATAAAACAGACAAAACTGCTCTTAAGAAGAAAACACAGACAAAACTACCTGTAACTTCCACTAGGAATGTCGTAGGGATATGAAACAAAAACCTATATGTAGGTCTCACTTAGACCTAGATTTCATACACTGACATCCCTCAGCAAAAATCAACAGGAAGTTTGCAATCCCCCCTTCAAAACAAAAGTTTTGTAAAAACACACCTTTGCCCCTGAGCTGTAATTTGACCCCCATAACATGCTTCAAAACTCAACAAACTGGACACACACATCAGGACTGGCGAAAATTGCGATCTAATAAAAAAAACCTAACCCCAAAACTCAAAATTGCACTCTAGCGCCCCTTAGGAATAAAACAGACAAAACTGCTCTTAAGAAGAAAACACAGACAAAACTGCCTGTAACTTCCACTAGGAATGTCGTAGAGATATGAAACAAAAACCTATACGTAGGTCTCACTTAGACCTAGATTTCATACACTGACATCCCTCAGCAAAAATCAACAGGAAGTTTGCAATTCCCACTTCAAAACAAAAGTTTTGTAAAAACACACCTTTGCCTCTGAGCTGTAATTTGACCCCCTTAACATGCTTCAAAACTCCCCAAACTGGACACACACATCAGGACTGGCGAAAATTGCGATCTAATAAAAAAAACCTAACCCCAAAACTCAAAATTGCACTCTAGCGACCCTTAGGAATAAAACACAGACAAAACTGCTCTAAGGAAGAAAACACAGAAAAAACTGCCTGTAACTTCAACTAGAAATGTCGTAGGGACATGAAACGAAAACCTTCATGTAGGTGTCACTTAGACCTACATTTCATATATCGACAACCCCCAGAAAAAAGCAACAGGAAGTTTGCAATTCCCCCTTCAAAACAAAAGTTTTGTAAAAACACACCTTTGCCTCTGAGCTGTAGTTTGACCCCCTTAACATGCTTCAGAACTCACCAAACTGAACACACACATCAGGACTGGCGAAAATTGCGATCTAATAAAAAAAACCTAACCCCAAAACTCAAAATTGCACTCTAGCGCCCCTTAGGAATAAAACACGGACAAAACTGCTCTTAGGAAGAAAACAAAGACAAAACTGCCTGTAACTTCCACTAGAAATGTCGTAGAGACATGAAACGAAAACCTTCATGTAGGTCTCACTTAGACCTTCATTTCATATATCGACAACCCCCAGAAAAAAGCAACAGGAAGTTTGCAAGTTTCCCTTCAATACAAAAGTTTTGTAAAAAACGGTCACCTTGTTTCAAACATTATCTCCTCTGAGCGCGTTTGTCGTGTCGGCTTCAAACTACCACAAGAGAGGGATTGAACCCTTCTGATTAAAAGTTGATGAAATAGTTTTAATTACTGCTACAGTTTTGATTTTATCAACCTTCAAAAAACCGCTGCGCTGAAAACCATTTAAAAGATGGCTGCCGTGCGCAGACACAGTGAGAGAGAAATTTTCTTTTTTTTCGTACCGTCTGCTGCTGGTGCGCACGCACCAACATTCTTGAGAGAAGGGCTGTGATCGTCTATACCAAGATGGCTGCCAGGTGCCGTAGCTAAGCTGGTATGTTTTAAAGTTGTCGTTTGCCTGCATATCGTAAAAACAACCCTCCAACTAATTGTAAACTTATAAGTGCCGACCATCAGGGCTGAGTTGCGACGAGAAAGTGTGTCGATGTTAAGATATTACGCCGACTTGGTAAGTCTGTTTGGTAATAGTAGCTACTAGCCGTACCCATGTATTTTCAATGGGCGGTTAGCATCGGGTTTTAATCCTGTTTCCTCCTATGTTTCTGCTCCGATTGAATTTCTTTGTATGTGGAGTTTTTATTTTGGGTACTTACATATGGTGCCTGACTGTTGTGGCGTTTTAAAGCCATCTGCACTTTTTATGCGCCGAGTTGGTAGGTCTATTTGTTTGCTAATAGTAGCTACTAGCCGTACCCATGTATTTTCATTCTAACTTATATCTGTCAGTAGACACGTTATGGAAGATAAAAACCACAACATTTATTATACTAAGTAGTTTTAACTTATATCTGTCATTAGACACGTTATGGAAGGTAAAAACTACAACATAATACAAAGTAGTGTGTAGTTCTAACTTATATCTGTCAGTAGACACGTTATGGAAGGTAAAAACTACAACATAATACAAAGTAGTGTGTAGTTCTAACTTATATCTGTCAGTAGACACGTTATGGAAGGTAAAAACTACAATATAATACAAAGTAGTGTGTTGTTCTAACTTATATCTGTCAGTAGACATGTTATGGAAGGTAAAAACTACAATATAATACAAAGTAGTGTGTTGTTCTAACTTATATCTGGGAAGCCCAGACTTCCCTCTCCTCAGCCACTTCCACATATACCCGGTCCCGTCCATTGCTGCTTGCAGCTTTAATATTATTATGATTGTTTTCTACATGTAAAACACTTCCTTGTGGTCAACATAACATGTAATGGTAGTTCTTTGGTCAAAATGTTGCATAGATGTTTTACAGATCATCTTCTATTCGCTTTCTGACCGTCTCTTCAGGATGCCCCGTTTTGTGGGCGGGTCTTATTTACATGCTTCCACTTCGACAGTCTTCTCCCCACCCCAACTATGTCAAAATCTCCACGAACCAGTCCCAAACGTTTGTGCTGCGACATACTTTGGTCCTATGCTTATATTTTTAAAGTTATTAACGTTTTGTTGCGTAATTTGCTTAATAACATGTTAATTACACATTAATAAGATAAAACCTGACTAACTGAAAATCTGTAACAAACATTTATGCAGCACAAACGATTGGAACTTGTTTGGGCAGATTTGATCTTTAATAGTCCTATATCAGTGTTATTATGAAGACAACACATGATGTTTCTGTATTAGCCTACTATCGAAATGACTTTAAAAGTCTTATATAAGTGTTGTAATGAACACAACACATGATGTTTCTATATTATATAATCTCAATAAAACACTAGTAACACAATAAGCAGATAAGGGACTTTCCAGAATTATCCAAGTAAATTTGTCTAATAACATCTGAATCGCTCCCACTAGTGCTTCACTCTCACTTTCCTCATCCACGAATCTTTCATCCTTGCTCAAATTAATGGGAAAATCGTTGCTTTCTCGGTCCGAATCGCTCTCGCTGCTGGTGGCCATGATTGTCAACAATGTTCAGATGTGAGGAGCTCCACAACCCGTGACGTCACGCGCACATCGTCTGCTACTTCCGGTACAGGCAAGGCTTTTTTATTAGCGACCAAAAGTTGCGAACTTTATCGTGGATGTTCTCTACTAAATCCGTTCAGCAGAAATATGGCAATATCGCGAAATGATCAAGTATGACACATAGAATGGACCTGCTATCCCCGTTTAAATAAGAAAATCTCATTTCAGTAGGCCTTTAAAAATCATTTTTCTTTAGTTTTTTTTTAAGTTGATCACTGATTTTAACAGTTTAATAATAACAAATAATGCGGAATATCCTCATGCATAATTCTACACCGCTATGCTTATCATTTTTCAGCTCCCTGCACACACACACACACACACACACACACACACACACACACACACATACACACACACACACACACACACACACACACCCTCTACGGAGCAGCCGTTTGGGAGGTGGAAGCCTCTTTGGTGTATTTGGCCGAACATTGAACAGACGTCACATTCCCCGCCTCCCGCGGCGCTCGCAGCACGCACACACATCCAACACACGCGCGGCTCGAGTGCACGGGCCCACGTGCACAGGCCCACGTGCACGCCCGCAGGAAAATCAACAGCCATTTAGAAGAATGTTTTGCTTATTGGAGTTGGAGGTATCGACCTGGCAGCTTTTAACATAATGTTTTAACCATTTGTAAGACACGAGTGCGTGCTGGGAAAAGTTTGTAAACACACGTAGCAGCCCCAACACACACGTCGACACGGCGGCCACCAGCAGAGAAGGCGACTAATGGAATGATGAATACCGGCCGTACGGCGCAGTGTGTTCCAGGAAAATCAGCCCCCCTCGGCAGCTAGTTCCCCTGAGTCGGGGCGGCCATATTTCTCCCTAACTGCGCTGATGGCAGCATAGTGCTTCTGAGAGGAAGCCGAGTCGCTGCAGGGAAGACTCGCCTCAAGAGCCTTTATTCCAAACCACTCGGAGATCTGACCACCCCCTCACACTCTAGTTGTTTACTGAAGAAGACAATCAGAGCGGTCCACATGAAGGCGACAATGGAAAACAGGGGGTGTCCAAAGTGCGGCCCGTAGCTTGTTTGTTATTAGCAGGGGTCACCAAACTTTTTGAAAGCAAGAGCTACTTCTTGGGTACTGAATAATGCGAAGGGCTACCAGTTTGATACACACTTAAATAAATTGCCAGAAATAGCCAATTTGCTCAATTTACCTTTAATAAATAAATTTATGTATATAAAAAAATGGGTATTTCTGTCTGGCATTCCGTCGTACATTTTTTTTCCTTTTATGGAAGGTTTTTTGTAGAAAATAAATGATGAAAAAAACACTTAATTGAACGGTTTAAAAGAGGAGAAAACAGGAAAAAAATGAAAATTACATTTTGAAACATAGTTTATCTTCAATTTCGACTTTTTGAAATTCCAAAATTCAACCGAAAAAAATGAAGAGAAAAACTAGCTAATTCGAATCTTTTTGAAAAAAATTAAAAAATAATTTATGTAACATCATTAGTATTTTTTTCGGATTAAGATTAATTTTAGAATTTTGATGACATGTTTTAAATAGGTTAAAATCCAATCTGCACTTTGTTAGAATATATAACAAATTGGACCAAGCTATATTTCTAACAAAGACAAATTATTATTTCTTCAAGATTTTTTAAAGAAATTCAAAAGACTTTGAAATAAGATTTAAATTAGATTTTACAGATTTTTTAGATTTGCCAGAATAATTTTTTTAAATTTTAATCATAATAATCATATTATATTGTTTTTATTGGTTTTATATTTATTTATTTTTTGTTTTTATTCAGTCATTGGTGGAGCTTAATATATATATATATATATATACATATATATATATATATATATATATATATATATATATATATACTTTTTTTTATTTTATTTTATTTATTTATTTGTTTATTTTTTTTTACAATTGTTTTTAACATGGCTGTGCAGCACTTTGGAAACTTTATTTTTGTTTAAATGTGCTATATAAATAAAGTGGATTGGATTGGATAATAAGTTTGAAGAAATATTTCACAAATATTCTTCATCAAAAAAACAGAAGAATTAAATTAAAATGTATTTATTATTCTTTACAATAAAACAATATATATATAATTACTTGAACATTGATTTAAATTGTCAGGAAAGATGAGGAAGGCATTTAAAAGGTAAAAAGGTATATGTCCTTAAAAATCCTAGAATCATTTTTAAGGTTGTATTATTTTTTCAAAATTTGTCTTTCTGAACGTTATAAGAAGCAAAGTAAAAAAATAAATGAATTTATTTAAACAAGTGAAGACCAAGTCTTTAAAATATTTTCTTGGATTTTCAAGTTCTATTTGAGTTTTGTCTCTCTTAGAATTAAAAATGTCGAGCAAAGCGAAACCAGCTTGCTAGTAAATAAATAAAATTTAAAAAATAGAGGCAGCTCACTGGTAAGGGCTGCTATTTGAGCTATTTTTAGAACAGGCCAGCGGCCGACTCATCTGGTGCCCGTGGGCACCGCGTTGGTGACACCTGCCATAGACAAACAGATCCCGCAAAAAGAAACTGCGCAAAAAAAAAATGCAAATGTAAAAGCTAGCGTTAGCATGCTAACAGTTAGAGCAGGGGTGTCAAACTCATTTTAGCTCAGGGGTGGCATGGAGGAAAATGTGTGCACATAAAGGCCCGACTATTAAACTCATGGCATTACAACAAAAAAATAAAGACAACTTCAGATTAGAGATGTCCGATAATGGCTTTTTTTCCGATATTCCGATATTGTCCAAGTCTTAATTACCGATACCAATATTTTTGTCCCGTATTGGCGAGAATGTGGTACTGAGGGCCTTAAAGGGGAACTGCACTTCTTTTGGAACTTTGCCTATCATTCACAATCATGATGAACGACAACAACAGTTTTTTTTGTTTTTTTTAAGATTTCTAAAGCTGATAAAAAAGCTTGAAAGAGGCGGCTAATAGGAGTAAACTGTTATGATCCACTGCCCGGACCATAGTTTATTTACTACGTTCACTTGTGTTTTCAGCTCCGTTTGAGTTTGTGTGTCTTGGTTGCCATGACGGCAAATTACATTCACCTGCCTCTGGTTAGTGTTCGGGACGCGCACTTGTTGCCCAGGCACTAATCAGAGGGCTATTTAGTCCATGCCTCGGCCTCACTCGGCCTGGTTTCTTAGTTTTTTTTTGTACAACAAGGGACGACGTTTGTTTCCTGCTCTCAACCTGCTAGCTTCCACGCTAGACTCTTTACCTTCTAGCTCCCATGCTAGCTCTTATAGTTTTTTTGCCTTGAGTGCAATGAGCACGTTTTTTTTCTTTGTTACCGTCTGAGTTATATATATAAATAAATAATTTCCAACCTGCTCGGTGTGTCCAAAGCCCGTCTGCATTCACGATGCGACCCAATCGTTACATAACAATTGTAGCCTTTAAAGCCCTCTAAAACAACTTCAAAACCCTTCATTAACGTTTTATATACATGATGGAAGTATATATATATATATATATATATATATATATATATATATATATATATATATATCCATCCATCCATTTTCTACCGCTTATTCCCTTTCGGGGTCGCGGGGGGCGCTGGCGCCTATATATATATATATATATATTAGGGATGTCTGATAATGGCTTTTTTGCCGATATCCGATATTGTCCAACTCTTAGTTACCGATTCCGATACGAAGAACCTTCATTCCAAACCACTCTGAGATCTGACCACCCCCTCACACTCCAGTTGTTTTCTGAAGAAGACCACATGAAGGCGACAATGTAAAACAGGGGGTGTCCAAAGTGCGGCCCGTAGCTTGTTTGTTATTGGCCATTCCAAAGACAAACACATCCGGCAAGTCAAGTTTTTTGCCTTCGCTGTGAGCGCCTTTTGTTTGGTACTTTTTGAGTAAAAATATTAAATATGTCTTTACCTTCACGCCGCGACCGGTCCAGTTCCTTTGCATTCCGGGAAAACAAACCACACGACAGTCCTAAATGGGCCCTAGTGTGTGAATGTTGTCTGTCTGTCTGTGTTGGCCTTGCGATGAGGTGGGGACTTATCTAGGGTGTCTCTCATGGACATACACCTGTTGTTGTGAATTTTGGACTAGCGACGGCAAATACATCAAAGCCGCGGAACAGAGACACACTATGGGCTTATACACACACACACACATCCACAAAAAAATATATGCCACACATACACCCTCCTGTCCCCCAATCCAACGCCCTCGACGCAATCCCATAGGGGTGATGAATGGATGGTCAGAGCCTGAGAGCTGCGGCCTACCACCATGACCTTGAACTACCTTCCCTCTGTTGCTAGATATCCCGAGATGTATGTTGTAATATATATGTGCTTTGCTATGGAGGTTTTTTTCTCACTCCGAACTGGGCCCCCTTAGGAGCCCAGTCTGGATTGTATTTTTTTACTCAACCTTCCCCAGCGTTTACCTTTTTCCCATCTTTTTACGGGGCGCCTTATGGCGACCCATCAGCGTTCTTGTTCTGTAACCCTGTACACTGTTTGTTTGTCTAATCTTGAACAGGTTTGTGCTGAAAACAAAGTTTCGTTGTACTTGTTGCAATGACAATAAAAACCTACCTACCTACCTAACCCACCTTCCCCACGAATGCAGCTGAGATAGGCTCCAGCGACCCCCCCGCAACCTCAAAAGGGACAAGCGGTAGGAAATGGATGGATGGATGGATGTTTTCTTGCCAATAACACAAAGCTAAGATATGGATGTGGTGTTGAGATAAAAGTACTGCTTCGAGTATCTACCATGAATTGATTAACGTCGACCCCGACTTAAACAAGTTGAAAAAACTTATTGGGGTGTTACCATATAGTGGTCAATTGTACAGAATATGTACTGTACTGTGCAATCTACTAATACATTCATTCATTCATTCATTTTCTACCGCTTATTCCCTTTCGGGGTCGCGGGGGGCGCTGGTGCCTACTAATACAACTTTCAATAAATCAATAATGTACACAATGGCCTTCACAGCCTTCAATTTAAATTCACGTGGCCCTCGCTGGATAAAGTTTGGACACCCCCTGATTTACTAGGGGTGTAACAGTGCACAGAAATTTCGGTTCGGTACGTACCTCGGTTTAGAGGTCACGGTTCGGTTCATTTTCGGTACAGTAAGAAACCAACAAAATATTAATTTTTTGGTTATTTATTTACCAAATTTGTAAACAATGGCTTTATCCTTTGAATATTGGGAACACTATAATAATTCTGCCTATGTAAATCCACATTAAACTGCCTAAACTTGTTGCTCGGATTAAATAAAATGACATATAAAAAGTGCAACATTAAACAGTTTCAAGTCAACTCATCATGCTTAATTTATTACAGCATTTGGGAAGCCTGTAATTGACTTTTATTATGTAAATGTTATATTTTTATCAACATGTGATAGCAGGGACCCTGCCATTCAAAACCAGGCTGCTACTGTGACGCTTGGCTGGGATCGCGGTAGCGGGTGGCGCTCGGGCACGGACACAGCGCAACAGTACGAAATATAGGTTTATTAAAACTAAAAACAGACTAAGAACAAAAACAACTTGCACTTGGCACAAAAGGCAAAACAAGGCGCTAGCATGGGAGCTAGGAAACACAAACGGCGAAGCACGGAAGCCAGCGAGTACCGAAACAGACAGCCGAGTCGTCACTTGTGAAACACAAACCGTATGTACACAAAACTACGAGGAGAGGATGAGTGAACGGAAAAGGCAGGCTTAAATACAGAAGTAAACAATTACCAACAGGTGAGCGTCAGAAAACAAGTAGCAGGTGGAACTAATATGAAACTATGGTAACGCAACAAACAAGGAAGTGCACAAACCAACTCAAAATCCAAATAACATATGATCATGATAGCTACATTACTATTGATTAATGCAACTACAGCTGAAAAAATAGTACAACAGCAATAGGAGAGACTATTCATCCCTGAACGCCATAGAGTTCATGTAGGCTTAATGATGCACTTACATTATTATATCACTAGCACACACACACACACACACACACACACACACACACACACACACACACACACACACACACACACACACACACACACACACACACACACACACTGCACAATGAGCTAACGTTACGCTAAAAGTTAATTAGCCTTCACCTCAAGCCAGGACTGCGAGCGAGCTGAGCTGCAGTTTGTTTCTAGAACGTCATCTAGAACGTTGACTAGGAGGTGTTTATTATAATTTGGGGAAAGTCCGCGGCACACCTGCTAAACACCTATCTGCTCGACGCTGAAGCGCTGACTGCATGCACTCTGGATACGCACTGCTGATTGGTTGTTACCGCTCTGAATACGCACTGCTGATTGGCTGTTACCGCTAGACATATAACCAATAAGATGGTTGTGTGGGTGGGACAATGCTGGGTGGTGTGTAGGAGACGGAGGCAGAACGGAGTGGAGCCGCTTGTTAAAGGCCTACTGAAATGAGATTTTCTTATTTAAACGGGGATAGCAGGTCCATTCTATGTGTCATACTTGATCATTTTGCGATATTGCCATATTTTTGCTGAAAGGATTTAGTAGAGAACATCCACGATAAAGTTTGCAACTTTTGGTCGCTAATAATAAAGCCTTGCCTGTACCGGAAGTAGCAGACGATGTGCGCGTGATGTCACGGGTTGTAGAGCTCCTCACATCTGAACATTGTTTACAATCATGGCCACCAGCAGCGAGAGTGATTCGGACCGAGAAAGCGACGATTTCCCCATTAATTTGAGCGAGGATGAAAGATTTGTGGACGAGGATAGTGAGAGTGAAGGACTAGAAAAAAAAAAAAGGAGAGGGCAGTGGGAGCGATTAAGATGTTATTAGACACATTTACTAGGATAATTCTGGAAAATCCCTTATCTGCTTATTGTGTTACTAGTGTTTTAGTGAGATTATATAGTCGTACCTGAAAGTCGGAGGGGTGTGGCTGCCAGTGTCTCCGAGGGAAGCCACGTTTCTTGACAAGGCGAAGGGAAGGCAGTTGTTGGGGCCGGGCTGAGCTTTATTTTCCCCTCCTTGAAGGTGGAAGCATCCCAAGTTCGGGGGCGGCCGATCTGAAGTCGCAGCTGCCTCTTTGACAGGTGCACAAGGAATGATGCAAACTCCGCTAATGTCTACGGTTAGAGCCGACTTATTAACCACAATTGTCTCACCGAAACCTGCTGGTTGACATGTGGTAGGGAACCGTGTTCGCTTGACCTCTCTGTTCCATAGTAAAGCTTTACTTTCGAGAATGTAAACAAGGAAACACCGGCTGTGTTTGTGTTGCTAAAGGCAGCTGTAATACACCGCTTCCCACCTACATCTTTCTTCTTTGACGTCTCCATTATTAATTGAACAAATTGCAAAAGATTCAGCAACACAGATGTCCAGAATACTGTGTAATTATGCGATTAAAGCAGACGACTTATAGCTGGGATCGGGCTGGAACAAAATGACCGCTACAATCCAAGACATCACGCGCACGTGTCATCACACTGACGGATACTTTGCGCAAAATTTAAAATTGCAATTTAGTAAACTAAAAAGGCCGTATTGGCATGTGTTGCAATGTTAATATTTCATCATTGATATATAAACTATCAGACTGCGTGGTCGCTAGTAGTGGCTTTCAGTAGGCCTTTAAGACTTTACTTCATATCTTCATGTGGAAACTCGTTAGGTACACCTCCGAATTGAACCGGAACCCCCGTACCGAAACGGTTCAATCCAAATACACGTAACGTTACACCCCTATGATTTACAAAAAGGCGGGGCTCATTAAAAAGTATGAATTGTAATCTCGCGCAAGCATTTCCAGTCCTGCCCGTCACCCCCCGGGGTCGCGTGTTGAACGTGACACGGGGCCCCTGACGACGGCGGCTAATTAGCGGCGCTAACGAGGCACATTGTTGCCGTGTGCTCGGCATGTCAACAGAAAAGGCGGCGGCGGGGCGGCGGTGGGGGGGGGGGTCGGAATTACGTAACACGCACATACAGTGGGGCAAAAATGTATTTAGTGAGCCACCCATTGTGCAAGTTCTCCCACTTAAAATGATGACAGAGGTCTGTAATTTTCATCATAGGTACACTTCAACTGTGAGAGACAGAATGTCCAGGAATTCACATTGTAGGAATTTTAAATAATTTATTTGTAAATTATGGTGGAAAATAAGTATTTGGTCACTTCAAACAAGGAAGATCTCTGGCTCTCACAGACCTGTAACTTCTTCTTTAAGAAGCTCTTCTGTCCTCCACTCCTTACCTGTATTAATGGTACATGTTTGAACTTGTTATCTGCATAAAAGACACCTATCTACAGCCTCAAACAGTCAGACTCCAAACTCCACTATGGCCAAGACCAAAGAGCTGTCGAAAAACACCAAGAAAAGAATTGTAGACCTGCACCAGACTGGGAAGACTGAATCTACAATAGGCAAGCAGCTCGGTGTGAAAAAATCAACTGTGGGAGCAATTATCAGAAAATGTAAGACATACAAGACCACTGATAATCTACCTCGATCTGGGGCTCCATGCAAGATCTCATCCCGTGGGGTCAAAATGATCATAAGAACGGTGAGCAAAAATCCCAGAACCACACGGGGGTACCTGGTGAATCACCTGCAGAGAGCTGGGACCAAAGTAACAAAGGTTACCATCAGTAGCACACTACGCCGACAAATCCTGCAGTGCCAGACGTGTCCCCCTGCTTAAGCCAGTGCATGTCCAGGCCTGTCTGAAGTTTGCCAAAGAGCACATGGATGATACAGCAGAGGATTGGGAGAGTGTCATGTGGTCAGATGAAAACCAAAATAGAACTTTTTGGTATAAACTCAACTCGTCGTGTTTAAGGAAGAAGAATACTGAGTTGCATCCCAAGAACACTATAACTACTGTGAAGCATGGGGGTGGAAACGTCATGCTTTGGGGCTGTTTTTCTGCTAAGGGGACAGGACGACTGATCCGTGTTAAGGAAAGAATGAAAGGGGCCATGTATCGTGAGATTTTGAGCCAAAACCTCCTTCCATCTGTGAGAGCTTTGAATGGTTGACCAAATACTTATTTTCAACCATAATTTACAAATAAATTCTTTAAAATTCCTACAATGTGAATTCCTGGATTTTCTTTTCACATTCTGTCTCTCACAGTTGAAGTGTACCTATGATGAAAATTACAGACCTCTGTCATCATTTTAAGTGGGTGAACTTGCACAATAGGCAAGCAGCTTGGTGGGAAATAATCAACTGTGGGAGCAATTATCAGAAAATGTAAGACATACAAGACCACTGATAATCTCCCTCGATCTGGGGCTCCACGCAAGATCTCATCCCGTGGGGTCAAAATGATCATGAGAACGGTGAGCAAAAATCCCAGAACCACACGGGGGGACCTGGTGAATCACCTGCAGAGAGCTGGGACCAAAGTAACAAAGGGACGGCGTGGCCCAGTGGGAGAGTGACCGTGCGCAACCCGAGGGTCCCTGGTTCAATCCCCACTAAGTACAAACCTTGTCAAGTCCGTTGTGTCCTTGAGCAAGACACTTCACCCTTGCTCTTGATGGGTGCTGGTTAGCGCCTTGCATGGCAGCTCCCTCCATCAATGTATGAATGTGTGTGTGAATGGGTGAATGTGGAAGTAGTGTCAAAGCGCTTTGAGTACCTTGAAGGTAGAAAAGCGCTATACAAGTACAACCAATTTATTTACCATCAGTAACACACTACGCCGACAGGTAATCAAATCCTGCAGTGCCAGACGTGTCCCCCTGCTTAAGCCAGTGCATGTCCAGGCCTGTCTGAAGTTTGCCAAAGAGCACATGGATGATATAGCAGAGGATTGGGAGAATGTCGTGTGGTCAGATGAAACCAAAATAGAACTTTTTGGTATAAACTCAACTTGTCGTGTTTGGAGGAAGAAGAATACTGAGTTGCATCCCAAGAACACCATACCTACTGTGAGGCATGGGGGTGGAAACATGATGCTTTGGGGCTGTTTTTCTGCTAAGGGGACAGGACGATTGATCCCTGTTAAGAAAAGAATGAATGGGGCCATGTATCGTGAGATTTTGAGCCAAAACCTCCTTCCATCAGTGAGAGCTTTGAATGGTTGATCAAATACTTATTTTCAACCATAATTTACAAATAAATTCTTTAAAATTCCTACAATGTGAATTCCTTGATTTTTTTTTCACATTCTGTCTCATAGTTGAAGTGTACCTATGATGAAAATTACAGACCTCTGTCATCATTTTAAGTGGGAGAACTTGCACAATAGGCAAGTAGCTTGGTGTGAAATAATCAACTGTGGGAGCAATTATCAGAAAATGTAAGACATACAAGACCACTGATAATCTCCCTCGATCTGGGGCTCCACGCAATATCTCATCCCGTGGGGTCAAAATGATCATGAGAACAGTGAGCAAAAATCCCAGAACCACACGGGGGGACCTGGTGAATGACCTGCAGAGAGCTGGGACCAAAATAACAAAGGGACGGCGTGGCCCAGTGGGAGAGTGACCGTGCGCAACCCGAGGGTCCCTGGTTCAATCTCCACTAAGTACAAACCTTGTCATGTCTGTTGTGCCCTTGAGCAAGACACTTCACCCTTGCTCTTGATGGGTGCTGGTTAGCGCCTTGCATGGCTCCCTCCATCAATGTATGAATGTGTGTGTGAATGGGTGAATGTGGAAGTAGTGTCAAAGCGCTTTGAGTACCTTGAAGGTAGAAAAGCGCTATACAAGTACAACCAATTTATTTACCATCAGTAATACACTACGCCGACAGGTAATCAAATCCTGCAGTGCCAGACGTGTCCCCCTGCTTAAGCCAGTGCATGTCCAGGCCTGTCTGAAGTTTGCCAACGAGCACATGGATGATACAGCAGAGGATTGGGAGAGTGTCATGTGGTCAGATGAAACCAAAATAGAACTTTTTGGTATAAACTCTTCGTGTTTGGAGGAAGAAGAATACTGAGTTGCATCCCAAGAACACCACACCTACTGTGAAGCATGGGGGTGGAAACGTCATGCTTTGGGGCTGTTTTTCTGCTAAGGGGACAGGATGATTGATCCATGTTAAGGAAAGAATGAATGAGGCCATGTATCGTGAGATTTTGAGCCTAAACCTCCTTCCATCAGTGAGAGCTTTGAATGGTTGACCAAATACTTATTTTCCACCATATTTTACAAATAAATTCTTTAAAAATTCCTGGATTTTCTTTTCACATTCTGTCTCTCACAGTTGAAGTGTACCTATGATGAAAATGACAGACCTCTGTCATCATTTGAAGCGGGAGAACTTGCACAATCGGTGGCCGACTAAATACTTTTTGGCCCCACTGTATTTGTGGACCGTCGACCTTCACTTCCTGCTTGTGTTGCCCCGCTCAGCCAATCGTCAGCCCCTCTGTGGGCGTGTATGTGTCGGAGCGGGTTAGCGCAGTGACCTTTGCCCTCGCAGGAAGCCAGCAGCGGCGAGATCACCGTCACTGTCAGCGGCGCGCGGCAACTCGCAAAGCGCCGGCGACCGGCACGAAGGTCCGCGTCGACACCCCCCCCCCACCAACACCACACACACACGTGGTACTCACGGCTGACCTCTGTTGCCATGGTTACCACCACAGGATGCTCAACTAATTTCATCACTTGACCGCCAGAGGGCAAATTGGGAGTTTTTGTACTTTTTCTTTCCGTTTTGATTTCCTCCCTCGCTCGCCATTCTGCCCTTTTCTTTCATTCTGCCGTGTCCATCTGTTTTTTGTCTTTGTCACTTCCTCTCTGCCATCTGCTCCGCTCTTCTTCACCTCCACCTTGGCTTCATGTTGCCTCCTTCATCTCCACTCGCATCGCTTTCATTTTCACTTCTGATGCCCCTCAGCCGTCCTCCTGTCTCCTCCGATCGCGCTCTCCTCGCTCCTTCCTTTCTGCTTCACCTCACCTCAACCTCCGAGTTCTTGCCCGCTCTCCTGTCGCGGGCTAGCGGCGACCTGCGAGCTACGCGTTAGCGTCCCGAGATGGTTTCACACGGCGCGTTCGGCGAGCGAGCACACACACATTCTTGTATTTCTTCGCTTCTTGAGACCTCCGAAAAATGCCTTCCTATTTAGACCACCCTTTCTAGGTACCGTATTTCCTTGAATTTACGCCGCGGCGCTGATTAATTTAAAACCTCTTCTCACTCCGGCACTTACCAAAGGCATGTGGTAAAGGCAAGCATGCGCTATTTAATTTAAAACCTCTTCTGACTTCGGCACTTACCAAAGGCATGTGGTAAAGGCAAGCATGCGCTAATTATTTTAAAACCTCTTCTCACTCCGGCACTTACCAAAGGCATGTGGTAAAGGCAAGCATGCGCTAATTATTTTAAAACCTCTTCTCACTCCGGCACTTACCAAAGGGATGCGGTAAATCTAGGCCTGCGCTTATAAATTTGAGTGTGATGTAAAGATACCATCATGAAAAGCACATTTAATTAAAAAATACTTTATTATGGTCTTACCTTTACTTATAAATGAAGTCCATGCACAGCTCCTTCTGATCAAAAGCATCGATAACTTGTTGATAGAAGTCTTCCTTATCTTTCTTCAGTTTTAAGTCTCTGTCTCGATGGAGATCTTCCTTTATTACCTCCTGCTTCGATTGAAAGGCCAGTTTAGAAAACGGTTTTATTTTAGATATGTAATCCTCCATGTTAAAAGTGCAAGCGAGAGGAAAAAATAAACGATCATTGCTCACGCTTGCTGCTTGTTGTCACTTCGAGTGGTCGCAAGAAGGATCACTACCGCCCTCTACCACCAGGAGGCGGGAGTCATTTAATGACTCATATTTGACACACGCATGCTAACATTACTATGCTAACTTTTTTAGCCGATTTCAGAATGTGTCAAGTACCCAGTTATAACAGTTAGCATGCTAACATTAATATGCTAACTTTTTTTTAACTGATTTTGCAGCCGAACACCTCAGAGTCAAAAAACTTCTTACCTGAATCATGCTAACTGTTAGCATGCTATTACTATGCCAGCTTTTTAGCCGGCTTTGCAGCTGAACGCCTCAGTGTCTTATAACTTTGTACTTGAAAAATGTAACTGTTAGCATGCTAAATTTTTAGCTAATTCACTTTTAAAACCGACACAGTCCATTTGAAAAATTCCTCCTTTTTGGGACCAACCTCATTTTGATGGATATCACCACCAGGGGGTGCAAATAAGACATTCTTTATTAGATGCAATGGTTTTCGTATTGAGACCATGATTTATGTCCTAACTTGTTCACCATACTTTTCCGTGTTGATGTCTCAAGAAGGGTAGAAATACAAGACCACACACACACACACACACACACACACACACACACACACACACACACACACACACACACACACACACACACATATATGATGTTGTGATAGCGGTGTCAGTCACAGTGTCAGCTCGCCGCTCTCGGCATAAACAGTCGGCACGGATACTCGTCCTTCCTGACGCGTGTCACATGACCCCTGCGGCGCCACACTCATTTTGCACAAAAACTTAACACAGGAAGCCAGTGACCGGCGCTCGACTTTTGGCCCCTCCCACCACCCCGCGCCAGAACGAGGGAAGACTCACCCTGCATCGCTGCTGTTCCCGCAGATCAAGGCGTCCTTGGCTCCTTCCACCTTGTAGAAGTTGTCTGCAACAAAACAACAAAGTGTTTGTTTGAACAGGTCGTCTCCGTGTTGACATTAGCTGCGATGCTAACCGTCGCCGGGGCTACTTGAAACATACAAACTCTTCGCTGGCTAACTTCTTGGAGCTAATTTGCGTGCATATATAATCATAGAATTTGTCAAGTACCCAGTTAGAGGACTATGAAGCTTTTGCACGTGAATTAGCTAAAAAGTTAGCATAATTCAGGTAACCAGTTATATGACTCCGAGGTGTTTGGCTGCGAAATCAGCTAAAAAAAAAAAAAAAGTTAGCATATTAATGTTAGCATGCTAACTGTTAGAATGTGTCAAGTACCCAGTTATAACAGCAAAAGTATTTAAAAAAGTTAGCATAGTAATGTTGCATGCTACCCGCTAGAATGTGTCAAGTACCCAGTGATAAAAGTTAGAAAAAATGTTTTTAAAAAAAGTTAGCATAGTAATGTTAGCATGCTAACTGTTAGAATGTGTCAAGTACCCAGTTATAACAGAAAAAGTGTTTTAAAAAGTTAGCATAGTAATGTTAGCATGCTACCCTCTAGAATGTGTCAAGTACCCAGTTAGAGGACTATGAAGCTTTTGCACGTGAATTAGCTAAAAAGTTAGCGTAATTCACGTAACCAGTTATATGACTCCGAGGTGTTTGGCTGCGAAATCAGCTAAAAAAAAAAAAAAGTTACCATAGTAATGTTAGCATGCTAACTGTTAGAATGTGTCAAGTACCCAGTTATAACATAAAAAGTTTTTTAAAAAGTTAGCATAGTAATGTTAGCATGCTACCAGCTAGAATGTGTCAAGTACCCAGTTATAAAAGTTAGAAAAAATTAAAAAAAAAAAAGTTAGCATAGTAATGTTAGCATGCTAGCTGTTAGAATGTGTCAAGTACCCAGTTATAACAGCAAAAGTATTTAAAAAAGTTAGCATAGTAATGTTAGCATGCTACCCTCTAGAATGTGTCAAGTACCCAGTTAGAGGACTATGAAGCTTTTGCACGTGAATTAGCTAAAAAGTTAGCGTAATTCAGGTAACCAGTTATATGACTCCGAGGTGTTTGGCTGCGAAATCAGCTAAAAAAAAAAAAAAGTTACCATAGTAATGTTAGCATGCTAACTGTTAGAATGTGTCAAGTACCCAGTTATAACATAAAAAGTTTTTTAAAAAGTTAGCATAGTAATGTTAGCATGCTACCAGCTAGAATGTGTCAAGTACCCAGTTATAAAAGTTAGAAAAAATGTTTTAAAAAAAAGTTAGCATAGTAATGTTAGCATGCTAACTGTTAGAATGTGTCAAGTACCCAGTTATAACAGAAAAAGTGTTTTAAAAAGTTAGCATAGTAATGTTAGCATGCTACCCTCTAGAATGTGTCAAGTACCCAGTTAGAGGACTATGAAGCTTTTGCACGTGAATTAGCTAAAAAGTTAGCGTAATTCACGTAACCAGTTATATGACTCCGAGGTGTTTGGCTGCGAAATCAGCTAAAAAAAAAAAAAAGTTAGCATAGTAATGTTAGCATGCTAACTGTTAGAATGTGTCAAGTACCCAGTTATAACAGAAAAAGTGTTTTAAAAAGTTAGCATAGTAATGTTAGCATGCTACCCTCTAGAATGTGACAAGTACCCAGTTATAACAGTTAGAAAAAATGTTTAAAAAAAAGTTAGCATAGTAATGTTAGCATGCTACCCTCTAGAATGTGTCAAGTACCCAGTTAGAGGACTATGAGGCTTTTGCACGTGAATTAGCTAAAACGTTAGCATAATTCAGGTAACCAGTTATATGACTCCGAGGTGTTTGGCTGCGAAATCAGCTAAAAAAAAAAAAAGTTACCATAGTAATGTTAGCATGCTAACTGTTAGAATGTGTCAAGTACCCAGTTATAACAGCAAAAGTATTTAAAAAAGTTAGCATAGTAATGTTGCATGCTACCCGCTAGAATGTGTCAAGTACCCAGTGATAAAAGTTAGAAAAAATGTTTTAAAAAAAGTTAGCATAGTAATGTTAGCATGCTAACTGTTAGAATGTGTCATGTACCCAGTTATAACAGAAAAAGTTTAAAAAAAAGTTAGCATAGTAATGTTAGCATGCTACCCTCTAGAATGTGTCAAGTACCCAGTTAGAGGACTATGAAGCTTTTGCATGTGAATTAACTAAAAAGTTAGCATAATTCAGGTAACCAGTTATATGACTCCGAGGTGTTTGGCTATAAAAATCAGCTAAAAAAAAAAAAAGTTAGCATAGTAATGTTAGCATGCTAACTGTTAGAATGTGTCAAGTACCTCAGTTATAACAGAAAAAGTTTTTTAAAAAGTTAGCATAGTAATGTTAGCATGCTACCCTCTAGAATGTGTCAAGTACCCAGTTATAACTGTTAGAAAAAATGTTTTTAAAAAAAGTTAGCATAGTAATGTTAGCATGCTAACTGTTAGAATGTGTCATGTACCCAGTTATAACAGAAAAAGTGTTTTAAAAAGTTAGCATAGTAATGTTGCATGCTACCCGCTAGAATGTGTCAAGTACCAAGTTATAAAAGTTAGAAAAAATGTTTTAAAAAAAAGTTAGCATAGTAATGTTAGCATGCTAACTGTTAGAATGTGTCAAGTACCCAGTTATAACAGAAAAAGTGTTTTAAAAAGTTAGCATAGTAATGTTAGCATGCTACCCGCTAGAATGTGTCAAGTACCCAGTTATAACAGTTAGAAAAAATGTTTAAAAAAAAAGTTAGCATAGTAATGTTAACATGCTAGCTGTTAGAATGTGTCAAGTACCCAGTTATAACAGCAATTTTTTTAAAAAAGAGTTAGCATAGTAATGTTAGCATGCTACCCTCTAGAATGTGTCAAGTACCCAGTTATAACAGTTAGAAAAAATGTTTTTAAAAAAAAGTTAGCATAGTAATGTTAGCATGCTAACTGTTAGAATGTGTCAAGTACCCAGTTATAACAGGAAAAGTTTTTTAAAAAGAGTTAGCATAGTAATGTTAGCATGCTACCCGCTAGAATGTGTCAAGTACCCAGTTATAACAGTTAGAAAAAATGTTTTTAAAAAAAGTTAGCATAGTAATGTTAACATGCTAACTGGTATAACTGGGTACTTGACACATTTTAACAGTTAGCATGCTAACATTGCTAATCCAATCCACTTTATTTATTTAGCACATTTAAAGGCCTACTGAAATGAGATTTTCTTATTCAAACGTGGATAGCAGGTCCATTCTATGTGTCATACTTGATCATTTCGCCATATTGCCATATTTTTGCTGAAAGGATTTAGTAGAGAACATCCACGATAAAGTCTGCAACTTTTGGTCGCTAATAAAAAAGCCTTGCCTGTACCGGAAGTAGCAGACGATGTGCGCGTGACGTCAACGGTTGTGGAGCTCCTCACATCTGAAAATTGTTTACAATCATTGCCACCAGCAGCGAGAGCGATTCGGACCGAGAAAGCGACGATTTCCCCATTAATTTGAGCGAGGATGAACGATTCGTGGATGAGGAAAGTTAGAGTGAAGGACTACAAAAAAAAGGCGAGGGCAGTGGGAGCGATTCAGATGTTATTAGACACATTTACTAGGATAATTCTGAAAAATCCCTTATCTGCTTATTGTGTTACTAGTGTTTTAGTGTGATTATATGATACCTGAAAGTCGGAGGGGTGTGGCCATGGGTGTGCTGACCACCAGTGTCTCTGGTGGGAAGAAGCTAGAGAGTCTGCAGCCGCAGGAGGACGCAAGGTCCGCTTATGTCTACGGTAAGAGCCGACTTATTACCACAATTTTCTCACCGAAACCTGCCGGTTGACATGTGGTCGGGAACCATGTTCGCTTGACCGCTCTGTTCCATAGTAAAGCTTCACCTTCAGGAATGTAAACAAGGAAACACCGGCTGTGTTTGTGTTGCTAAAGGCAGCTGCAATACACCGCTTCCCACCTACATCTTTCTTCTTTGACGTCTCCATTATTAATTGGACAAATTGCAAAAGATTCAGCAACACAGATGTCCAGAATACTGTGTAATTATGCGATTAAAGCAGACTACTTATAGGTTGGATCGGGCTGGAAAAAAAATGTCCTCTACAACTTGAGAAGTCACATACCGACGTTTTCAACAGGATACTTTGCACGAAATTTAAAATTGTAATTTAGTAAACTAAAAAGGCCGTATTGGCATGTGTTGCAATGTTAATATTTCATCATTGATATATAAACTATCAGACTGTGTGGTCGCTAGTAGTGGCTTTCAGTAGGCCTTTAAACAACAACATGTTTCCAAAGTGCTGCACAACAATATTAAAAACAACATTCAAATACTATGGGGCGGCATAGCTCGGTTGGTAGAGTGGCTGTGCCAGCAACTTAAGGGTTGCAGGTTCGATTCCCGCTTCTGCCATCCTAGTCACTGCCGTTGTGTCCTTGGGCAAGACACTTTACCCACCTGCTCCCAGTGCCACCCACACTGGTTTAAATGTAACTTAGATATTGGGTTTCACTATGTAAAAGCACTTTGAGTCACTAGAGAAAAGTGCTATATAAATATAATTCACTTCACTTCACTATCCTGAGCTCCACCAATGACTAAAAATGAATACTTATAAAACAAATATAAAAACAATATAAAATAAATATGATTAAGAAAACGATTTTTAGGGTGAAACCAATTAAAACAGTAAATAAAAAATCAACATTTTAAAACACAGAGTGTTTAACACTTAGTGTTAAAAGCCAGAGAATAAAAATGGGTCTTAAAACGAGACTTAAAACACTCCACTGTGGAAGCAGTTTGAATATGGAGGGCAGAATGTTCCAGAACCTAGGGCCGACCACAGAGAAGGAGGCCCTGTCTCCTACTATGCTAACTTTTAAAAAAAAAACATTTTTTCTAACTAGCGGGTAGCATGCTAACATCACTATGCTAACTTTTTTTAAAAAACATTTTTTCTAACTGTTACAACTAGGTATTTGACGCATTCTAGCGGGTAGCATGCTAACATCACTATGCTAACTTTTTAAAAAAACTTTTTCTGTTGTAACTGGGTACTTTGGAACGCCGGTTCGGCATCGTGGTACCGGGTCCGATTCCCTCGAGGATGCGTCAAACGAAGAACACAATAAAGGTAAGATCTAACAAATTTATTAACAAAAAGTGAGCTCTGAACAAAAACACTGGAGCTAATAAAAAGGGAAACAAAAGACGCTAGCGTGAAAGCTAGGAAATATAAAGAACTAAGATTTGGCACGATGGCACAAAAAATGAAAACAAAGATGATTAGCATGTGAGCTAAAGATGACAACAAAGTGGCTTAGCTAATGAGCTAGCGAGAAAAACATACCTGACGTTACTTGTTGCATGTGAGCAAATTAGAGTCCCAGAAAGAATAAACAGAAGAGGCTAGCTTATAAAGGGAAGGTAATTAGCAGAGAACAGGTGTGCAGGAACCGGGAGTAACAGCTGAAACTAATAAGTTACCATGGTGATGGACTAAACGGGAAATAAACGGATCAGACGGAGAATGAGAACAAAGATGGAAAAATAAACAATAATATTTGAAGATCCGAGTCACGGATCGCAACATACTTGACACATTCTAACAGTTAGCATGCTAACATTACTATGCTAACTTTTTAAAAAAAAACTTTTTCTGTTGTAACTGGGTACTTGACACATTCTAACAGTTAGCATGCTAACATTACTATGCTAACTTTTTTTAAAAAAACTTTTTCTGTTGTAACTGGGTACTTGACACATTCTAACAGTTAGCATGCTAACATTACTATGCTAACTTTTTAAAAAAAAACTTTTTCTGTTGTAACTGGGTACTTGACACATTCTAACACAGGGGTGTCAAACTCAAATAGAGAGTGGGCCAAAATTGAACAAATTAACCTTTTAATAGGGACCCAAACAAGTTTTGCATTAAATATTGAACAAGCAAGGCTTATATAACTTTAGTGTCGTCCAAAATCCAGTTTCAAATAATAATAATACAAAAAAAAAATCAATGGCATATCAAATAAAATTTTAATAAAAATGTAATGCCTTTTTTTCTATTTGTAATCTTCTGAGGTAAATATCACATTTTTTCCACATGCTAATAATAGATTTCAAAATAAAATAAAACATTCAAGCCTTGAAGTTGCAAGAGAAAATGCATGAATAAAACGTTAATTATTGGTCAGTTTGCTGGAAGTTTCCCGGAAGAGTTAGTGCTGCAAGGGGGTTCTGGGTATTTGTTCTGTTGTGTTGCGGTGCGGATGTTCCCCTGAAATGTATGTCATTCTTGTTTGGTGTGGGTTCACAGTGTGGCGCATATTTGTAACAGTGCTAAAGTTGTTTATACGGCCACCCTCAGTGTGACCTGTATGGCTGTTGACCAAGTATGCTTGCATTCACTTGTGTGTTTGTGAAAAGCCACAAATATTATGTGACACGCTGTTAGTATGGAGGAAAAGCCACAAATATTATGTGACACGCTGTTAGTATGGAGGAAAAGCCACAAATATTATGTGACACGCTGTTATTATGGAGGAAAAGCGGACGTGACGACAGGTTGTAGAGAACGCTAAAGGCAGTGCCTTAAATGCACGCCCCCAATATAGTTGTCCAGGTGGAAATCGGTAGAAATTTGGGAGAATGGTTGCCCCGGGAGATTTTCGGGAGGGGCACTGAACTTCGGGAGTCTACCGGGAAAATTGGGAGGGTTGGCAAGTATGAGTTTTAGCGGTGAATGCGGCATTACAGCGGCACCGACGCTGTATAACACCGGCGGGCCAGCTCTAATGCTAAATTGATATCGCCTCGAGGGCCAATTTAAATTACACGGCGGGCCAGATTTTGACACCCATGTTCTAACAGTTAGCATGCTAACATTACTATGCTACCTTTTTTTTTTCTTTTAGCTGATTTTACAGCCGAACACCTCGGAGTCATATAACTGGTCACCTGAATTATGCTGTTAGCATGCTTTTACCATGCCAGCTTTTTTTAGCCGATTTTGCAGCTGAACGCCACAGTAACTCTCTCCTTTGAGTCACACATTAAAAGCGTTACTAAAACGGCCTTCTTTCATCTCCGTAATATCGCTAAAATTCGCTCCATTTTGTCCACTAAAGACGCTGAGATCATTATCCATGCGTTTGTTACGCCTCGTCTCAGTTACTGTAACGTATTATTTTCGGGTCTCCCCATGTCTAGCATTAAAAGATTACAGTTGGTACAAAATGCGGCTGCTAGACTTTTGACAAGAACAAGAAAGTTTGATCACATTACGCCTGTACTGGCTCACCTGCACTGGCTTCCTGTGACTTTAAGGTTTTATTACTTACGTATAAAATACTACACGGCCTATCTCCATCCTATCTTGCCGATTGTATTGTACCATATGTCCCGGCAAGAAATCTGCGTTCAAAAGACTCCGGCTTATTAGTGATTCCTAAAGCCCAAAAAAAGTCTGCGGGCTATAGAGCGTTTTCTGTTAGGGCTCCAGTACTCTGGAATGCCCTCCCGGTAACAGTTCGAGATGCTACCTCAGTAGAAGCATTTAAGTCTCACCTTAAAACTCATCTGCATACTTTAGCCTTTAAATAGACCTCTTTTTTAAACCAGTTGATCTGCCGCTTATTTTCTTTTTTCTTCAATGTCCTTGTGGAGGGGGTCCGGTCCGATGACCATGGATGAAGTACTGGCTGTCCAGAGTAAAAACCCAGGATGGACCGCTCGTCGGGACCCAGGATGGACCGCTCGCCTGTCTATCGGTTGGGGACATCTCTACACTACTGATCCGCCTCCGCTTGGGATGGTTTCCTGTGGACGGGACTCTCGCTGCTGTCTTGAATCCGCTTTGTACTGAACTCTCGCGGCTGTGTTGGAGCCACTATGGATTGAACTTTCACAGTATCATGTTAGACCCGCTCGACATCCATTGCTTTCGGTCCCCTAGAGGGGGGGGGGGGGGTTGCCCACATCTGAGGTCCTCTCCAAGGTTTCTCATAGTCAGCATTGTCACTGGCGTCCCACTGGATGTGAATTCTCCCTGCCCACTGGGTGTGAGTTTTCCTTGCCCTTTTGTGGGTTCTTCCGAGGATGTCGTAGTCGTAATGGTCTGTGCAGTCCTTTGAGACATTTGTGATTTAGGGCTATATAAATAAACATTGATTGATTGATTGATTGATACTTGACGCATGCTAACATTACCATGCTAACTTAATATATATGCTAGAGTCATATATATGCTTGGCTCCTTCTACCTTGTAGAAGTTGTCTGCAACAAAACAAGAAAGCGTTTCAACAAGTCGTCTGCGGGCTGACATTAGCTGCGATGCTAACCGTCGCCTCCGCTGAGTGGCGGCCAGGGCGTGGGAGTGGGCGGGCTCGGGGTTAAAGGCCGGCAACATGAGGAAGGACGCGGGGGTGGGGGCGAGGGGGGGTAGTGCTCCCGTGCGAGGCGGCGTTGCGTAAGAAGACACGGGAGCAGACAAGCGGGGGTCGAAGACGCCTTCCACAGAAACACTGACCTTAAAAGCTAGCTTGACATTTTCATCCACTCGCCTTATGGGAACAACTTTCAGGATGCTCATCTTTTATTCAACGCACGCACACACACACACACACACACACACACACACACACACACACACACACACACACACACACACACTTCATCAGCCGCTAAGCATCCCACACAAAAGGAAGCAAAAGAGGCTTCCAGCATTATAAGAAAGTCTGGTCTCCTCAGCACAAACATCATGCAACAACTTTTATTTTGGCGGGACAGGTGTGGTCTTGACGCAAATAAAATGCGTACAAGACAACTTTTACTGTTTTTTTTTTTTTTTGCAGCACAACTTGTGACCTGAATTTGTGCTAACTGTTAGCATGCTATCACCCATTTTATACCGCTTGTCCCTTTCGAGATCGCGTGGGGTGCTGGGAACCTATCTCAGCTGCATTTTCCATGCCAGCTTTTTTAGGCAATTTTCGCCTCAGTCATGCTAACAGTTAGCATGCTAAATTTTGAGCTAATTCACATGCAAATGCTTCATAGTCATATAACTTTTCATTTAACTATTATAACTGGGTAATTAACAAATTTTAAAATCCGCTAAAAAAGTTGGCATAATAATGTTAGCATGCTAACTGTTACAACTGGTTACTTGACACATTCTAACAGTTAGTATGCTAACATTACTATGCTAAAAATTTTTTTTTTTTTACTTTTTTTATAACTGTTATAACTGGGTACTTGACACATTCTAACTGTTAGCATGCTAACATTACTAAGTTAACTTTTTTCAAAACTTTTTTCTAACCGTTATTACTGGGTACTTGACACATTCTAACTGTTAGCACGCTAACATTACTAAGCTAACTTTATAAAAAACTTTTTTCTAACTGTTATAACTGGGTACTTGACACATTAGAAAATCAGCTAAAAAAAAGTTAGCATAGTGATGTTGCCAAGCCAACTGTTATAACTTAATACAATGCTAAGTTATTTTTTTAAACTTTATTCTAACTATCATAACTGGGTACTTGATACATTCTAACTGTTAGCATGCTAACATTACCATGCTAACTTTTTAAAAAACTATTTTCTAATTGTTATAACTGGGTACTTGACACATTGTAAAATCAGCTAAAAAAAAGTTAGCATAGTGATGATGCCATGCCAACTGTTATAACTTAATACAATGCTAAGTTATTTTAAAAAAATGTTTTCTAACTATTATAACTGGGTACTTGATACGTTCTAACTGTTAGCATGCTAACATTACTATGCTGACTTTTTTTTAAAACTTTTTTCTAACTGTTATAACTGGGTACTTGACACATTGTAAAATCAGCTAAAATAAGTTAGCATAGATATGTTGCCATGCCAACTGTTATAACTTAATACAATGCTAAGTTATTTTTTTAAACTTTATTCTAACTGTTATAAC
The DNA here is from genome assembly GCF_033978795.1 of Nerophis ophidion. Classification (NCBI taxonomy): domain Eukaryota; kingdom Metazoa; phylum Chordata; class Actinopteri; order Syngnathiformes; family Syngnathidae; genus Nerophis; species Nerophis ophidion. Next base: position 8,083,262 of record NC_084625.1, read on the forward strand.
TGGGTACTTGATACATTTTAACTGTTAGCATGCTAACATTACTCATAAACTTTTTCTTTTTTTTCCAAATAATAATTAACTTAGAATTTCATGGCTGCAACACATGCCAAGGTAGTTGGGAAAGGGCATGTTCACCACTGTGTTACATCACATTTTCTTTTAACAACACTCAATAAACGTTTGGGAACTGAGGAAACTAATTGTTGAAGCTTTGAAAGTGGAATTCTTTCCCATTCTTGTTTTATGTAGAGCTTCAGTCGTTCAACAGTCCGGGGTCTCCGCTGTCGTATTTTACGCTTCATAATGCGCCAAACATTTTCGATGGGAGACATGTCTGGACTGCAGGCGGGCCAGGAAAATACCCACACTCTTTTACTACGCAGCCACGCTGTTGTAACACGTGGCTTGGCATTGTTTTGCTGAAATAAGCAGGGGCGTCCATGATAACGTTGCTTGGATGACACCATATGGACCATTTAGCATTAATGGTGCCTTCACAGATGTGTAAGTTACCCATGCCTTGGGCACTAATGCACCCCCATACCATCACAGATGCTGGCTTCTGAACTTTGCGCCTATAACAATCCGGATGGTTATTTTCCTCTTTGTTCCGGAGGACACCATATCCACAGTTTCCAAATATAATTTGAAATGTGGACTCGTCAGACCACAGAACACTTTTCCACTTTGCATCAGTCCATCTTAGATGAGCTCGGGCCCAGAGAAGCCGGCAGCGTTCATGGATGTTGTTGATAAAAAGCTTTCGCTTTGCATAGTAGAGCTTTAACTTGCACTTACAGATGTAGCGACCAACTGTATTTAGTGTCAGTGGTTTTCTAACGTGTTCCTGAGCCCTTGTGATGATATCCTTTACACACTGATGTCGGTTTTTGATGCAGTATCACCTGAGGGATCAAAGGTCCATAATATCATCGCTTATGTGCAGTGATTTCTCCAGATTCTCTGAACCTTTTGGTGATTTTACGGACCGTAGATGGTAAAATCCCAAAATTCCTTGCAATAGCTCGTTGAGAAATGTTGTTCTAAAACGGTTTGACAATTTGCTTACAAAGTGGTGACCCTCACCCCGTCCTTGTTTGTGATATACTTAGCATTTCATGGAAGCTGCTTTTATACCCAATCATGGCACCCACCTGTTCCCAATTAGCCTGCACACCTGTGGTATGTTCCATATAAGTATTTGATGAGCATTCCTCAACTTTATCAGTATTTATTGCCACCTTTTCCAACTTCTTTGTCAAGTGTTGCTGGCATTAAATTCTAAAGTTAATGATTATTTGCAACACAAAAAAAATGTTTATCAGTTCGAACATCAAATATGTTGTCTTTGTAGCACATTCAACTGAATATGGGTTGAAAATGATTTGCAAATCATTTTGCAAATTTCCCAACTTATATGGAAACGGGGTTTGTACATATAATGACAGAAAATAGCTGAAAGATGCACAACAACCCACAAAATGGCCGCCACAGACCACACGACATGGCGGTAGATGTTCAGCATCGCGAACATAGTCGCCATTGATCTGTACCGACAAACGCTTTCTGGCTCTCGGGTTTCACGGCAGCTTTTAGAGGTCGATACGGAGGCCTGCGGGGGGGACTTTTGTTTGTTTTATTTGTTGACGGCCGGCGACACAAATAGAAGGGGGCATCGGCATAGCGCAACAAACAAGACAACGGCGTGACCAAAGTTGTCCTCACCCTCGTCGTTGCGAAAGTCGTGCAAGGAAGGCCACGTCTTGTTGTTGCAGAAGAAGGACGCGTTGGCGGCCAGGCTTCCGTTGACGCAGTGCGCCGTGCTGCGCACGCACTTCTGGCGAAGGTTCCCCATGAAGAGCTGCAGGCCAATCAGGGCAAAGACGCTCAGGCAGAAGACGGTGAGGATCATCACGTCGGCCAGCTTCTTCACCGACTGGATCAGAGCGCCCACGATGGTCTTGAGGCCTTCAAAGTGGACCACAATGTTAGCGGGTTCTAAAAAAACGGGCTAAATATTACTATAAAAAGTCAAGCTTGGCGTATTAGAAAGACGTGGCTGAATGCAGAAAACAAACACACACAAAAAAAAGTAAAATCAAACTGAAGCACGGCAAACAGGTGAAGGACCAGCGAGCATGTGGGCCAACTCAAAACTGTTGACAACTTTCGAGGCACGACAGTGTTGAGTTGTGCGCCAACGGGGAATGAAGACACGGGGTGAAGAAAACATCGAGGAAGACGAGTGACGTCGGACACTTGCACATTAAACCTCACTTTTGCTACTTCTGTCCGAAAGAGAATTACTATTTGACTCTAAATCATGCGCTGTGATAAATCCTTAAGGCGGAAATGCACTTTTTTGGGGGGAATTTTGTCTATCATTCACAATCCTTATGTGAGACAAGAACACGGTTTTCTTTTTTTTTCATGCATTCTAACTCGTAAATAAATGCTAGCATAAGTCAGCTACAAAGGGAGTCCCTCTATTCCGCCTATAAAGCTGTGGAGAGACGGAGCCGACGGGCCGACGGCGGGGCGGGACACGCTTTGGCCGGGCTCAAGATGGCGGCCAGGAGGCGGAGTATGCAGCGGAACAAAGAGGCGGGAGTGACGCCGCCACAATCAAGATCAGGTGCGTGACCTGCCTATCCCCTCACAGCGTTTAAGAGGGGAGAAGGAGGTAGGAGCGAGAGAGAGAGTAGGAGTATCCGAAGCAGAGCAGAAACAACAATACAACACGAACGATCCAAGAATGAGCCCCAGGGGAAGACGACGTCACTGGCAGCCGAGACGAGCAGCGGAGGAGGAGGCGGTGAAAAGCGACCCGATCGACGCCGACGCTTTATTTGAAAAACATAAAAGGGGTCAAACCTGCTCGACGCAATGCCCTTCCTAAATGGTCCATGCAACCCACACGGTGACGGCTGGAGTCGTTCACAAAGGCGTTCTAAAACCAACTTCTAATAGCCTCAATTGGACATGTGCGATAATGGCTTTTTTGCCGATATCCGATATTGTCCACCTCTTAATTACCGATACAAAGAGCCTTCATTCCAGACCACTCGGAGATCTGACCACCCTCTCACACTCTTGTTGCGTTCTGACGAAGACAATCAGAGCGGTCCACATGAAGGCAACAATGGAAAACAGGGGGTGTCCAAAGTGTGGCCCGTAGCTTGTTTGTTTCTGGCCATTCCCAAGACAAACACATCAGGCAAAAAGAACACGGAGTAAAAAAATGCGAATTTCAATGCTAGCGTTAGCATGCTAACAGTTAGAGCAGGGGTGTCAAAGTAATTTTAGCTCAGGGGTGGCATGGAGGAAAATGTGTGCACATGCGGGCCCGACTTTTAAACTCATGGCATTACAACTAAAAAAGGAAGACAACTTCAGATTAGAAATGTCCGATAATGGCTTTTTTGCCGATATTCTGATATTGTCCAACTCTTAATTACAGATACCGATATCAACCGACACCGATATATACAGTCGTGGAATTAACACATTATGCCTAATTTTGTTGTGATGCCCCGCTGGATGCTTTAAACAATGTAACAAGGTTTACCAAAAATAAATCAACTCAAATTTTGGATAAAAATGCCAACATGGCACTGACATATTTATTATTGAAGTCAAAGAGTGCAATATTTTTTTTAAAACATGCCTCAAAACAGCAGCTTGGAATTTGGGAAATGCTCTCCCTGAGAGAGCATGAGGAGGTTAATGTGGTATCGGGGGGTGTATATTGTAGCATCCTGGAAGAGTTAGTGCTGCAAGGGGTTCCGGGTATTTGTCTGTTGTGTTTATGTTGTGTTACGGTGCGGATGTTCTCCCGAAATGTGTTTGTCATTCTTGTTTGGTGTGGGTTCACAGTGTGGCGCATATTTGTAACAGTGTTAAAGTTGTTTACACGGCCACCCTTAGTGTGACCTGCATGGCTGTTGACCAAGTATGCCTTGCATTCACTTGTGTGCGTGAAAAGCCGTAGATATTATGTGATTGGGCCGGCACACAAAGGCAGTGCTTTTAAGGTTTATTGTCGCTCTGTACTTCTCCCAAGAGGAGTTTATTTATAGCTAGAATTCACTGAAATTCAAGTGTTATGTGTTTGTATATATATATATATATATATATATATATACAAACACATAACACTTCTCTACCCATTGTTGTATTTGAAAGTGCAATGCATTTCAGCCAGTAGCACAGCCTTTAAATGAGCATAGGTATGGGCAGCATCTGTGACATTTTTAATTTGCAGGAAAGGAGTGAGTTTAGGGTTGAATTCTCCATCTTCGTTCTATTCACTGTCACTATCTTTCTAACCCTGCTCAACACCCTCTCTGATGACGCATTGCTGTGCGGCACGCAGAAAAGTGCACCAGAGTCTGGAATCTTCCATCTCTCCCTAGCTTCCCCCTTCCCCTTCGAGCAGTCCTAGATGAACTGAAATTATTTTCCCCAAACATTTTGGAACTTGGAAGCGTACTTCTTCTTACTGGTCATCTCCATGACTGTCTCTTCTTCGTTCTTCTGCTTCGTCTCTGTTATGTTTTTGGACATTACTACTTGCCGTAGTTTTGAAGCAATGCATGATGGGAATTTGGATGTCGTGTGTGAGTGTATTAACATGCCGGCTGGAATAAACACACGCTGAGAAATAGCTCTGTGCCTGCCTACTTTATGGGTTTTGTTTTCTGAGCAGTTGCACACTGAGCTCCAAAAGCCGTAGATGTTAAAACGGTATTGTTTTAGTTTTTCCTCTGTGTTTGTCTTTGTTTCCTGTCAGCGCTTTTATTTTGGTTATTTCCTGCTTTTCTCCCTGAGCGCTGTTTCTCCTCAGCTGCGGCTGAAAGGCACCTGGCCACACCTGGTGTCAATCAGCCGAATGCTATTTAAATCCATTTTGTCCTCCAGTCAGGTGCTGGAGTGTTGTAATTACGACTTGACATTGTCGATGTCGCTACTGCCTGTATCTTGTAGCTGTTTGCAGCGTGCTGTCTTTTCGTTCCTAGTTCCTGGTTTTCCAGTCCTCCTGTCTCCTAGTTCTTGGTTTGTGTTTTTTTTCAGAATTTTTGAACATTAAATTATGTTTTCCTGCACAAAGCCTGCCTTCTCTGCGTCTTGGGGTTCGTCACCACATGTGACAGGCACGCTGCTTATATGGAGGGAAAGCGGACGTGACGACAGACCGTCCTCACTCAGGAAATCGGGAGAAATTCGGGAGAATGGTTGTTCCGGGAGATTTTCGGGAGAGGCACTGAAATTCGTGAGTCTCCCGCAAGAATTCGGGAGGGTTGGTAAGTATGCTTTATGAGCGCAATAGTGTACATTTTATTTTACGAATTAAAAAGAAAAACAAGTGTTTAATCTTACAAACCCCGTTTCCATATGAGTTGGGAAAGTGTGTTAGATGTAAATATAAACAGAATACAATGATTTGCAAATCCTTTTCAACCCATATTCAGTTGAATGCACTACAAAGACAAGATATTTGATGTTCAAACTCATAAACTTTATTTTTTTTTTGCAAATAATAATTAACTTAGAATTTCATGGCTGCAACACGTGCCAAAGTAGTTGGGAAAGGGCATGTTCACCACTGTGTTACATCACCTTTTCTTTTAACAACACTCAATAAATGTTTGGGAACTGAGGAAACTAATTGTTGAAGTTTTGAAAGTGGAATTCTTTCCCATTCTTGTTTTATGTAGAGCTTCAGTTGTTCAACAGTCTTGTTGTCGTATTTTACGCTTCATAATGCGCCACACATTTTCGATGAGAGACAGGTCTGGACTGCAGGCGGGCCAGGAAAGTACCCGCACTCTTCTTTTACGAAGCCCTGCTGTTGTAACACATGCTGAATGTGGCTTGGCATTGTTTTACTGAAATAAGCAGGGGCGTTCATGAAAAAGACGGCGCTTAGATGGCAGCATATGTTGTTCCAAAACCTGTATTTACCTTTCAGCATTAATGGTGCCTTCACAGATGTGTAAGTTACCCATGCCTTGGGCACTAATGCACCCCCATACCATCACAGATGCTGGCTTTTGAACTTTGCGTCGATAACTGTCTGGATGGTTTGTTTCCCCTTTGGTCCGGATTACATGAATATATCCAATAGAAATTTGAAATGTGGACTTGTCAAACCACAGAACACTTTTCCACTTTGCATCAGTCCATCTTAGAGAAGCCGGCGGCGTTTCTGGATGTTGTTGATAAATGGCTTTCGCTTTGCATAGTAGAGCTTTAACTTGCACTTACGGATGTAGCGACAAACTGTATTTAGTGACAGTGGTTTTATGAAGTGTTCCTGAGCCCATGTGGTGATATCCTTTAGAGATTGATGTTGGTTTTTGATACAGTGCCGTCTGAGGGATCGAAGGACATGGTCATTCAATGTTGGTTTCCGGCCATGCCGCTTACATGGAGTGATTTCTACAGATTCTCTGAACCTTTTGATGATATTATGGACCGTAGATGTTGAAATCCCTAAATTTCTTGCAATTGCACTTTGAGAAACGTTGTTCTTAAACTGTTTGACTATTTGCTCACGCAGTTGTGGACAAAGGGGTGTACCTCGCCCCATCCTTTCTTGTGAAAGACTGAGCATTTTTTGGGAAGCTGTTTTTATACCCAATCATGGCACCCACCTGTTCCCAATTAGCCTGTTCCAAATAAGTGTTTGATGAGCATTCCTCAACTTTATCAGTATTTATTGCCACCTTTCCCAACTTCTTTGTCATGTGTTGCTGGCATCAAATTCTAAAGTTAATGATTATTTGCAAAAAAAAAATGTTTATCAGTTTGAACATCAAATATGTTGTCTTTGTAGCATATTCAACTGAATATGGGTTGAAAAGGATTTGCAAATCATTGTATTCCGTTTATATTTACATCTAACACAATTTCCCAACTCATATGGAAACGGGGTTTGTACATAAGGATTGTGAATGATAGGCAAAATTCCCCTTTAAGGCGCAGGAATACGTGTTGGTTGGTACTACTGACTGCATACTTTTAAACACGCTACCACAAACAGTCATGCTGTTATCGCTAGATGCTAACGTGCTAAGTGGCAACATACAGAGGTCAGCCAGCATCAGCCTGGACATTGTTTTAAATCTTTTAAACAACTTTCAAAATAAAATATCCAAATGACCACGAAATACTGAAACTGGATGTTGGTATTTATTGTTGGGCCTACAAGATGCTGCATCCTGGACCTCTGATGTCCACTTGTGTCCTGCATTCTACCAACGTGCATCACGCCGTGTGCTGACACGTAGGGGAGGTGGGGGGGCGGCCCTCCCCCGCGCTCACCTGGGATGACTGAGATGGTTTTGAGCGCTCGCAGAACCCTGAACGTCCGCAAGGCCGAGACACTACCCATGTCGACAAACTCAGTCACATATCTGCAACAAGGCCAGACACAAGCACAGAGACACAAAGAGGGCGTCACGCACATACACAAGCACGTGACACACACACACACACACACACACACACGCTTGGAGCTGCTCACAGGGACGCCACCTGGAGGGGACCACACCTGCGTGACCTCTGACCTCAGAAGCCAGACGTCAGCTCGCTGGCGTGTTTAGCTATCAAACCCTCCAGTCGACCTCCTGTTTTCAGCTTCCTTTGTCGGTGTCCCGTTGGCCACACCCGCCATTGCCCACGCATGGGGGGGGGGAAGGGGGGGCAGGAAGCAGAAGGGGAGGGAGGGGGCGGGGACTGAGCACAGACGGAATGGACATGGGGAGGACGTTTTTTTGTTTTTGTTTTGGTTTTTTTACGACCACACAGCAATGGCGAGCGTTTCCTCTCCCTTTCCCGCCCCTTACCTGGGATGACCGAGATGGTTTTCAGGGCTCTCAGGACTCTAAAGGTTCTCAGCGCCTGCAGGTTGCCTACTTTGATAAACTCTGTTAAGAGCCTGCAGGGGGCAGTGTGGCGTGTACAGCCACAACAGAAGAAGACAAAAGCTTAACATTCCAGTTTTTCACACGGAATAAACAGAAAATAAAGACCAATGTTGTTGAACAAGAACATTTTAACACTGTGTGTAACCTGATGTCATAAAATAATACAAACTGGAAAAAAGTGCAATTCTGGTAGAAAATGGCGTTTGAAAGCCCCAGGGTGAGTGGAGGGTTGGAACGGTGTGAATCGGATGAGAAATGTGGGGTATGGAGAAGTTTGTATATTGCTTATTAACTTGCAACGGGTAGAAATTCCTGGTAATTTGGGGATTTTCCGGACTGTGAACGTTGGCTTGAATGTGTAGGATGAGTGGAGTGTGTGGATGGTGGAAGGGTTTGAACTGGATGAGATATGAGAGAGTTGTAGAACTTTGAAAATGCACATTTATTTAAAATGAGAAATTCCAGGAAATTTGGGAAAACCAGAACAATTTAAAAATGGAAACAATTTCACAATTTTCCCAGATGATATAAAATGGGTTGGAGTGGAAGAGTTTTGATGGTGAAATGGTTGGAATGAGTTGAAATTGTAGAATGAGAAACCGAAAGAAAAAAAGGTTCGAAACAGGGCTTTGGAAAACCGGGAATTCCAGGAAAAAATTTTTACTTGGAAAATTGTCGTTTGAATGTTCAGGTTGAGTGGAGTGTGTGGAGGTTGGAACGGTGTGAATCGGATAAGAAATGTGGGATATGGAGAGGTTTGTATATTGCTTATTAATTTGCAACGGGTAGAAATTCCTGGTAATTTGGGAATTTTCCAGACTGTGAACGTTGGCTTGAATGTGTAGGATGAGTGGAGTGTGTGGACGGTGGAACGGTTTGAACTGGATGAGATATGTGGGAGTTCTAGAACTTTGAAATTGTACATGTATTTAAAATGAGAAATTCCAGGAAATTTGGGAAAACTAGAATATTTTAAAAATGGAAACAATTTCACAATTTTCCCAGATGGTATAAAATGGGTTGGAGTGGAAGAGTTTCGATGGTGAAATGGTTGGAATGGGTTGAAATTGTAGAAGGAGAAACCGAAAGAAAAAAAGGTTGGAAACAGGGCTTTGGAAAACCGGGAATTCCTGGAAAAAAATTTTACTTGGAAAATTGACGTTTGAATTTTCAGGGTGAGTGGAGTGTGTTGAGGTTGGAACCGTGTGAATCGGATGAGAAATGTGGGATATGGAGAGGTTTGTGTATTGCTTATTAACTTGCAACGGGTAGAAATTCCTGGTAATTTGGGGATTTTCCGGACTGTGAACGTTGGCTTGAATGTGTAGGATGAGTGGGGTGTGTGGATGGTGGAAGGGTTTGAACTGGATGAGATATGTGGGAGTTGTAGAACTTTAAAAATGTACATGTATTTAAAATGAGAAATTCCAGGAAATTTGGGAAAACTAGAATATTTTAAAAATGGAAAAGATTTCACAATTTTCCCAGATGATATAAAATGGGATGGAGTGGAAGAGTTTCAATGGTGAAATGGTTGGAATGGGTTGAAATTGTAGAAGGAGGACCCGAAAGAAAAAAAGGTTGGAAACAGGGCTTTGGAAAACCGGGAATTCCTGGAAAAAATTTTTACTTGGAAAATTGTCGTTTGAATGTTCAGGGTGAGTGGAGTGTGTGGAGGTTGGAACCGTGTGAATCGGATGAGAAATGTGGGGTATGGAGAGGTTTGTATATTGCTTATTAATTTGCAACGGGTAGAAATTCCTGGTAATTTGGGGATTTTCCGGACTGTGAACGTTGGCTTGAATGTGTAGGATGAGTGGAGTGTGTGAATGGTGGAAGAGTTTGAAGTGGATGAGATATGTGGGAGTTGTAGCACTTTGAAAATGTACATTTATTTAGAATGAGAAATTCCAGGAAATTTGTGAAAAATAGAATATTTTAAAAATGGAAGCAATTTTACACTTTTCCTAGATGATATAAAATGGGTTGGAGTGGAAGAGTTTTGATGGTGAAATGGTTGGAATGGGTTGAAATTGTAGAAAGAGAAGCCGAAAGAAAAAAGGTTGGAAACAGGGCTTTGGAAAACCGGAAATTCCTGGAAAAAAATTTTACTTGGAAAATTGTCGTTTGAATGTTCAGGGTGAGTGGAGTGTGTGGAGGTTGGAACCGTGTTAATCGGATGAGAAATGTGGGATATGGAGAGGTTTGAATATTGCTTATTAATTTGCAATGGGTAGAAATTCCTGGTAATAAGGGAATTTTCCAAACTGTGAACGTTGGCTTGAATGTGTAGGATGAGTGGGGTGTGTGGATGGTGGAAGGGTTTGAACTGGATGAGATATGAGGGAGTTGTAGCGCTTTGAAAATGTACATTTATTTAAAATGAGAAATTCCAGGAAATTTGGGAAAACCAGAACAATTTAAAAATGGAAACAATTTCACAATTTTCCTAGATGATATAAAATGGGTTGGAGTGGAAGAGTTTCGATGGTGAAATGGTTGGAATGGGTTGAAATTGTAGAAGGATGGGCCCAGAGAAGCCGGCGGCAATGGGTAGAAATTCCTGGTAATAAGGGAATTTTCCGGACTGTGAACGTTGGCTTGAACGTGCAGGATGAGTGGATTGTGTGGATGGTGGAACGGTTTGAAGTGGATGAGATATGTGGGAGTTGTAGCCCTTTGAAAATGTAGGTTTATTTAAAATGAGAATTTGCCGGAAATTTGGGAAAACTATAACATTTTAAAAATAGAAATAATATCACATATTTCCTAGACGAATGGGTTGGAGTTGGAATTTTTTTAATCGGTCAAGAAATGTTGACGTGGTAACACTTTGTAAATGAGAATATTTATTTCGGAATTTCTGGAATTTCTGATAAATCAGGCATTTGTACAAAAAAAAAAAAAAAGTGGAATGTTTTAATGGTGCAATAGGTTGAAATTGTACAAGGAGAACCCGAAAGAAAAAGGAAGAAATAGGGCTTTGGAAAATCGGGAATTCTGGGTATTCCTGGAAATTATTTTAACATAGTAGTTTGAATGTCCAGGATGAGTGGAGTGTCGAATCTGGTGAGAACTGTTGGAATTGCGCAAGTTAGAAAATTGGCCCATTCATTTTTCACGGAAAAAATGTCCCGGACAACCCGGAATTCCTTGTAATCTGGGATATATAGTTGCTCTCGATTCCCAGTCGAGCCGAGTGTTGTGACACTTTAACTGTTCTGATCAGATGGAAAACTCGGGAAGCGGAATGGTTTGAACTGGATGAGATATGTGGGAGTTGGTGCACTTTGAAAATGTCCTTTTAAAATGAGAATTCCCTGGAAATTTGGGAAAACCACATTTTAAAAATATAAATAATATTACAATTTTTCGAAATGATATGAATGGGTTGGAGTTGGAATTCTTTGAATCAGTCAAGAAATGTTGATGTAGTAACACTTTGTAATTGAGAAATTGTATCTTGGTATTCCTGGAATTTCAGGAAAAAACAGGCATTTGTACAAAAAGAAAAAAAATCGCTACATTTGATGTCCTAACCAAGTGGAATGTTTTGATAGTGGAATGGTTGGACTGGGTTGAAATTGTTGAAAGAAGCTGAAAGAAAAACGGGTGGAAATAGGGCTTTGGAAAACCAAGAATTCATGGAAATTTTTTGAACATGGAAAATAGTAGTTTGAATGTGCAGAATTCCTATAATTTTGGAAATTTGTACCAAAAATGAAAAATCAGTACATTTGATGTCCTAACCAAGTGACGGTGTAATGGGTTGAAATTGTAGACGGAGAAGTCAAAAGAAAAAGGTGGAAATGGGTCTTTGGAAAACCGGGAATTCTGGGAATTCCTGGAAATTATTTTGAAATAATAGTTTGAATGTCCAGGATGAGACGAGTGTCGAATCCGGTGAGAAATGTGGGAATTACGCAAGTAAGAAAATAGGCCCATTCTTTTCCAATGGGAAAAATGTCCCGGAAAACCTAGAATTCCTGGTATTTTGAGATATCTGGGATGACCTAAATATATTTTCTCTCGATTCCCAGCCGAGCCGAGCGTTTTGACACTTGAACTGTTCCGATCGGATGGAAAACTTGAAACAAAGTTTGTTGGAAGTGGAAGAATGGGTATACTGTATGTTTACACCATATGGCGTCCTCTGGTAAAGGTTGGTGTCAGTCAAACACAAGCAGAGCGCACTTCGCCTGCAAAGGAGGGTGTGGTTTGGGGTAGACAGAGCCAGGTTGGTGCCTGGCGACAGCGGCCGTTTTTACCCGCCCTTATGTCCATCGACTCATCTTCTGGCGAGCCGCTAACAGCCTTCGAGAAGAGCTCATATTTCTCCCCCCTTGACTGGCAGATTGATTGAATTACCGTGGGGGTGGCGGTAGGAGGGGAGGGTCGTTAGGGGCGGTGCTGATGGCGGCGGCAGTAAAAGCTTCAGTCTGTACTTTTTTTTAAAATTTATTGTTACTTTAATGTGTCAATGACAACTTTAATGACTCGGCTCATCGTGCGCTTCCTCCGTTTTGTTCCGTCAACTTTTTCGCACTCGCGCCAACTCAAGAACCCTGAGGTGCGGCAGCAAAAGGGGCGAGGCAAGGTGTGCCGATTGGTGGCAGGGGACACTGTTGCCATGGAAACTGTTACTCAGTGGGAGGGGCTGAGAGCATCAGTCTGACTCCTGTGTGTGTCCGGACGGGTGTGTCTATTTACTGACCATCACTCTGCTTTTAATAAAGCTTGAGGTGACGTTTCAGGGGCACAGTGTGTGTGTGTGTGTGTGTGTGTGTACGCTAATATGTGACTTATGTGTCCCTGTGCTGCTAAAGATCCATCTGACTGCAGGATGGTCCACGGGTCAAGGGCGGGCACCTACTGACACCGTGTGTGTGTGTGTGTGTGTGTTCTGGCAATGCTGAATTAATGGGGACATGGCTCTGTTTACACACATTTAGGGGACCTCTGACGGCATGGGGACCAAAAAAACAGGTCCCCTACAGGGAAACAAGCGTGTACAAGCTAACTGGGCAGTGGCCATTTTACCTCATTTTCTTTATGCCTCCACAACCTGTAGAAAGGGTGGTCCCCACAAGTCATGATCAATAACTTGGTCCCCATTCCAATGATAACCTGTGTGTGTGCGCGCGTGTGTGTGTTTTCTGGCAATGCTGACTTAATGAGGACATGGCTCTGTTTACACACATTTAGGGGACCTCTGACGGTATGGGGACCAAAAAAACAGGTCCCCTACAGGGAAACGAGCGTGTATGAGCTAACTGGGCAGTGGCCATTTTATCTCATTTTCTTTAAGTCTCCACAACCTGTAAGAAAGGGTGGTCCCCACAAGTCATGATCAAAAACTTGGTCCCCATTCCAAATGATGACCTGTGTGTGTGTGTGTGTGTGTGTGTGTGTGTGTGTGTGTGTGTGTGTGTGTGTGTGTGTGTGTGTGTGTGTGTGTTTTCTGGCAATGCTGACTTAATAGGGACATTGCTCTGTTTACACACATTTAGGGTATCTCTGACGGTACGGGGACCAAAAAAACAGGTCCCCTACAGGGAAACGAGCGTGTACGAGCTAACTGGGCAGTGGCCATTTTACCTCATTTTCTTTATGCCTCCACAACCTGTAGAAAGGGTGGTCCCCACAAGTCATGATCAAAAACTTGGTCCCCATTCCAAATGATGACCTGTGTGTGTGTGTGTTTTCTGGCAATGCTGACTTAATGGGGACATTGCTCTGTTTACACACATTTAGGGGACCTCTGACGGTATGAGGACCAAAAAAACAGGTCCCCTACAGGGAAACGAGCGTGTACGAGCTAACTGGGCAGTGGCCATTGTACCTAATTTTCTTTATGCCTCCACAACCTGTAGAAAGGGTGGTCCCCACAAGTCATGTTTAAAAACTTGGTCCCCATTCCAAATGATAACCTGTGTGTGTGTGTGTTTTCTGGCAATGCTGACTTAATGGGGACAGGGCTCTGTTTACACACATTTAGGGGACCTCCGACGGTATGAGGACCAAAAAAAACAGGTCCCCTAAAGGGAAACGAGCGTGTACGAGCTAACTGGGCAGTGGCCATTTTACCTCATTTTCTTTATGCCTCCACAACCTGTAGAAAGGATGGTCCCCACAAGTAATGATCAAAAAAACTTGGACCCCATTCCAAATGATAACCTGTGTGTGTGTGTGTTCTGGCAATGCTGACTTAATGGGGACATCGCTCTGTTTACACACATTTAGGGGACCTCTGACGGTATGGGGACCAAAAAAAACAGGTTCCCTACAGGGAAACGAGCGTGTCTGAGCTAACTGGGCAGTGGCCATTTTACCTAATTTTCTTTATGCTTCAACAACCTGTAGAAAGGGTGGTGCCCACAAGTCATGATCAAAAACTTGGTCCCCATTCCAAATGATAACCTGTGTGTGTGTGTGTTTTCTGGCAATGCTGACTTAATGGGGACATGGCTCTGTTTACACACATTTAGGGGACCTCCGACGGTATGAGGACCAAAAAAAACAGGTCCCCTAAAGGGAAACGAGCGTGTACGAGCTAACTGGGCAGTGGCCATTTTACCTCATTTTCTTTATGCCTCCACAACCTGTAGAAAGGATGGTCCCCACAAGTAATGATCAAAAAAACTTGGACCCCATTCCAAATGATAACCTGTGTGTGTGTGTGTTCTGGCAATGCTGACTTAATGGGGACATCGCTCTGTTTACACACATTTAGGGGACCTCTGACGGTATGGGGACCAAAAAAAACAGGTTCCCTACAGGGAAACGAGCGTGTCCGAGCTAACTGGGCAGTGGCCATTTTACCTAATTTTCTTTATGCTTCAACAACCTGTAGAAAGGGTGGTGCCCACAAGTCATGATCAAAAACTTGGTCCCCATTCCAATGATAACCTGTGTGTGTGCTGCGTATGTGTGTGTTTTCTGACAATGCTGACTTAATGGGGACATGGCTCTGTTTACACACATTTAGGGGACCTCTGACGGTATGGGGACCAAAAAAACAGGTCCCCTACAGGGAAATGAGCGTGTACGAGCTAACTGGGCAGTGGCCATTTTACCTCATTTTCTTTATGCCTCCACAACCTGTACAAAGGGTGGTCCCCACAAGTCATGTTTAAAAACTTGGTCCCCATTCCAAATGATAACCTGTGTGTGTGTGTGTGTTTTCTGGCAATGCTGACTTAATGGGGACATGGCTCTGTTTACACACATTTAGGGGACCTCCGACGGTATGAGGACCAAAAAAAACAGGTGCCCTAAAGGGAAACGAGCGTCTACGAGCTAACTGGGCAGTGGCCATTTTACCTCATTTTCTTTATGCCTCCACAACCTGTAGAAAGGATGGTCCCCACAAGTAATGATCAAAAACTTGGACCCCATTCCAAATGATAACCTGTGTGTGTGTGTGTGTGTGTGTGTTCGGGCAATGCTGACTTAATGGGGACATGGCTCCTTTTTACACACATTTAGGGGACCTCTGACGGTATGAGTACCAAAAAAAACGGTCCCCTACAGGGAAACGAGCGTGTACGAGCTAACTGGGCAGTGGCCATTTTACCTAATTTTCTTTATGCCTCCACAACATGTAGAAAGGGTGGTCCCCACAAGTCATGATCAAAAACTTGGTCCGTATTCCAAATGATAACCTGTGTGTGTGTGCGTGTGTGTTCTGGAAATGTTTATTTAATGGGGACATCGCTCTGTTTACACACATTTAGGGGACCTCTGACGGTATGGGGACCCAAAAAAACAGGTCCCCAACAGGGGCACCTTTTTAAATGATAGTCAGATCCGTTCTGAAGAGATTTTTAAGCTTTGGCCCATAAAAGATGTTCACTGAAAAGTAACATCTAATTTTACCTTTTTTTTATTATTATTATTTTTTTATATAAATGGTCCTCAGTAGTCACGTACAAATTTGTGTGAATTATGCAAAGTTATTGAAATTTGGTCCCCATGAACCATATCAACTCTTTTTCCCCAGGGTCCCCAGTAAGTATGATCAGCACATTACTTCATCAATCCAGAGCTAACGTGTACAAGCTAACTGGGCAGTGGCCATTTTACCTAATTTTTTTATGCCTCCACAACCTGTAGAAAGAGTAGGTCCCCACAAGTCATGATCAAAAACTTGGTCCCCATTCCAAATGATAACCTGTGTGTGTGTGTGTGTTACAATTCATGACTTGATGAAGAAATAATGAAATGAGAAAAGCTTGAAAGCAGAAAGTAACACAATATATTTCCCAGAATTCCTTGTAGTATTGTATTTTGTTTTTGTTATTGTAACAAATTGCTTCATGATTTTAGCAATGTACAGTTGTCGTTTTTTTCTTTACTTGTAGGAATGTTAATTTTTTTTAACAGATTCTTTTGCGTTTGAATTTTGTACAATTTGACATAGATTATGCTGACAAATTTATGTTAACTGTGCTCTAAAGTAGTGGTTCTCAAATGGGGGTACGCGTACCCCTGGTTGATTGATTGATTGATTGATACTTTTATTAGTAGATTGCACAGTACAGTACATATTCCGTACAATTGACCACTAAATGGTAACACCCGAATAAGTTTTTCAACTTGTTTAAGTCGGGGTCCAAGTTAATCAATTCATGGGGTACTTGAAGGTGTGCCAAGGGGTACGTGAGATTTTTCAAAACATTTCTAAAAATAGCAACAATTCAAAAATCCTTTACAAATGTATTTATTAAATAATACTTCAACAAAAAAATGATGTAAGTTCATAAACTGTGAAAAGAAATGCAACAATGCAATATTCAGTGTTGACAGCTAGATTTTTTGTGGACATGTTCCATAAATATTGATGTTAACGATTTCTTTTTTTGTGAAGAAATGTTTAGAATGAAGTTCATGAATCCAGACGGATCTCTATTACAATCCCCAAAGAGGACACTTTAAGTTGATGATTACTTCTATGTGTAGAAATCTTTATTTATAATTGAATCAATTGTTTATTTTTCAACAAGTTTTTTAGTTATTTTTATATCTTTTTTTCCAAATAGTTCAAGAAAGACCACTACAAATGAGCAATATTTTGCACTGTGATACAATTTAATAAATCAGAAACTGATGACATAGTGCTGTATTTTACTTCTTTATCTCTTTTTTTTCAACCAAAAATGCTTTGCTCTGATTAGGGGGTACTTAAATAAAAAAAATTTCACAGGGAGTACATCACTGAAAAAAGGTTGAGAACCACTGCTCTAAAGTAAGCTTGTATTTACTATTATTGCTATTATACGGTCAACTGAAACGCTTTTGAGGGCTTTAGTACACTCAAAAACTTTGCCGAACTTTGGACACCGATGGGCCAATACAGGGGTAGGGAACCTACGGCTCTAGAGCCAGATGTGGCTCTTTTGATGACTGCATCTGGCTCTCAGATAAATCTTAGCTGACATTGCTTAACACGATAAGTCATGAATAATTCCGCTGGTAATCACAGTGTCAAAAATAACGTTCAAAATATAAAACATTCTCATGCATTTTTATCCATCCATCCGGTTTCTACCGCACCTGTTCAAGAAGTCTCATTAATGGAAAGAAGTATTTTATTTATTTTTGGTTAGCCTCAGAATAACAATGTTATTAAAAAGAATAAGAGAAATGTTGGTCTTTCTTAAAAACGCACGCATATAGTTGTATTCAGTGTTAAAAAAAATAAAATGATATGGCTCTTAGGGAAATACTTTTAAAAATATTTGGCTTGTATGGCTCTCTCAGCCAAAAAGGCTCCCGACCCCTGGGCTAATATATGTAAAAGTATTTATTTCTTCTCAAACTTGGTGGGTGTGGCTTGAATACCAGTGCACTCTATAGCAGTGGTCCCCGACCTTTTTTTTATCCGCGGACCGGTCAACGCTTAAGAATTTGTCCCGCGGCCCGGGGGAGGGGGGGTCCTTATTTTATTTTAATTTTTTTTCGTTTTCTTCTTTGTCATGAAAAAGGGACGTTTTTGGCACGAAAAGGGGAGGTTTTTGTGGTTGGTGCACTAATTGTAAGTGTATATTGTGTTTTTTATGTTGATTTAATAAAAATAAAAAAATATACGGGCTTCACGGTGGCAGAGGGGTTAGTGCGTCTGCCTCACAATACAAAGTTCCTGCAGTCCTGGGTTCAAATCCAGGCTCGGGATCTTTCTGTGTGGAGTTTACGGGCTTCACGGTGGCAGAGGGGTTAGTGCGTCTGCCTCACAATACAAAGTTCCTGCAGTCCTGGGTTCAAATCCAGGCTCGGGATCTTTCTGTGTGGAGTTTGCATGTTCTCCCCGTGACTGCGTGGGTTCCCTCCGGGTACTCCGGCTTCCTCCCACTTCCAAAAACATGCACCTGGGGATAGGTTGATTGGCAACACTAAATTGGCCCTAGTGTGTGAATGTTGTCTATCTGTGTTGGCCCTGCGATGAGGTGGCGACTTGTCCAGGGTGTACCCCGCCTTCCGCCCGATTGTAGCTGAGATAGGCGCCAGCGCCCCCCGCGACCCCGAAAGGGAATAAGCGGTAGAAAACAGACGGACGGACGGAAAAAAATATACATATATATATATTTTTTTTAATAAAAAATTCTTCTGCGGCCCGGTGGTTGGGGACCACTGCTCTATAGTCCGGAAAATACTGTAATTCGATGTAAAGAATTTTCATTGTTTGTTTTATCCCCGTCTTCCGTGATGGAAGCGTAATGTTTCACGCAGCAACCACCAGAAGTGGCGCCCGACTGTCTTAAATTAATGCTGGCTTTTTCTTTCAGAGCGGCCATTTTGCCCAGAGGGCAATGAGTGCTTGGGGTCACACGAGGGCACCTTCATCAAGATGCTCCAATTTAGTAGCCCGCCATCAGCACAGGACGTGGCGCTTAATTAGACGGCGGTAACCCCCGAGCCGAGCCCAGGGGGAGGGGCGAGGGGGGGGGTCAATCATTGATCGGATCGGTTCATTGCAATCATTTATCTTCCAGACGGCGTCCCCCGGCCGCACGGCTCACACGCTTGCCTCGCTGATTGATCGCCACCTGATCGCAAAGCAAACTGAAGCGGAGCGATTTTCCATCACTCACTCAATTAGTGGAGTGGAAGGGTCGCGCTCTTTTCCTTTCTGAGGCAAACGTTGGACGGTCGCCATGTTGGGAGGAGAGAGGGGGCGCCGATGACGACTGCTTGCGAGCTCCGCCGGCGGCCATGTCGCTCCTCAGCTGACACTTCATTGCAACTCTGTGACGCCGCGGTCTCTTATTTGCTCCGACAGCGCTTCTCCCTGACGCTGCAAACATGTCCGACCTGGATTAGGCTCTCACACGCCTAACCCGCACATGGACAACCTCAATGTAAAAAAAACCTCAATAGTGGCTGCTGGTTGCAGGAGCTCTGCTTAAAGGCCTACTGAAAGCCACTATTACCAACCACGCAGTTTGATTTTTGTGAGTTTTGTTGATGTTATTGACTTATGTGGAGTGTGCTAATCAGACATATTTGGTCACTGCATGACTGTAGGATAATTGATGCTAACATGCTATTTAGGCTAGCTGCATGTACATTTTGCATTATTATGCGTCGTTTGTAGCTATATTTGAGCTCATTTAGTTTCCTTTAAAGGGGAACATTATCACCAGACCTATGTAAGCGTCAATATGGTGCAGAAAAAAGACCATATATTTTTTAACCGATTTCCGAACTCTAAATGGGTGAATTTTGGCGAATTAAACGCCTTTCTGTTTATCGCGCTGGAGGCGATGACGTCAGAATGTGACGTCGCCGAGGTAACACACCCGCCATTTTCATTTTCAACACATTACAAACACCGGGTCTCAGCTCTGTTATTTTCCGTTTTTTTGACAATTTTTTGGAACCTTGGAGACATCATGCCTCGTCGGTGTGTTGTCGGAGGGTGTAACAACACTAACAGGGAGGGATTCAAGTTGCACCACTGGCCCGAAGATGCCAAAGTGTCTGAAGCCAGACCCCCATTGAATGTGCTGGAGTGTCTCCACATTTTACCGGCGATGCTAAGGCAGACATGGCACAGAGATGTATGGATAACCTGTAGATGCATTTGCAACGATAGTCAACGAAATCACAAAGGTGAGTTTTGTTGATGTTGGCTGCCAGCTAATCGATGCTAACATGCTACGCTAATCGATGCTAACATGCTATTTACCGGCGGTGCTAAAGCAGACATGGCACAGAGATGTATGGATAACCTGCAGATGCATTTGCAACGATAGTCAACGAAATCACAAAGGTGAGTTTTGTTGATGTTGGCTGCCAGCTAATCGATGCTAACATGCAACGCTAATCGATGCTAACATGCTATTTACCGGCGGTGCTAAAGCAGACATGGCACAGAGATGTATGGATAACCTGCAGATGCATTTGCAACGATAGTCAACGAAATCACAAAGGTGAGTTTTGTTGATGTTGACTGCCAGCTAATCGATGCTAACATGCTACGCTAATCGATGCTAACATGCTATTTACCGGCGGTGCTAAAGCAGACATGGCACAGAGATGTATGGATAACCTGCAGATGCTTTTGCAACTATATTACGCTTCCTTCCACGCACATTTAATGCGAATAAAACACTTACCAATCGACGGATTTAAGTTGCTCCAGTGTCAAAAGATGCGAAAGTCCTGATCGTTTGGTCCGCACATTTTACCGGCGATGCTAACGCAGCCATTCGGCCATGCTATGGCTATGAATAGCCTCAATAGCTATTCGCTCAATAGCTTCAGTTTCTTCTTCAATATTTTCATACTCCAACCATCTTTTTCAATACATGCGTAATCTGTTGAATCGCTTAAGCCGCTGAAATCCGAGTTTGAATCCGAGCTAATGTCGCTATATCTTGCTGTGGTATTCCCATTGTTTGTTTACATTGGCAGCACTGTGTGACGTCACAGGGAAATGGACAGTGGTTTCGAAGATAGCGAAAATAAGGCACTTTAAAGCTTTATTTAGGGATATTCCGAGACCGTTAAAATTTTGAAAAAAACTTCAAAAAATAAAACAAGCCACTGGGAACTGATTTTTATTGTTTTTAACCCTTTTGAAATTGTGACAATGTTCCCCTTTAAAGGCCTGCTGAAACCCACTACTACTGACCACACAGTCTGATAGTTTATATATCAATGATGAAATATTAACATTGCAACACATGCCAATACGGCCTTTTTAGTTTACTAAATTACATGTTTAAAATTCCCGCGAACTTTCCTGTTGAAAACGTCGCGGAACGATGTCGCTTATGATGACGCGTGTTTGTGACGTTATTGGTTGGAGGGGACATATTAGCCCAGCACCACCTAAAAGTCGTCTCTTTTCATCGCGCAATTCCACAGTATTCTGGACATCTGTGTTGCTGAATCTTTTGCAATTTGTTCAATTAATAATGGAGAAGTCAAAGTACAAAAGATGGAGGTGGGAAACTTTAGCCTTTAGCTACACAAACACACAGTGTTTCCTTGTTTAAAATTACCCGGAGGTGAAGCTTTACTATGGATCAGAGCGGTCAAGCGAACATGGATCCCCACTACATCTCAACCGGCAGTTTTCGGTGAGAAAATTGTGGAAATAACTCGCCTCTTACCGGAGATCGGCGGAGCCAGCGTCTTCCTGCAGCTGCTGTGACTTCTCTCAGAGACTCAGGCGTCAAAACACCCGTAGGACATACCCCTCCGACGTTGAGGTACTATTTACCTCACTAAAACACTAGAATTATCCTAGTAAATGTGTCTAAAAACATCTGAATCACTGTCACTGCAATCGCCTTTTTTTTGGCCTTCACTCTAAATTTCCTCATCCACGAATCTTTCATCCTCGCTCAAATTAATGGGGAAATTGTCGCTTTCTCGGTCTGAATAGCTCTTGCTGCTGGAGGCTCACATTATAAATAATGTGAGGATGTGAAGAGCCCTACAACCAGTGACGTCACACGCACATCGTCTACTTCCGGTACAGGCAAGGCTTTTTTATTAGTGACCTAAAGTTGCGAACTTTATCATTGATGTTCTCTACTAAATCCTTTCAGCAAAAATATGGCAATATTGCGAAATGATCAAGTATGACACATAGAATGGACCTGCTATCCCCGTTTAAATAAGAAAATCTCATTTCAGTAGGCCTTTAACTTGTTTGTTCTTGTTTTTTGCCTTTTGGTTCGGGCCCTTTCGGGACTGCGCAACAATGGGTTGGCTCTTCTGTGACGTCTGCGGTCCTTTTTTGTGGATCTGCCTTGGCCATGTTTGCACCGCCTCTCTGCGTGGAGAGACCGGAGGAGATGCGTCTGGATGGACGGGCTTCACGGAGTCCTGGCTGAACGAGCGTCTATCGGACACTTTGCTCTCTCTATCGGACATTGGACGAGAGCTAGTGGGCGGCCCAGGACTGAGTTGGCTCTCTCGGTTGCTTTGTTGGGCCTGTTCCTGTCTCTGACAAGTGCGGCCCCCGACCCCATCAGACAATGGCATGGAGCATTGCAAAGGCCACCGCGGTGTATGTGGGTGTTGAAATTGTGTTTTTGTTTTGTTTTGTCAATGCATGGTGCGATCATATGTGTGTGACATGCATTATTCGTTGTGTTTTTTCGGTAGAAACATTCAAGTCGCACCTTAAAACTCATTGATGACATGCTTTAGCTTTTAAATAGACCGTTTTAGACCAGTTGACCTGCCGCTTCTCTTTTTTCTGCCCTTACCAGAAAGCCTGGAGAATGTGCTAGCTGTTTCTCGATCATGCTCTAGTGGGGACCACTCCTTTTTGATCTGGATGGAGACTTCCTACAAACCTCTGCTGGACTGGACTTTCACGTTAATATAAATATATACTATATATTTTTTAAATAAAGACTATTTATGTATTTAATATTTGATACGCTGAGATCTTTATTCATGCGTTCGTTACGTCTCGTCTCGATTACTGTAACGTATTATTTTCGTGTGTGCGTAACATGTATTATTCGTTGTGTTTTTTTCGGTAGAAACATTCAAGTCGCACCTTAAAACTCATTGATATGCTTTATCTTTTAAATAGACGGTTTTAGACCAGTTGACCTGCCGCTTCTCTTTTCTGCCCTTACCAGAAAGCCACAGAAAATCCCTGGAGAGATACTAGTGTTAAGTATGTGCTAGCAGTTTCTAGATCACGCCCTAGTGGGGACCACTTCTTTTTGATCTGGATGGAGACCTCCTACAAGCCTCTGCTGCACTGGACTCTCATGTTAATATAAATATATATATTTTTTTAATATAAAGACTATTTATGTGTTTAATATTTGATACGCTGAGATCATTATTCATGCGTTCGTTACGTCTCGTCTCGATTACTGTAACGTATTATTTTCGTATGTGCGTAACATGTATTATTCGTTGTGTTTTTTTCGGTAGAAGCATTCAAGTCGCACCTTAAAACTCATTGATATGTTTTATCTATTAAATAGACGGTTTTAGACCGGTTGACCTGCTGCTTCTCTTTTTTGCCCTTACCAGAAAGCTGCAGATATTTCTTGGAGAGATACCAGTCTGGAGGACGTGCTAGCTGTTTCTAGATCACGCCCTAGTGGGGACCACTCCTTTATGATCTAAAAGCCTCTGCTGGACTGGACTCTCACGCTAATATAAATAGATTTTTTTTTTAAATAAAGACTATTTATGTATTTAATATTTGATACGCTGAGATCATTATTCATGTATTCGTTACGTCTCGTTTCAATTACTGTAACGTATTACTTTCGGGTACCCCCATGTCTAGCATTAAAAGATTACAGTTGGTACAAAATACGGCTGCTGGACTTTTGACAAGAACAAGAAAGTTTGATCACATTACGCCTGTACTGGCTCACCTGCACTGGCTTCCTGTGCACTTAAGATGTGACTTTAAGGTTTTACTACTTACGTATAAAATACTACACGGTCTAGCTCCATCCTATCTTGCCGATTGTATTGTACCATATGTCCCGGCAAGAAATCTGCGTTCAAAGGACTCCGGCTTATTAGTGATTCCCAAAGCCCAAGAAAAGTCTGCGGGCTATAGAGCGTTTTCCGTTCGGGCTCCAGTACTCTGGAATGCCCTCCCGGTAACAGTTCGAGATGCTACCTCAGTAGAAGCATTTAAGTCCCATCTTAAAACTTATTTGTATACTCCAGCTTTTAAATAGACCCCCTTTTTAGACCAGTTGATCTGCCGTTTCTTTTCTTTTCTGCTCTGCCCCCCTATCCCTTGTGGAAGGGGAGGCACAGGTCCGGTGGTCATGGATGAAATACTGGCTGTCCAGAGTCGCCTGTGCATCGGTTGGGTACATCTCTTTGCTGCTGACCCGTCTCCGCTCGGGATGGTCTCCTGCTGGCCCCACTATGGACTGGACTCTCACTATTATGTTAGATCCACTATGGACTGGACTTTCACAATATTATGTCAGACTCACTCGACGTCCATTGCATTCGGTCTCCCTTAGAGGCGGGGCGTCACCCACATCTGCGGTCCTCTAGAAAGGTTTCTCACAGTCATTCTCACTGACATCCCACTGGGTTGTGAGTTTTTCCTTGCCCTAATGTGGGATCTGAACGGAGGATGTCGTTGTGGCTTGTGCAGCCCTTTGAGACACTGTGATTTAGGTCTATATAAATAAACATTGATTGATTGATTTGTTTACTTACTATGGTATATTAATTATTTATTCACTGTTCTGTTACAGAGAGCAAGGTAATACGATAAAAATATTGTATGAAAAGGGGTAGGATTAAATAAGCTCAGCTTCTTCCTACTCCTTTTCGGACGTGCTGTAATGAAACAACTGGAAATGTGTGATGCATTACATTGTATCGTATGCACGTTCCAAATAAACTGAAACTGAACTCAACTGTACCCACTTGGCATCCATGGCAGCCGGTCACCCAGGATAGTGGGTTAGACCAGTGATGACATCGTGCTTTGTGCAGCCTTTCGAGGCACTCAATCAATCAATCAATGTTTATTTACATAGCCCTAAATCACAAGTGTCTCAAAGGGCTGCACAAGCCACGACGACATCCACGGTACAGTGCCCACATAAGGGCAAGGAAAAACTCACCTCAGCGGGATATCGATGTTAATGAGTATGAGAAACCTTGGAGAGGACCGCATATGTGGGCAACCCACCCGAAAACAATGGACGTTGAGTGGGTCTAATATAATATTGTAAGAATACAGTCCGTAGTGGATCTGATATAATAGTGAGAGTCCAGTCCGGTAGTGGAGCCAGCCGGAGACCATCTAAAGCGGAGACGGGTCAGCAGTGCAGAATGTCCCCAACCGATGCACAGGCGAGCTGATTAATGACTGTATAAATAATCTTTGATTGGTTTTCCTTTTGTAGCTGTGTGTAGAAATGGCGCCGCTGGAGTAGCAAATGGTTTCATTAGATCCGGGCTGTTTTAACATCTTTTATGTCCTTTTGTGATCTTCGACGGTTCCCTCTTGTTTTCATGTGAGCAGCAAAGCAAGCACCGCAATGGCCTTATTGAAATTGATGTGTTTTATTATTATTATCCTTTTTGAGGCCCTTAACAAGCACAAAAAAAAAACTGAATTTACAGGTGCGTCATGTTCAACGAATAGAATGATATAAAAACGCAGGAAACGTCTATTGTGAAGTGAAGTGAATTATATTTATATAGCGCTTTTCTCTAGTGACTCAAAGCACTTTACACCCAATATCTAAGTTACATTTAAAGCAGTGTGGGTGGCACTGGGAGCAGGTGGGTAAAGTGTCTTGCCCAAGGACACAACAGCAGTGACTAGGATGGCAGAAGCGGGGATCGAACCTGCAACCCTGCACGGCCGCTCTACCAACCGAGCTATACCGTACAACATACTTTACGTTGATCAAGAGATTTAAACTTTGAGTAAAATATAAGTATGTTTACTTACATTTTCTATGATTAAAACCCAGGATTAAAGATAGGATGCACATACAAGTCTCAATAACCCATATCTGAAAAGAAACAGGAAGTCGGCCATCTTCCTTTCCGGCTGCCATTTTTCGGCCAATAACAAGGGTTGTTTCCCCACTGTGGGAGAAATAAAGTCTGTCCTATCCTATAATACTGCAAAAACTGAACTCTAAGTAAGATGAAATATCCCAAATAAGGGTGATATTTGCTTATTTCCTGTCTGATAAGATAATTCGTCTCACTAAGCAGATTTTATGTTAGAGTGTTTGACTTGTTTTAAGGGTTTTGCTCCTAAATGATCTCAGTAAGATATTACAGCTTGTAGCTGAGATTTTATGACATATTTTGAGTAAAACATGCTTGAAACTAGAATATCAACTCATGCGAAGCTGTGTCATTAACACTCACAAGAATAAAACTACTTTTTTTAAGTAATAATGTCTTACTTCAAGCATGAAAAAAAAAAATTGTGATGCAGAGCGCAAATCATTAAGTCAAGATAATGGCACTAGCATTTGCTTAATTTAGGAATATTCAAAATATTGAGCAAAAAGTGCACTTGTTATTTGTGAGAATATACTTATTTTAAGCAATTTTTTGTGTTCATTGAGGTTAGCTAATTTTACTTGTTTTGGGAAGTCTTGACAAGCCGAATTTTCTTGTTCTATTGGCAGATAATTTTTCTTACTTCAAATAAAATACCCCACATTTTTGTATTTTTCTGTTCTTGTTTTTGAACACTGACTTTTTGCAGTGTAAAAGAAGCCTTGAAATGTGTTTGTTGCGAAGTGTCACTCACGCCATGACGATGACGCTGAAGTCCAGCCAGTTCCACGGGTCCCTCAGGAAGGTGAAGGGTCCCACGCAGAAGCCCCTCGCCAAGATCTTGATGAGCGACTCGAAGGTGTAGATACCTGTGAAGGTGTACCTGGCACGAAGGAGGCACATATAAAACTTGGCGGTTGGGACATCGGGGAGGGGAGGGACGAACGCCGACGTGCACTCACTCCAGGTACTTGGCCCAGGTGATGGGTTCCGACATGGCCATGAAGCAGCAGTTGGTCAGGATGGTGCACATGATGAACAAGCTGAACAACGTGCGCTCGTTGAGGAACACAACTCCAGAGGTCAGGACACAAATCA
The DNA here is from genome assembly GCF_033978795.1 of Nerophis ophidion. Taxonomy (NCBI): domain Eukaryota; kingdom Metazoa; phylum Chordata; class Actinopteri; order Syngnathiformes; family Syngnathidae; genus Nerophis; species Nerophis ophidion. The sequence continues at coordinate 8,110,294 of NC_084625.1, forward strand.
CAGGTCACAGCAAATAAAGTCTCCCGACACGCTAAAGCAAGTGGTTCTCAACCTTTTTTCAGTCATGTACCCCCTGTGAACATTTTTTTTAATTCAAGTACCCCCTAATCAGAGCAAAGCATTTTTGGTTGAAAAAAAAGAGATAAAGAGGTAAAATACAGCACTATGTCATCAGTTTCTGATTTATTAAATTGTATAATATTGCTCATTTGTAGTGGTCTTTCTTGAACTATTTGGAAAAAAAGATATAAAAATAACTAAAAACGTGTTGAAAAACAAACAAGTGATTCAATTATAAATAAAGATGTCTACACATAGAAGTAATCATCAACTTAAAGTTGTTATGATCCGGATCCCGATTCATACCGTATTGTTGTTTTGTTCCATTTTTGTATCACTCTCTGTCGTTTGACTTCCTTAGTTCCTGTTTGTTCTGTCACCATGGTTGCTTATTGTTTTCACTTTCCCCCTGCTTTTGACGCACACCTGTTTTTGTTAATCACCGTCCTTATTTAAGCCAGCCCTTTCTGTTCATTCACCCTAGGATCCTAGGACGACTGCTTTTCCATGTTTATACTTGCTAGCTTTCGCGGTACGTTTAGTTTATTCCTAGCTCTCATGCTAATTGTTTTGTTTTCCCTTTTTGTGCCTTTGTGCCAAGTGTGGTGTATCTGTTTGTTTCCCTAGCTCCCATTCTAGCTCCTTTTGTTTGCCTTTTCTGCCAGTATTTTTGTTCTTAGCCTTCTATTAGTTAAATAAATCCTTCTTTTCTTACCAAACGCTGTGGTCTTGCCCGGAAGAACAAATCCGGCATCGCTATGCCCAGCAAGTCTCACAAAAGTGCCCTCTTTGGGGATTGTAATAGAGATCCATCTGGATTCATGAACATTTCTTCACAAAGAAAGAAATCTTTAACACCAATATTTATGGAACATGTCCACAAAAAATCTAGCTGTCAACACTGAATATTGCATTGTTGCATTACTTTTCACAGTTTATGAACTTACATTCATATTTTGTTGAAGTATTATTCAATAAATATTTTTATAAAGGATTGTTGAATTGTTGCTATTTTTAGAATATTTGAAAAAAATCTCATATACCCTTTGGCATACCTTCAAGTACCCCCAGGGGTACGCCTACCCCCATTTGAGAACCACTGCTGCTAAGCGACAGCAACACGGGCCGGGGGCGAGGGCTGGTGCTGGTGGGCACCATCCACACGTGTCCAATCATAGCGTGGCGCAGCAGGAAGGTAAATATCACCTTTACGTACCTTGCTCCGTGTTGCGTGCGGGAATATGGAGGTGGGCGGGGGCGAGCGCGGCTGTCAGTCACGGCTATAAATGCATCATAATTACACTCATTGAGCGCACGGAACAAACTCCCCGTGTGAGACTTTGAGCGGCGGCCTAATTGTTGATGGAGTGGCGGCTGGAATGATGGCGGCGGCGAGATAATACGCTTAGCTATTGACAAACAACGTAAATGCCCCCCTCAGCTCCCCCGCCCCCGACACAGAGCCAGGAGCTAATTACGGCGTAATGACAGGCCTGCCTTTAAGGACCGCCATAGCTGTGATGTCATTACGTCGCCCACGCCCTCCACAGGAGCCTTCTTTTCTTGCTTCCTTCGCCTCTCAGCCGCTTTTATCCCCAAAAAAAGCCAACCGTCGGCCCTCCCTACCAGTGCAGACTGTTTGATGACCGCTATTGTTCGGGGAGAGAAGTGAAACCGCGCCGAGGGCGACGGACGGCATCAAAGCCTCGTGGGACAATCGGATCAAAAGGCGTGTCCTTCACAGCGACGACTTGGTCAAAAGTGACACTTGAGCGAGGGACATGAAACTCACGACGGCCTCACGGCACAGCTTGTCACGGTGGCGCCACGGCGGTCGGGCCGGAATCCAGAACGCACTTGATCACACACAAACACTCATAAAAACTCTGGGCGTCCACTTCACCAGAACCCCCCCTGTATAAAACCCTCGTAAGAACACACCAGCGCCACATCAGCAGCGCCGCACCTCTGCCGCCGACCTCTTCACCCGCTTATCCCCCTGACAACAACAGCGTGTCCGCCGGCTCGCCATCTCTCAACGGCTGCAGCCGTGGCCATGGCTAAGAATAGACGAGTACGGGGTGAGGACAAGGCACGGGATGGGGTTGGGGCGATATTTGGGGACAAGGGGGGTGGGGTCGGGTGAGTTTCGGGTGTGAAGTCATGTCTGAGGCCGCCGTCCGCCATGTCAGACTTTTCTGGAATTCTGATGACTGACGGTGTTACAATGTTGTCTAGGGTCCAGCAGGAAGTCCAGACCACGGACATAGAGACATCCACCTGTCACAACCAACATGGCCGCACTCACCCCGCTCTGCACCATCACTTCATCACACAAGGCTTAGTTTCTGCCTCTTTCCTCACTTTGAGGCGGTATTTTCTCGACGTTATGTGTGAAGAGTAGGGATCCATCCATCTTCTTCCGCTTATCCGAGGTCGGGTCGCGGGGGCAACAGCCTAAGCAGGGAAACCCAGACTTCCCTCTCCCCAGCCACTTCGTCTAGCTCTTCCCGGGGGATCCCGAGGCGTTCCCAGGCCAGCCGGGAGACATAGTCTTCCCAATGTGTCCTGGGTCTTCCCCGTGGCCTCCTACCGGTTGGACGTGCCCTAAACACCTCCCTCGGGAGGCGTTCGGGTGGCATCCTGACCAGATGCCCGAACCACCTCATCTGGCTCCTCTCGATGTGGAGGAGCAGCGGCTTTACTTTGAGTTCCTCCCGGATTACAGAGCTTCTCACCCTTTCTCTAAGGGAGAGACCCAAACTCATTTCGGCCGCTTGTACCCGTGATCTTATCCTTTCGGTCATGACCCAAAGCTCATGACCATAGGTGAGGATGGGAACGTAGATCGACCGGTAAATTGAGAGCTTTGCCTTCCGGCTCAGCTCCTTCTTCACCACAACGGATCGGTTCAACGTCCGCATTACTGAAGACGCCGCGTCGATTTCACGATCCACTCTTCCCCCACTCGTGAACAAGACTCCTAGGTACTTGAACTCCTCCACTTGGGGCAAGGGTCTCCTCCCCAACCCGGAGATGGCACTCCACCCTTTTCCAGGCGAGAACCGATACTAATCGGCCGATAAATGCTTTAAAATGTGATGTCGGAAATTATCGGTATCATAAAGTAAAATTTATGACTTTTTAAAACGCCGCTGTGGACACGGACTTAGGGAGAAGTACAGAGCACCAATAAACCTTAAAAGGGGAACATTATCACAATTTCAAAAGGGTTAAAAACAATAAAAATCAGTTCCCAGTAGCTTGTTGTATTTTTTGAAATTTTTTTCAAAATTTTACCGGTCCCGGAATATCCCTAAATGAAGCTTTAAAGTGCCTTATTTTCGCTATCTTCGAAACCACTATCCGTTTCCCTGTGACCTCATACAGGGCTGCCAATACAAACAACATGGCGCTTACCACAGCAAGATATAGCGACATTAGCTCGGATTCAGACTCGGATTTCAGCGGCTTAAGCGATTCAACAGATTACGCATGCATTGAAACAGATGGTCGGAGTATGGAGGCAGATAGCGAAAACGAAATTGAAGAAGAAACTGTAGCTATTGAGCGAATAGCGATTGACACTATTCGGCAATAGCAAGGGTGTACCTAATGAAGTGGCCCATAGCATGGCCGCCTTATTAGCATCGCCGGTAAAATGTGTGGACCAAACGATCAGGACTTTCGCATCTTGTGACACTGGAGCAACTTAAATCCGTTGATTGGTAAGTGTTTGTTTCGCATTAAATGTGGGTATCTAGTTTCAAATGTACATACAGCTAGCGTAAATAGCATGTTAGCATCGATTAGCGTAGCATGTTAGCATCAATTAGCTGGCAGTCATGCCGTGACCAAATATGTCTGATTAGCACATAAGTCAACAACATCAACAAAACTCACCTTTGTGATTTCGTTGACTTAATCGTTGCAAATGCATCTGCAGGTTATCCATACATCTCTGTGGCATGTCTGCCTTAGCATCGCCGGTAAAATGTGCAAACACTCTGGCACATTCAATGGGGGTCTGGCGGAAGATTTCTTGCCAGTGGTGCAACTTGAATCCCTCCCTGTTAGTGTTGTTACACCCTCCGACAACACACCGACGAGGCATGATGTCTCCAAAGTTCCAAAAAATAGTCATAAAAAAGGAAAATAACAGAGCTGAGACCTGGTGTTTGTAATGTGAAAATGAAAATGGCGGGTGTATTACCTCGGTGACGTCACGTTCTGACGTCATCGCTAAAAGACCGATAAACAGAAAGGCGTTTAATTTGCCAAAATTCACCCATTTAGAGTTCGGAAATCGGTTAAAAAAAAATACATGGTCTTTTTTCTGCAACATCAAGGTATATATTGATGCTTGCATAGGTTTGGTGATAATGTTCCCCTTTAAAAAAACTTCCTTTGCGCGCCGCCCAATCACATAATATCTACGGCTTTTCACACACACAAGTGAATACAAAGCATACTTGGTCAACAGCCATACAGGTCACACTGAGGGTGGGCTTATAAACAACTTTAAAACTGTTACAAATATGCGCCACACTGTGAACCCACACCAAACAAGAATGACAAACACATTCCGGGAGAACATCCGCACCGTAACATAACATAAACACAACAGAAAAAATACCCAGAACCCCTGGCAGCACTAACTCTTCCGGGACGCTACAATATACACCTCCTGCCCCCCAACTCCGCCCACCTCAACCTCCTCATGCTCTCTCTGGGAGAGCATGTCCCAAATTCCAAGCTGCTGTTTTTTTAGGCATGTTAAAAAAAATAATGCACTTTGTGACTTCAATAATAAATATGGCAGTGCCATGTTAGCATTTTTTTCCATAACTTGAGTTGATTTATTTTGGAAAACCTTGTTACATTCTATAATGCAGTGATTCTCAAACGGGGGTACTTAAAGGTATGCCAAGGGGTACGTGAATTTTTTTTTTTAGTATTTTAAAAATAGCAACAATTCAAAAATCCTTTATAAATATACTTATTGAATAATACTTCCACAAAATATGAATGTAAGTTCATAAACTGTGAAAAAAATACAACAATGCAATATTTAGTGTTGACATCTAGATTTTTTGTGGACATGTTCCATAAATATTGATGTTAAAGATTATTTTTTTGTGAAGAAATGTTTAGAATGAAGTTGATGAATCTAGATGGATCTCTATTACAATCCTCAAACAGGGCACTTTAAGTTGATGATTACTTCTATGTGTAGAAATCTTTATTCATAATTAAATCACTTGTTTATTTTTCAACAAGTTTTTAGTTTTTTTATATCTTTTTTTCAAATAGTTCAAGAAAGACCACTACAAATGAGCAATGTTTTGCACTGTTATACAATTTAATAAATCAGAAACTGATGACATAGTGCTGTATTTTACTTTTTTATCTCTTTTTTTCAACCAAAAATGCTTTGTTCTGATTAGGGGGTACTTGAATTAAAAAAATGTTCACAGGGGGTACATCACTGAAAAAAGGTTGAGAACCACTGGTTTAATGCATCCAGAGGGGCATCACAACAAAATTAGGCATAATAATGTGTTATTTCCACGACTGTATATACGGTTGATATCGGAATCGGTAATTAAGAGTTGGACAATATCGGCAAAAAAGCCATTGCAGAACATCTCCAGTGAAGAGGGGACAAACATGGCGCGCCTTGACATGATAAGCCTTGACATGAGCGTGGAAGCAATTAAAGATCCCGTTTACACCGCACAGCTGCAACGATCGGATGTTATTGCCCTCAAGTGACACAGATCTAACGCCTTCGACTTTTGGAAAACCAGGTTGTGGAGAGGCGGAGGCGACGGTCCGACAGAGAGGCAGAGCACGCTGGAGCCCGGCCCAAGATGGCGGAAAGGTAGTAGCAACTTCCTTGTTTTTTTTTTTGTTTTTTTACAGAATCCGGTCAACTTCCTTTGTTTTCACTTCATCGAACTGCACATGCGAATGACGTCGAGGCCACATTGCGACCACATTGGTACCTGTGCCCGTTTCCACTGCAGTCTTAATAAGACCACATTTTACTTGCAGTGTAAACAGTCAGCTGGAAAAAAAATCTGATTTCCCAAAAAATCAGGTTTCGGACACTTTGGCCTGCAGCGTAAACAAAGTCAAAGTGTAACAAGCCAACCTGATCACCGAGCAGCTTTGAGGCAGGATATGAGTGGACCAGGATCCTGACGGCCACGGCGCGTATAGGATGGAAGGGGCTGAAGAAGTACAAGGCGGATGTGGCGTTGAAGCGAAAGATGGCCTTGCCTTTGTTCAGCACTATGAAGGTCTGCCAGAAAAGAAAAGAAAACATTAACTTACACAGAACTACCACATGGTAAATTAGTTTAATTGCTTAAATCTGAGGTGCCTAAACGTTTTGCCTCTAAGGGCCTAAGTGAAAATATGCCAAACAGAGATTTTTACCATGCAACAGCACCACGAGGGAGGAATTTAGTCTCATGTAAAAATGAGGTGTACAGAGGTTAAATAGATGGCAACTAGTTAGCTTGTAATAGAAAAAAATTTATAGACTTTACAGTAAAAAAAAAATGGCACCTCTGTCACCAGAAATTTACCATAAAATGTGTTTCTTTTACACCAAATTATTGTATATTACAATACTGTACCACTGTTTATACGTTTAAATTCTAGTGACTAAATGACAGTTTTTTTTTACAGTGCATCACTGTAAATTCAAACACGGTACTACTTATTTTTACGGTAAAATGTTGGCGACCGAGCTGGCAGTTTTTTGCAGAAGAATCTAAAATCCTAGTTTTTACAGTGAATTACGGTAAATGGAAAAGTGGTACCAACGTTTTGTTTTTTCTAATGACCGAGCTGCCAGGTTTTTACAGAAAATGTCTTTTAGAGTGCAAGACTCCTCTTCCTCCTATCCAGGAGATCGCAAAAAGCCGCTGCCTGACCAGGGCTTAGAAAATCTGCAATGACTCCTCCCACCCCCACCAAGGACTGTTTTCACTGCTGGACTCTAGAAAGAGGTTCAGCAGCCTCCGAAGCAGAACCTCCAGGTTCTGTAACAGCTTCTTCCCTCAGGCCGTAAGACTCTTGAACGCATCATAATTAAATTATCCCCTCAACTCCCCCCAAAATGGATTAACTCGCTGGAATAAAAAAGGCAATATAACATACATCCATAAACGTGGACACATGTGGAAAAAGTGCAATTTATTTATCCGTACAGTAATCTATTTATTTATATATACATATTTATGTATTATTTATATATATTTATCTAATTATATATGCACCTTATTGCTTTTTTTTATTCTGCACTACCATGAGCTTATGTAACAAAATGTTGTTCTTATCTGTGCTGTAAAGTTCAAATTTGAATGACAATAAAAAGGAAGTCTAAGTCTCTAAGTCTATCTAGCCATCCATCCATTTTCTACCCCTTGTCCCGTTCGGGGTCTTGGGGGTGCCGGAGCCTATCTCAGGGCGGTATAGCTCGGTTGGTAGAGCGGCTGTGCCAGCAACTTGAGGGTTGCAGGTTCAATCCCCGATTGCGCCATTCTAGTCACTGCCGTTGTGTCCTTGGGCAAGACACTTTACCCACCTGCTCCCAGTGCCACCCACACTGCTTTAAATGTAAAAATTAGATATTGGGTTTCACTATGTAAAGTGCTTTGAGTCACTAGAGAAAAGCGCTGTATAAATACAATTCACTTCACTCAGCTGCATTCATGCTGAAGGCGGCGTAAACCTTGGACAAGTCGCCACCTCATCACATATAGACGTACAACATTCACACTCACATTCACACACTAGGGACCATTTAGTGTTGCCAATCAACCTATCCCCAGGTGCATGTCTTTGGAAGTGGGAGGGAACCCACGCAGTCACGGGGAGAACACGCAAACTCCACACAGAAAGTTCCCAAGCGCAGGGTCGAACCCTGGACCTTCGTGTTGTGAGGCAGACGCACTAACCTCTGCCACACCGTGCTGCCCTCTTTTACAGTGCATTACTATAAATTGAAAAACGACACCACTGTTATTTTCACTACGAAATTCTGGAGACAGAGCTGCTAATTCTAATTCATAAAATCCACATTCCCAGTTTTTGGAGTGCATTACTGTAAACGGAATAAATGGTACAACTGTTTTTAACTGTGAAATTCTGGTGACTGAGCTGGCAGGTTTTTAAATAAAATCCACGGATCTGATAACATGATCAGAGTGCAGAAGCGTTACGATATATATATATATATATATATATGTATAAATGTGTATATATATATATGTATATATATATATAAACTCTACATAGATATATATATTATACACACACATATATATATATATACATACATACATATGTATATATATATACACACATACATAAATATATATATACATAATGTATATATATATATATACACATACATACATGTATATATATACATATATACATACATATGTATGTGTGTATATATATACATATGTTTATATATATGTATATGTGTATATATATATATATGTGTATGTATGTATATGTGTGTGTGTATAATTATGAGTGCGAGAAAAAATCGATTCGAATACGTTGTGCAATTCAGAATCGATTCTCATTTTTAAAAAATAAATTTTTATTATTTTTTTATCTTAAAACATTTTTTTTTTTTTTAATCAACCGAACAAAACAATACACAACAATACCATAACAATGCAATCCAATTCCAAAACCAAACCTGACCCAGCAACACTCAGAACTGCAATAAACAGAGCAATTGAGAGGAGACACAAACACGACACAGAACAAACCAAAAGTAGTGAAACAAAAATGAATATTATCAACAACAGTATCAATATTAGTTATAATTTCAGCATAGCAGTGATTAAAAATCCCTCATTGACATTATCATTAGACATTTATAAATTTTTTTTAAAAAAGAACAATAGTGTCACAGTGGCTTACACTTGCATCACATCTCATAAGCTTGACAACACACTGTGTCCAATGTTTTCACAAAGATAAAATAAGTCATATTATTGGTTCGTTCAATAGTTAAAACAAATTTACATTATTGCAATCAGTTGATAAAACATTGTCCTTTACAATTATAAAAGCTTTTTTTTAAAAAGTCTACTACTCTGCTAGCAGGTCAGCAGACTGGGGTAGATCCTGCTGAAATATATGTATTGAATGAATACAGAATCCTTTCAAATCATTTCTTTTTTAATGAATGTCTAATGATAATGTCAATGAGGGATTTTTAATCACTGCTATGCTGAAATTATAACTAATATTGATACTGTTGTTGATAATATTCATTTCTGTTTCACTACTTTTGGTTTGTTCTGTGTCGTGTTTGTGTCTCCTCTCAATTGCTCTGTTTATTGCAGTTCTGAATGTTGCTGGGTCAGGTTTGGTTTTGGAATTGGATTCCATTGTTATGGTGTCTGTGTATTGTTATGTTGGATTGATTAAAAAAAATAATAATAAAAAATATATATATATATATATTTTTTTTAAATCGATTTTTTAAAAAGGAGAATCGATTCTGAATCGCACAATGTATTCGATTCGATTTGTATTCGAATCGATTTTTTCCAACACCCCTAATATATATACATACATACATACATACATATATATATATATATATTCCTTCTGCATTTTTTCTACAAATGTAAATGTCTTTAAAACACACACCTACAATTATCCCATGAATTGCAAAGTCGCTTATAAATAGCAATGGCCAGGCCGCCCAACTCACAGTAAAAACATGAATAATTATATCATTATATTTGTGTTATCGTTTAAGATGGTTGCTCTAATTGCGGCTAACAATTAGGATGCTCGTTGCCAGCTCGAGATTAGTGAGTTAGTTTCCAGCTACAAATTAGCGTGAAAGTTGTCAGTTCGCGATTAACGCAACATTTGCCAGCTCACCATTAGTACGTTAGCTTCCAGCTAGAAATTAGCGTGCTAGTGGTCAGCTAGCGATTGGCGCGCTCGTGATTAGTGCGTTACTTGCCAGCTGGCATTTAGCATGCTTGTTGTCAGCTAGCGATTCGTGCAGCAGTTGCCAGCTAGTGACTGGCGTGATAGTCGTCAGCCAGCGACAAACACGGCAGTTGCCAGCTAATGATTAGGGTACTAGTTGCCAGTTAGCGATTTCTGCGCTAGTTGCCTGCTAGCTTTTAGCGAAGCTATAATTGATTGACTTTAATATTATTTAAATATCTTAGTACAGTATTGCACAAAAAACTATGTAACTTTAGGACAAGTTTAGTGAAGTGAAGTGAATTATATTTATATAGCGCTTTTTCTCTAGTGACTCAAAACGCTTTACATAGTGAAACCCGATATCTAAGTTACATTTAAAGCAGTGTGGGTGGCACTGGGAGCAGGTGGGTAAAGTGTCTTGCCCAAGGACACAACGGCAGTGACTAGGCTGGCGGAAGCGGGAATCGAACCTGCAACCCTCAAGTTGCTGGCACGGCCACTCTACCAACCGAGCTATGCCGTTTAAATTAAAACCCAATCACAATTTTAGTATAGGGTCCCTGCTCCTTGATGGATCAGTTTGGGGTCCCATAGGAGATTGAGAAGAAAGAGGATTTGGGCTTGTGCACTTTGAAGGGCTTTTTCTTTGACGTGTATTCTGAGGAGCGCGTGGGCGAGTAGTCGGAGCCAGGAGTGGAAGGACATTGGATTGAGTTCTAAAACATGTCCTGTTTTCTGCTCATTTGTCCACTTTTCTTTTTGCAACCGCCTATTCTGATGAAGAATAGTCACCATTGTCTCATTTTGGTGAAGTAAGTGTGGGAGGAATGTGACCTAATCGTCCAGACTGCAACTGCATGGAATGTATACTGTATATTGGATTTATATCCACATGCAAACGAGGTCTGGATTCAATTTGAAAAAAATCTGAATTGTTCTGTTCACATTGACATCTTTTTTTTGATACATGTCACATATTGACCAAAAAAAACGGAATTGACTTGCAGTGTGAGCACAGCTTTAAAAGCTATTTTGCCTTTAAAGGCCTACTGAAATGAGACTTTCTTATTTAAACGGGGATAGCAGGTCCATTCTATGTGTCATACTTGATCATTTCGCGATATTGCCATATTTTTCCTGAAAGGATTTAGTAGAGAACATTGATGATAAAGTTCGCAACTTTTGGTCGCTCATAAAAAAGCCTTGCCTGTACCGGAAGTAGCAGACGATGTGCGCGTGACGTCACAGGTTGTGGAGCTCCTCACATCTGAACATTGTTTACAATCATGGCCACCAGCAGCAAGAGCGATTCGGACCGAGAAAGCAACAATTTCCCCATTAATTTGAGTGAGGATGAAAGATTTGTGGATGAGGAAATTTAGAGTGAAGGACTAGAAAAAAAAAAAAGGTGATTGCAGTGGGAGCGATTCAGATGTTATTAGACACATTTACTAGGGATAATTCTGGAAAATCCCTTATCTTTCTATTGTGTTGCTAGTGTTTTAGTTAAATTAAATAGTACCTGTAAGTCGGAGGGGTGTAGCTACGGGTGTGTTGACGCTGACGCCAGAGTCTATGCGGGAAGTCACGCAGCTGCAGGAGGACGCTGATGTCTCCGGTAAGAGCATACTTATTACCACAATTTTCTCACCGAAAACTGCCGGTTGACATGAGGTCGGGATACATGTTCGCTTTACCGCTCTGATCCATAGTAAAGCTTCACCTTCGGGAATTTCAAACAAGGAAACACCGTGTGTTTTTGTGTGGCTAAAGGCTAAAAGCTTCCCACCTCCATCTTTCTACTTTGACTTCTCCATTATTAATTGAACAAATTGCAAAAGATTCAGCAACACAGAAGTCCAGAATACTGTTTAATTATGCGATTAAAGCAGACTACTTATAGCTTGGATCGGGCTGGGAAATAATGTCCGCTACAACCCGAGACGTCAAACGCACGCATCATTTAAAATTGCAATTTAGTAAACTAAAAAGGCCGTATTGGCATGTGTTGCAAAGTTAATATTTCATCATTGATATATAAACTATCAGACTGCCTGGTCGCTAGTAGTGGCTTTCAGTAGGCCCTTAATCTTACTTAGATTTCAGTTTTTGCAGTGCACAAAACGGCGCATCCTGAAGCGACTGTCAGAAAGCGGCTTGGAGATGATCCGTAAAACATCATCTATGCAACATTTTGACCAAAGAACCACCATTACATGTTATGTAGACCAGTGGTCCCCAACCACCGGGCCGTGGCCCGATTGGTACTGGGCCGCAGAATAATTTTTTATAAAAAAAAATATATATATAAATGATAAATGGGTTGTACTTGTATAGCGCTTTTCTACCTTCAAGGTACTCAAAGCGCTTTGACACTACTTCCACATTTACCCATTCACACACACACTGATGGAGGGAGCTGCCATGCAAGGCGCCAACCAGCACCCATCAGGAGCAAGGGTGAAGTGTCTTGCTCAGGACACAACGGACGTGACCAAGTTGGTACTAGGTGGGATTTGAACCAGGGACTCTCGTATATTTATTTTTTTAAATTAAATCAACATAAAAACACAATAACACAATATACACTTACAAATAGTGCACCAACCACAAAAAAACTCAATTTTTCATGGCAAAAACGTCCCTTTTTCATGGCAAAAACGTCCCTTTTTCATGACAAAGAAGAAAGAAAAAAGAAAAGAAAAGAAAATGACACCCCCCCCGGGCCGCGGGACAAATTATTAAGCGTTGACCGGTCCGCGGATACAAAAAGGTTGGGGACCGCTGATGTAGACCACAAGGAAGTCTTTTACATGTATAAAAAATAAAAAATAATATTCACCCTTTAATGTGCCCTATAATGCGCCTTTTATATGAAAAACGGCCCTGCGATGAGATAGTGACTTTTCCAGGGTGTACCCTGCCTTCCGCCCGATTGTAGCCGAGATAGGCCCCAGCGCCCCCCGCAACCCCAAAGGGAATAAGCGGTAGAAATCGGATGGATGTATGAAAAACGATGGAAAATAGACCATTCATCGGCAGTGCGTCTTATAACCCAGTGCGCCCAATGGTCCAGGAAATATGGTATATTTTTTTCAGTAAATTCATTTAAATGAGCAAGAAAAAAAAATGTCCAAAATGGCCTTTTATGTAAGGCGCTAAGAGGATTTCTGTTTATACAGCACATCAAACATCAAAGTGGTCTGTTTGCCCACGTAGCATTGCACACAATCCAATGCCCAAACAAAGTATCCCACGTGGTGCTTTCTGTTTTTTTAGTCCAACAGCAAAATAAGTACGTTGGGAGTGTTCGCTCTTTGATAAAGTAGCAAAGTACGAAGGCAGTGTCCGCGTGGGTCTGCCTTCCTCCCATCGCCGTCTTCGCCAAGAGTCTTCAGTAAAATTTTCATGTGATATTAAATGCATTTTAATCATGATTTACTTGTACTTCACATTGTTTTCTGCAGGTAAATCTACAATTATTCTCCAGAAAATGTGTGCCGTTTTCATATCTGTGGGTGTCTGGAATGAATTAATTGGATTTACGTTATTTCTTACGGGAATAATTGCTTTTTCGTATGATTCAGTCTTCGCCTGACCTTTTAAAAGGGATTAGAACGGAATAGTTTTTTATTGTCAGCAGGCTCATGTACTGTTGAAGATTAAGGCTCCTGCAAACATGCTTATAGACCAGTGTTCAACCATTCTTGGGCCGCCAAACGAAAATATTTGTTTTTCAGCCGTGGTCCACATCGGCACAACACTTTTCCACCACTTGTGGCAGTAAAGACAAATTCAAACCAACAGTCTGGAGTTTGAACTCTGTAGCTAAATTCATGGAGAAGTTTCTTAAGCGCAAAAAATTATGACTAAAATTGGGAAACTGCATTTTTATTTGGACTTTAATTTTATTGAAAGTTTAGGTAAGAACTGTATTCATTATTAATTTAGTTTATTTCAGCACAACAATTGTATGCAAATGTACTTGTGTCTGTTACTTATGAGTCCCTTCTTATACAGTATATCTGGGTTGTACTTATTTTTCTAATCAGCCTGACATAAGCCTTAGGTTTATGTGTTAAATAAATAAAAAATATTTGTGATTAACACATGCTTTCATATCATTTGACAAGGTTGTAAACTGTAAATAGGTTGGATATAATTATTGAAAAACTCTCAAAATCAATATATTTGAGTGGGCCCTTTGTACTGGAAAAGTTGGGCCCCGAGAAACCTTGTTATTGGCTATTTACAGCTAGTTAAAATATAAAATAAAATAAATAGTGCAAGAAAGATAAAAGTATAAACAAATATTATGTATACAGTAAATTGGCCCTAGTGTGTGAATGTGAGTGTGAATGTTGTCTGTCGATCTGTGTTGGCCCTGTGATGAGGTGGCGACTTGTCCAGGGTGTACCCCGCCTTCCGCCCGAATGCAGCTGAGATAGGCACCAGCGCCCCCCCGACCCCAAAGGGAATAAGCGGTAGAAAATGGATGGATGGATGGATGGATGTATACAGTAAATTGGCCCTAGTGTGTGAATGTGAGTGTGAATGTTGTCTATCTGTGTTGGCCCTGTGATGAGGTGGCGACTTGTCCAGGGCGTACCCCGCCTTCCGCCCGAATGCAGCTGAGATAGGCACCAGCGCCCCCCGCGACCCTAAAGGGAATAAGCGGTAAAAAAATGGATGGATGGATGGATGTATACAGTAAATGGGCCCTATGTGAATGTGAGTGTGAATGTTGTCTATCTGTGTTGGCCCTGTGATGAGGTGGCGACTTGTCCAGGGTGTGCGCTGCCTTCCGCCCGAATGCAGCTGAGATAGGCCCAGCGCCCCCCGCAACCCAAAAGGGAATAAGCGGTAGAAAATGGATGGATGGATACAGTAAATGGGCCCTAGTATGTGAATGTGAGTGTGAATGTTGTCTGTCTATCTGTGTTGGCCCTGTGATGAGGTGGCGACTTGTCCAGGGCATACCCCGCCTTCCGCCCGAATGCAGCTGAGATAGGCACCAGCGCCCCCCGCGACCCCAAAGGGAATAAGCGGTAGAAAATGGATGGATGGATGGATGGATGTATACAGTAAATGGGCCCTAGTATGTGAATGTGAGTGTGAATGTTGTCTATCTGTGTCGGCCCTGTGATGAGGTGGCAAATTGTCCAGGGTGTGCACTGCCTTCCGCCCGAATGCAGCTGAGATAGGCACCAGCGCCCCCCGCGACCCTAAAGGGAATAAGCGGTAGGAAATGGATGGATGGATGGATGTATACAGTAAATGGGCCCTAGTATGTGAATGTGAGTGTGAATGTTGTCTATCTGTGTTGGCCCTGTGATGAGGTGGCAAATTGTCCAGGGTGTGCACTGCCTTCCGCCCGAATGCAGCTGAGATAGGCCCAGCGCCCCCCGCGACCCTAAAGGGAATAAGCGGTAGAAAATGGATGGATGGATGTATACAGTAAATGGGCCCTAGTATGTGAATGTGAGTGTGAATGTTGTCTGTCTATCCGTGTTGGCCCTGTGATGAGGTGGCGACTTGTCCAGGGCGTACCCCGCCTTCCGCCCGAATGCAGCTGAGATAGGCACCAGCGCCCCCCGCGACCCCAAAGGGAATAAGCGGTAGAAAATGGATGGATGGATGGATGGATGGATGTATACAGTAAATGGGCCCTAGTATGTGAATGTGAGTGTGAATGTTGTCTATCTGTGTTGGCCCTGTGATGAGGTGGCGACTTGTCCAGGGCGTACCCCGCCTTCCACCTGAATGCAGCTGAGATAGGCACCAGCGCCCCCCGCGACCCCAAAGGGAATAAGCGGTTAAAAATGGATGGATGGATGGATGTATACAGTAAATGGGCCCTAGTATGGGAATGTGAGTGTGAATGTTGTCTATCTGTGTTGGCCCTGTGATGAGGTGGCGACTTGTCCAGGGTGTGCACTGCCTTCCGCCCGAATGCAGCTGAGATAGGCACCAGTGCCCCCCGCCACCCCAAAGGGAATAAGCGGTAGAAAATGGATGGCTGGATACAGTAAATGGGCCCTAGTATGTGAATGTGAGTGTGAATGTTGTCTGTCTATCTGTGTTGGGCCTGTGATGAGGTGGCGACTTGTCCAGGGTGTGCGCTGCCTTCCGCCTGAATGCAGCTGAGATAGGCCCAGCACCTCCCGCGTCCCCAAAGGGAATAAGCGGTAGAAAATGGATGGATGGATGGATGGATGTATACAGTAAATGGGCCCTAGTATGTGAATGTGAATGTTGTCTGTCTATCTGTGTTGGCCCTGTGATGAGGTGGCGACTTGTCCAGGGCGTACCCCGCCTTCCGCCTGAATGCAGCTGAGATAGGCACCAGCGCCCCCCGCGACCCTAAAGGGAATAAGCGGTAGAAAATGGATGGCTGGATACAGTAAATGGGCCCTAGTATGTGAATGTGAGTGTGAATGTTGTCTATCTGTGTTGGCCCTGTGATGAGGTGGCGACTTGTCCAGGGTGTGCCCCGCCTTCCGCCCGAATGCAGCTGAGATAGGCACCAGCACCCCCCGCGACCCCAAAGGGAATAAGCGGTAGAAAATGGATGGATGGATGGATGTATACAGTAAATGGGCCTTAGTATGTGAATGTGAGTGTGAATGTTGTCTATCTGTGTTGGACCTGTGATGAGGTGGCGACTTGTCCAGGGTGTGCGCTGCCTTCCGCCTGAATGCAGCTGAGATAGGCCCAGCGCCCCCCGCGACCCCAAAGGGAATAAGCGGTAGAAAATGGATGGATGGATGTATACAGTAAATGGGCCCTAGTATGTGAATGTGAGTGTGAATGTTGTCTATCTGTGTTGGCCCTGTGATGAGGTGGCGACTTGTCCAGGGCGTACCCCGCCTTCCGCCCGAATGCAGCTGAGATAGGCACCAGCGCCCCCCACGACCCCAAAAGGGACAAGCGGTAGAAAAGGATGGATGTATTGCACATAGAGGATTATTATTGGAAACAGAGGTATCATTAAAGTGTTCTGTGTTCCACTTGGTCTGCAGTACATCCTTCATCCCCAAGAAGAAATAGGTCTGGGTTCTTATGCTTTAAGCGCAGGTAATACAACTCAGGTAAATAAGAACTTTAACGAGACCAGCGGAGGTGCTGAATGTGTTATCGGTTTGGTTTTGTTTGTGCTTCCTGACGCCAAACTGGCACAAAAAACTATTTGAGACAGGAAGGAGCAGGACGAGGAAACTCCCTCAAGAGGAAGCGAGGCTGGCGGGGGAAGTAGACACATCGCTCGCCAGCCTCGCATCATCGCTTTCACTCATCTTTTTGTCCCCCCAAAAAAATAAAAATCAGTAAAGTTGGTGTTTCAATGAAAGAAAAACGAACTTCAACACAAACAAAGAGAGGAGGCGACTCCCGTTACATAGCGCCCCCCCTGGTGTCCAGGAGGACGCCACACACCTACCCGCTTATCTCTGAAGTAGTACTGGTCGATGTCCTCCAGGGGGACGCCCACCAGGTGAGAAGGGATGTCGGCATAGATGCGCGGCAGCTGTTTTCCCGCCTCCAGGTCAGCCCGGGGCCGAGGGACCTCCACGTCGCCAAGGTCCTAACGCACACACACACACACCTTCATTATTCACCTGTCTGATTTATTTTTGAAAGTCATCTTTACTTTACGCCTCCTGTCTACCTCCTGGTAGTTTTTGTTGCGTCGGGCCTGCTCCTTGACGATGCGCTGCTCGATGGCCGCCAGGGAGTCCGGCGTGAAGCGCTGAAAGCTCTCTGGTCCCATTGGAAACACACAGCCAGCCATCTTCTCATCCTGATCCTGCTGCTGACTGGCCCAGAGTACCAGCTACACACACACACAAACACACACACCTTGACTCATACAGTTAACTACTACATTACCCAACCAATGTTTCACACTGGTTGACTTTCCTTAGATCACCATCTAACTCAGGGGTGTCCAAACTTTTTCCATTGAATAATCAAAGCAAGCCTGGGCCATTTATTTTAAAAACCAATACAATATATGTATAAAAAACATACATTTAGGCCTCCACTCAGGCTTGATCCCGGGGACCCAAAAGGGTTTTGGTAAAAATAAAATGTTAAAAATGTGTCATTTCAGTATTATTATTTTTATTATTATTCAAGTTTGAAATCTTTAGATCAACATTAGGTCTATCTGTCAATAGGTTGTATGCTCCTTTTGTCAAAGAAGACCTTGTTTTTTTATTGAAAAAAAAAAAAGACAAAATATGCAATATTTTCACCCGATAAAATTTTTAAGTAGGTCAACAACTCCTAACACCATTGATTTTAATTCACTATTATTTTTTGTGCAATGACACTTAAAAAAACAACACACTGAACCAAAAGGGTCCTACTCATTAAAGTGTTAAAAAATAAATTATAATTTTTTTTTTTTTTACTGTTTACTTTTAACACAATGGTCTTGATATCAACTTCAGATCTATCTGTGAATTATAAGTTTTTAGTTTGTTCATGTTTTTTGTTTGTTCGTTTTAGGCCATTCTTTAAAAAAAAAAAAACAGCTCAGTTTTTTTATATGGCAAACACAAAATATCCAACATTTGCCCCCCAAAAATATCTCAAAGTGGAATATTTAATGTGACGTAATTGGAGCCTTGAATTGGTCAATAATTCCTAATTGATTTTGATTCACTATTTTTTTTTTTTTAAAGAAAGAAACAGCCTGCATGGCAGCTTTGTGTTATTAGAGTAAACATTGCAACATGTTCTTGTTACATTTCACCTGTTTGCTCTTTTATACCACTTTTTATGTTTTTCATTTTTTTCCATAGTATTTTTTGGGGCCGTTAAAAAATTAAATGGCACCCGGGCCACACTTTGGACACCCCTGATCTAACTGCAGAAGAAAAAAACCCTTTACAGCAAGAAATAGGCAAATCATGACTACTACTATTTAAATAGTAATGATAATAATAAGGGAAAAAATGGGAAGATAACTCCATAAAATGCTATCGAGTGTATTTGTTCGCTTTAAGAGAACGTGTAATAGAGCAGAGTGGCGTATAAATTCCAAAGTTCCTCCAAACAAGGGGTCAGACTGACTATATGTGTGTTTATTGCTCCTGGCAGTAAACAGGGACACACTTTGTATGATGTTGAGGAAGATGACAGAAATAACCAATATGCCAAAATAATGAAAAAGACTAACAAACATATACACTAGGACAGGGGTTCCCAAATTTTTGAACTCCGGGGCCGCATTGGGTTAATATATATACGTTAGAGGTCAGGAAAAAAACACAGAGGCTATTTCATCCCCACAAGCCTGTTTCCCTAAATTGAATCCCCGGACGAGCAGAGAAACCTGCAAAACAGGCTTCTTGGGATGATATAGCCTCTGTGTTTTTTCCTGACCTAACGTATATTCCGCTTTACCCCGGTATATACAGTGTATATATATATATATATATATATATATATATATATATATATATATATATATATATATATATGTCTTGATTGGATTATGAAACAGTTCTGTAGAGATGAAGTAATCTGGTGATTTTTCCCACACCTACATGTATATTATATATATATATATATATATATATATATATATATATATATATATATATATACATACATACATACAGGACTGTCTCAGAAAATTAGAATATTGTGATAAAGTCCTTTATTGTCTGTAATGCAACTAAAAACATGAAAATGTCATACATTCTGGATTCATTACACATCAACTAAAATATTGCAAGCCTTTTATTATTTTAATATTGCTGATTATGGCATACAGCTTACGAAAACGCCAAAATCCTATCTCAAAAAATTTGAATATTTCCTCAGACCAAGTAAAAAAAAAAAAAGATTTATAACAGCAAAACAAAATCAAACATTTGAAAATGTCAATTAATGCATTCAGTACTTGGTTGCCTCTATGCCACGCCCATCAATGCGGCGTGGCATAGAGGCAATCGACCTGTGGCATTGCTGAGGTGTTATGGATGCCCAGGATGCTTCAATAGCGGCCTTTAGCTCATTTGCATTATTGGGCCTGGTGTCTTTCAGCTTCTTCTTCACAATAACTCACAAATTCTCTATGAGGTTCAGGTCAGGGGAGTTGGCAGGCCAATGGAGGACAGTAATGCCATGGTCAGTAAGCCAGTTACTGGTGGTTTTGGCACCGTGGAAATGTCCCATATCATGCTGGAAAATGAAAGATCCAATACTGATAATCCCATTGCTACAAGAAATCTATACAGTGGAATCTCGATTAACAAACCTAACTGCTTCTTGAACAAAGTTCGTACATCGAAAAGTTTGTAGAGTGAAGCAAATTTCTCCATAAACAATGTAAATATGAAAAATAAGCTCCATCCTCGACAAAAGTCCATATTTTACTGAAGGTTTGTACACTTAGGGTAGATCGACTTTCTATTAATTAACAAGCCAAAACAACAATGCGCTGCTCTGCCAACACACACAGACGCCCCCCCGTTGGTGCCCTCACAACGATCAGAAATCACAAAAATCCTTCACTTTAACAACCATATTGCTACAACAAAAAACATTTCCAATAGTAAAATTCACTTACATTATTATCGGCAAAGGAGGAGCCGGCAGAGGGAGAAAAGGAAGGAATCGGGGCGGAGTGGCCGTGTGTGTGCCTTGGAAGAGCTACCGTCTCCTCCGCTGTGAAATAAGTCTGCTTCGAGCCCAGGGATGGAACCCAGGACCTTCGCTTTATGAGACACATGTAGTAACCCCTGTTTCACCGTGCTGCCGTAATCCATGTTTCCTCTTCCATAAGTGAAGTGAAGTGAAGTGAATTATATTTATATAGCGCTTTTTCTCTAGTGACTCAAAGCGCTTTACAGAGTGAAACCCAATATCTAAGTTACATTTAAACCAGTGTGGGTGGCACTGGGAGCAGGTGGGTCAAGTGTCTTGCCCAAGGACACAACGGCAGTGACTAGGTTGGCAGAAGCGGGAATTGAACCTGCAACCCTCAAGTTGCTGGCACGGCCACTCTACCAACCGAGCTTAACCGCCCCCATAAATTGTCACAAACCTAGTCCAATGATTCCTCCAGCCTCTGATCCCATACTCCAGGTAAGTCTTTGAGTTCTTCCCAGTAATCAACAAACTGGGACAGTCTCTGATGGATCTCTTTTTGGCCAACGGTGTACAAACGGTTTCTTTCCAGTGACCAGCACCAAAATTATGGAGAGCTTGTGGGCTCCAAGCTCAGCTTCAAGTCGTTCTGTGTTTCTTCCTGAGGTTCTGCACTCCAATCAAGTCACGTACGTGATCCTCTGAACTTGCAAGCAACTTTTTCTCCTCGATCCAAAACCGCCGTTCACAGTGTCATGCTTGTCCTTCACTAGAGAGGGATCCAAAGTCACTAGCCGCTGCAGCTTCTCCTTTTTAGAATGATGTACATAATCGTGAGGTGGTGTAAATACCACACCTTACCATCAAAATGGTCTAGCTGGTCAGCAGGACCTTACTCCGCATAGTCGCTAACAAGCATTCTGGCACAATACTGAGACATGAAGACAGAAGAATGCGTCGTTATTCAGTCTCCTTCTCAACTTGTTCTGTTTGGCATCTTGAGGTCGTTTTGTCTTGATGGCAATCCAACGTTGCAATGACTGTCGATGAGCTTGGATGTCCCGGAGATGACATCCTTGAAGTGCTTATCCTCCCTATGGAGTTCAGTTTGTTTATCCTGTGCAGTACCAGGGAAGTTCACTGATTCTCCCGAAGTTTATCAAATCCTCACCACAGAAAAACAATTTACAGCTATATCTGGCCGCAAACAATGCTCATTAATGTGGCAATCTCTTCTGAGAGGACCATTAACTGTCCAACCCAAGCTGGTCTTTACAGCATACGGGCCTCCATTAACAGTGTGAACCACTTCCCATGGCTCTAATGCTTGAGGAACATTAGTACCATTTAGAAGGTTAACATTTGCATTGATCTCTTTCTGATCTTTGATATGAGGGATGCTACACTGATGAACTGGAATGCTCTTTTGTGTAAAGATCTCAGGTAGGTCACAAAAGAGGTCTGAGTCCAATCCAGCCAATTGCTGTCAAATACTTTCTCCTGTCCCTGTGTTCTAAGGTGTATTTCTATTTTCCTTACCTTCAGATTTAGCCTATTTATATATAAGTTGCTCAGTACAAAACTAGGCTATACTTCCAGGGTAAAAAAAATGCGTATGGAACAAGTTTCTCGTTTCCTTTCTTGGGCTTTATTTGTACAGGCAATATAGAAAGTGCACAGTGTTGTTTGCAGGCCCAGTTAAACCACCAGACTGTACAGAAACTCCGGCACCTTCTCCGGTCAATTGTAAGCTTGAATTTGCTTAATTGGAACGGGTTTCCTTGTCCTTAGAGTAGATACAAGACATCTTGCGCAGTCTGTGTTTCTGTACTGACTAAACAAACAGCCAAAGCCGATTGTCTTTCAAAAACAATATCTTCTCCTGTGTGTCCTTTCTGTCACACCTGGGTGAAGTCTTGTCTGGATTTAGTCTGGTGTCATGTGGTCGTTTTATTTTGAAAAGTTAACTCTCCCTCTCGTTTCAGATCACTTGCCCTTCCTCCTGTTTCACCGGTCTGACGTCACTCTGATTGCCTGATTGTGCCCACCTGTGTCACAGTCCCTCATGTGTATAAATGTCTCGTCCTCCTCTTGTCTTGTGCCAGAGTGTCTCGTTACTTCATGTGCGTACCTCCAGCGATCCATGTTCAATCAATCAATCAATGTTTATTTATATAGCCCCAAATCACAAATGTCTCAAAGGACTGCACAAATCATTACGACTACAACATCCTCGGAAGAACCCACAAAAGGGCAAGGAAAACTCACACCCAGTGGGCAGGGAGAATTCACATTCAGTGGGACGCCAGCGACAATGCTGACTATGAGAAACCTTGGAGAGGACCTCAGATGTGGGCAACCCCCCCCCCTCTAGGGGACCGAAAGCAATGGATGTCGAGCGGGTCTAACATGATACTGTGAAAGTTCAATCCATAGTGGCTCCAAGACAGCAGTGAGAGTCCCGTCCACAGGAAACCATCTCATGTTCACAGCCATTGCCACGTTCTATGTACCCTTTTTGTCAGGTAAGATTAGTTGTTTAGCATTGCCTCCCTTGGAGCCCTTTTTGTTATATTTTGCATAGTGTCCTCTTTGCACCTTTTTCCCCTCCGCTGCTGGAGCGTTTTGAGTTCATTGAGATTTTGTTAGTTTTTAGGTTAGGTGAGCTCGGCTTTTGAAAGCCTTTTAAGTTTCTCCCCTTTTGGACCCTTTCCCTTGTTCGAAATAAATATTTGTTTTCATACTCCTGCATCTGTGTCCAGAGTCCTGTTCAAGTCGTGACACTTTCCTCCCATAGAAGGCACACATCCAAGGAATGTCCAGCTCCACAAAACAGACACGTTTTCATCCCAAGTAAGTTCTTCTTCCTAGAACCAGGCTCAACAACGCAGCGGAAAAACTACTAGCTCTAGCCTTTTTATAACAGGTAAGGTTTGGCATCCTGTTTTGTTGCAAAAGAATCTCAAACACAGTCACTAGTGATCTTCACTTGCTTCTACACAAACTCTGTAATGCATGGGTGTCAAACTCTGGCCCGCGGGCCAAATTTCTTGTGGCCCTTGAGGCAATATCAAATTAACATTAGAGCTGGCCCGCCGCTGTAACACCACATTCACCGCTAATACTCATATTCGTCAACCCTCCCAATTTTCCCGGGAGACTCCCGAAGTGGATCGTGAGATCGACAGGCGGATCGGTGCGGCGTCTTCAGTAATGCGGACGTTGTACCGATCCGTTGTGGTGAAGAAGGAGCTGAGCCGGAAGGCAAAGCTCTCAATTTACCGGTCGATCTACGTTCCCATCCTCACCTATGGTCATGAGCTTTGGGTCATGACCGAAAGGATAAGATCACGGGTACAAGCGGCCGAAATGAGTTTCCTCCGCCGTGTGGCGGGGCTCTCCCTTAGAGATAGGGTGAGAAGCTCTGCCATCCGGGAGGAACTCAAAGTAAAGCCGCTGCTCCTTCACATCGAGAGGAGCCAGATGAGGTGGTTCGGGCATCTGGTCAGGATGCCACCCGAACGCCTCCCTAGGGAGGTGTTTAGGGCACGTCCAACCGGTAGGAGGCCACGGGGAAGACCCAGGACACGTTGGGAAGACTATGTCTCCCGGTTGGCCTGGGAACGCCTCGGGATCCCCCGGGAAGAGCTAGACGAAGTGGCTGGGGAGAGGGAAGTCTGGGTTTCCCTGCTTAGGCTGTTGCCCCCGCGACCCGACCTCGGATAAGCGGAAGATGATGGATGGATGGATGGACTCCCGAAGTTCAGTGCCCCTCCCGAATTTCTCCCGATTTCCACCCGGACAATAATATTGGGGGCGGGCCGTAAAAGCACTGCTTTTGGCGTTCTCTACATGTCGCCACGTCCGCTTTTCTTCCATAAAAACAGCGTGGCGGCCCACTCACATAATATATGCGGCTCATACGCACACACAAGTGTATGCAAGGCACACTTGGTCAACAGCCATACAGGTCACACCGAGGGTGGCCGTATAAACAAGGTTAACACTGTTACAAATATGCGCCACACTGTGAACCCACAGCAAACAAGAATGACAAACACATTTCGAGTGAACATCCGCACCGTAACACAACATAAACACAAACTGACAAATACCCAGAAGCCCTTGCATCACTAACTCTTCCGGGACGCTACAATATACACCCTCGCTACCACCAAACCCCGCCCCAACTCAAACCCGCCGCCGAAAAAAGGCATCAAATTTGTGTTTTTATTTAATTTGATATGCCATTGATATTTTTTAATTATTATTATTTGAAACTGGATTTTGCATGTCACTATAAAGTTATATAACCCTTGCTTAGTCAATAGTCAATGCAAAACTTGTTTGGGTCCCTATGAAAGGGTTAATTTGTTGAACCTCGGCCCGCGGCTTTGTTCAGTTTTAAATTTTGGCCCGCTCTGTATTTGAGTTTGACACCACTGCTGTAATGTCTTTAAAACGTTGCTTTTCTATTAAATTTGGTCTTGTGGGTCACAGGCGACACTTCTTCATCTGTGTCTAACTTCAAACAGTAGTTTCTTTACAACGGTTTGCATGTTTACAGAATTATTTAAGTCCCACAGTAAATCCTCCATGGCACTGCAGCGCTCTCAAAAAAAAAAAACGATTTGCTTGCAAAGCCTTGTCTTCTGACCTATATACTGGCCCAATGAGTAATTTCTCCATTTCCGCTGACAATATTTTAAATGGGTCTCCAAAATTGCTGTTGGAGCAATGATTTTGCTGTATTGTATCCAAGTTGATTTGGTATGTATTGACACCTTCTAATGAGAACTCTGGGATACTGTTCTAGATCGTATAAACGGGTTGGATGGTTTTGTGTTCTTTCCTCAATTCCATGTTCAAAAGCGTTAGATAAAGCAATGTATTTCCGCCAAAAATCTGCAACTCCTGTTTAGGTCAAATAAAAAGTTTTTGTTTTACCAAAAAAGATGTGATATTATTTCTCTTTTTCAAAACAGTAAGTAATCGCTGATCAGAGCTGTTATGCGATATAGGTGCAGTTCAATCAATCAATCAATCAATCAATGTTTACTTATATAGCCCTGAATCACTAGTGTCTCAAAGGGCTGCACAAACCACCACGACATCCTCGGTAGGCCCACATAAGGGCAAGGAAAACTCACACCCAGTGGGACGTCGGTGACAATAATGACTATGAGAACCTTGAAAAGGACGAAAGCAAGGATGTCGAGCGGGTCTAACATGATACTGTGAAAGTTAAATCCATAATGGATCCAACACAGTCGCGAGAGTCCAGTCCAAAGCGGATCCAACACAGCAGCGAGAGTCCCGTTCACAGCGGAGCCAGCAGGAAACCATCCCAAGCGGAGGCGGATCAGCAGCGCAGAGATGTCCCCAGCCGATACACAGGCAAGCAGTACATGGCCACCGGATCGGACCGGACCCCCTCCACAAGGGAGAGTGGGACATAGGAGAAAAAGAAAAGAAACGGCAGATCAACTGGTCTAAAAAGGAAGTCTATTTAAAGGCTAGAGTATACAAATGAGTTTTAAGGTGAGACTTAAATGCTTCTACTGAGGTAGCATCTCGAACTGTTACCGGGAGTACTGGAGCCCGAATGGAAAACGCTCTATAGCCCGCAGACTTTTTTGGGGCTTTGGGCTCAAATCAATTTTGGGCTCAAAAAAAAAAAAAGTTGGCTCAAATCACTGTAACAAATCATGGGATGGAGGCTGAAAAGGTCAACTCATTGTGGAACAAGTTTGCTCCACTACTACTTCAGGAACTAACACCAACACAGTTCAAAGTAAGGCTGGGCGATATGGCCTTTTTTTAATATCTCGATATTTTTAAGCCATATCGCGAAACACAATTTATATCTTGATATTTTGCCTTAATCTTTAATTAAAATTTGATGCATATGTTCACAGCAGTATGATGATTCTATGTGTCTGCATTAAAACATTCTTCTTCATACTGCATTAATATATGCTACTTTTAAACTTTCATGCAGAGAAGGAAATCAAAACTGTATTTATTAAACAGTTATTAAGCAGTGGCACAAACATTCATGTCGTTTCCCAAACAGAAAGTGCAAGATTGTCAGAGACATTTTAAAACAAGCTATTAGTGCACTTTTGTGCATGATGTCACTATGATGACATATCAAAACATTGAATTAGAGTGCACTTTTTGTACAGAACGCCACTACAATAGTTTCAAACAAATAAAGTGCACTTTTGTGCATGATGTCACACAAGATATTTCAATAACTACATAGTGTTCGTCCTTTGCTATGTGGTAGGTTACTACGGACGTTATTAAATTCTGTTGTTGACTATTTTTTTCATACGGTGTTGATGTGGAAATGGGATTTTGTTGTGTGGCACCAAAAGGAGATGTTGACATGCGGAGTAAGCACTCTTCATTCTCTAGCAGGTGACTTTTCAAATGATGCTACATATTAGCAGTAATGCTACTTTTTGCAGCAACGCTTTTGGCCCACACTTGACAAATTACGGTTGTCTGTTCGACATATTCCCACTTGAAGCCAAACCACCGCCAGACGATGGACACCCTGCTGTTTTTCTTGGGAATTAATCATTCCTTCCTTCGCACCTTCTTTGTCTCGTATTACCACTCGCACGGCTCTGCCTGAGGGATCGAAGGTCCGTATTATCATCGCTTACGTGCAGCTAACGTTACCCATGCTGCTACCTCTCTGCTCCGCGAGGGTGTATGACGTTGTATGTAAGAAGGTGCGCTTGTTGTCTGTGAGAAGGAGAGACAAGAAAGAGCGAGAAGAGCCTGCAGTGTAATGCCAGCAGCTAAAAGCAACTGTGTGAGAACATATACCGTATTTTTCGGATTATAAATCGCAGTTTTTTTCATAGTTTGGCTGGGGGTGCGACATATACTCCGGAGGGACGGCGTGGCGCAGTGGCAGAGTGGCCGCGCGCAACCCGAGGGTCCCTGGTTCAAATCCCACCTAGTACTAACCTCGTCACGTCCGTTGTGTCCTGAGCAAGACACTTCACCCTTGCTCCTGATGGGTGCTGGTTAGCGCCTTGCATGGCAGCTCCCTCCATCAGTGTGTGAATGTGTGTGTGAATGGGTAAATGTGGAAGTAGTGTCAAAGCGCTTTGAGTACCTTGAAGGTAGAAAAGCGCTATACAAGTACAACCCATTTATGTGTGAAATTATTAACACATTAGCATAAAATATTAAATATTATTTATCTAATTCGCGGAAGAGACGAAGAAAATGTCAGCAATCGTCACACACACGTCAACCAATAAGAATTCGGCAGTGGAGGGTCATGGCAGAAGTGCATTGTGGGTCATCGGATGCTAACTGCTATAAGCTACTACCATAGCTATTAAAATGGATCATTTCAACGTTGGCGGTAACTTATAAAAACTGAGAAGGGCTGAACAAAAATGGCACCGAAAAGGAAATCATGTACTGCAGATTACAAACTGGACGTAGTGAAATATGCAGCAGAAAACGACAAGAGGAAGCGGCGCATACCTTTGCAGTTGGCAGAGTTGTTTAGAAGCGACATCGAGGAAGAAAATTTCATGGGATCTATCGATTGGGAGTGACAGATTGTTTGGTAAAGGTATAGCATGTTCTATATGTTATAGTTATTTGAATGACTCTTACCATAATATGTTAGGTTAACATAGCAGGCAAGTTCTGATGTCTTGTGTAAACAGGAACATAAGGCTCAGCATAAAGTGCATCATAATATGAATCCACGCCATCAGATTTTTATCAGAAATACGAGACGCACAGGATTTTTCTGCAGCTTTTAACACATGTACTTGTCCCATAGAAGCAGCCAAGTCTGTGTACAAGTCCAGCTCTTCCATCTTCTTCCTCAGAAGCTCCTTTGGCTGGTATAAAGCGAGTATTTCCTTTAGTCGCTTTTGCCAAAACAGAAACAGCAGCCTCTTCAGCCTCAGCTTAAATTCTGGCGGATGATGCATTGGAAGTATAGCATCTACTTACACCTAAGCTTTGTTTCTTTGACTTCCTGGATATGTTTGAAACGCTGTCATTGTGATTGATTTCATCTTCAACGGTATCCATCCTTATATTCTGTGAAATGGTTGAAGTGCTGTCATCCATGGCAACTTCTACACCTGACTGCTCAACAGCGCCCTCTGTGGCAGCCTGTACTTTTTGACCAATCGCTCAAATAAATCTGTGAGCGTCTTCCACATACTTGCCAACCCGCCCGGATTTTCCGGGAAACTCCCGAAATTCAACGCGTCTCCTGAAAACCTCCCGGGACAAAATTTCTCCCGAAAATCTCCCGAAATTCAGGCGGAGCTGGAGGCCACGCCCCCTCCAGCTCCATGCGGACCTGAGTGTGGACAGCCTGTTTTCACGTCCGCTTTCCCACAATATAAACAGCGTCTCTGCCCAATGATGTTATAACTGTAGAATGATCGAGGGCGAGTTCTTGGTTTCTTATGTGGGTTTATTGTTAGGCAGTTTCATTAACGTCCTCCCAGCGCGGTAACAACACACAACAACAGCAGTCACGTTTTCGTCTACCGTAAACAGCAATGTTGTGACACTCTTAAACAGGACAATACTGCCATCTACTGTACATGCACCACAACACCTCCAGGCAACTTCAACCCTTTACTAATACCCTCCTCCATTCACATCCCATCTCCCTGGATTGTAAGTAACCTAATGTAAATAATCGAACATATTTCGAATGTATATACTTGTTCTTATGCTATCTGAACTCACTATGTTCTCTGCTTGCTGTACATATCCTACTAAGTAAGACCTACACTGTTTCAATGTCCATTTCTCTTTTGATGCAATTGTTGATGACTGAAGTACTGATATCAACCAAAGCTCCTCATCCCACCCCCCGGATTGTAAATAATGTAAATAAGTCAATGTATATACTATGAGGATTAACTTGTGTGATGACTGGATATGTTTGAAACACTGTCACTGTGATTGATTTCATCTTCAACAGTATCCATCCTTATATTCTGTGAAATGGTTGAAGTGTTGTCATCCATGGCAATTTCTACACCTGACTGCTCAACAGCGCCCTCTGTGGCAGCTTGTACTTTTTGACCAAACCCTCAAATCCATTTGTGAGCGTCTTCCACATACTTGCCAACCCTCCCGGATTTTCCGGGAGACTCCCAAAATTCAGCGCCTATCCTGAAAACCTCCCGGGACAAAATTTAATGCGGACCTGAGTGTGGACAGCCGGTTTTCATGTCCGCTTTCCCACAATATAAACAGCGTGTCCACGCAATGATGTTATAACTGTGGAATGATCGAGGGCGAGTTCTTGGTTTCTTATGTGGGTTTATTGTTAGGCAGTTTCATTAACGTCCTCCCAGCGCGGTAACAACACACAACAACAGCAGTCACGTTTTCGTCTACCATAAACAGCAATGTTGTGACACTCTTAAACAGGACAATACTTCCATCTAGTGTACATGCACCACAACACCTCCAGGCAACTTCAACCCTTTACTAATACCCTCCTCCATTCACATCCCATCTCCCCGGATTGTAAGTAACCTAATGTAAATAATCGAATGTATTTCTAATGTATATGCTTGCTCTTATGCTATCTGAACTCACTATGTTCTCTGCTCGCTGTACATATCCTACTAAGTAAGACTTCCACTGTTTCAATGTCCATTTCTCTGTTGATGCAATTGTTGATGACTGAAGTACTGATATCAACCAAAGCTCCTCATCCCACCTCCCGGATTGTAAATAATGTAAATAAGTCAATGTATATACTATGATGATTAACTTGTGTGATGACTGGATATGTTTGAAACACTGTCACTGTGATTGATTTAATCTTCAACGGTATCCATCCTTATATTCTGTGAAATGGTTGAAGTTCTGTCATCCATGTCAACTTCTACACTTGACTGCTCAACAGCGCCCTCTGTGGCAACTTGTACTTTTTGACCAATCTCTCAAATCCATTTGTGAGCGTCTTCCACATACTTGCCGACCCTCCCGGATTTTCAGAGAGACTCCCAAAATTCAGCACCTATCCTGTAAACCTCCCGAGACAAAATTTCTTCCAAAAATCTCCCGAAATTCAGGCGGAGCGCCATGCGGACCTGAGTGAGGACAGCCTGTTTTCACGTCCGCTTTCCCACAATATAAACAGCGTCTCTGCCCAATGACGTTATAACTGTAGAATGATCAAGGGCGAGTTCTTGGTTTCTTATGTGGGTTTATTGTTAGGCAGTTTCATTAACGTCCTCCCAGCGCGGTAACAACACACAACAACAGCAGTCACGTTTTCGTCTACCGTAAACAGCAATGTTGTGACACTCTGAAACAGGACAATACTGCCATCTACTGTACATGCACCACAAGACCTCCAGGCAACTTCAACCCTTTACTAATACCCTCCTCCATTCACATCCCATCTCCCCGGATTGTAAGTAACCTAATGTAAATAATCGAACGTATTTCTAATGTATATACTTGTTCTTATGCTATCTGAACTCACTATGTTCTCTGCTCGCTGTAAATATCGTACTAAGTAAGACCTACACTGTTTCAATGTCCATTTCTCTGTTGATGCAATTGTTGATGACTGAAGTACTGATATCAACCAAAGCTCCTCATCCCACCCCCCGGATTGTAAATAATGTAAATAAGTCAATGTATATACTATGATGATTAACTTGTGTGATGACTGGATATGTTTGAAACACTGTCACTGTGATTGATTTCATCTTCAACGGTATCCATCCTTATATTCTGTGAAATGGTTGAAGTGTTGTCATCCATGGCAACTTCTACACCTGACTGCTCAACAGCGCCCTCTGTGGCAACTTGTACTTTTTGACCAATCTCTCAAATCCATTTGTGAGCGTCTTCCACGTACTTGCCAACCCTCCCGGATTTTCCAGGGAGACTCCTAAAATTCAGCGCCTATCCTGAAAACCTCCCCGGACAAAATTTCAACCGAAAATCTCCCGAAATTCAGGCGGAGCGCCATGCGGACCTGAGTGTGGACAGCCTGTTTTTACGTCCGATTTCCCACAATATAAACAGCGTCTCTGCCCAATGACGTTATAACTGTAGAATGATCGAGGGCGAGTTCTTGGTTTCTAATGTGGGTTTATTGTTAGGCAGTTTCATTAACGTCCTTCCAGCGCGGTAACAACACACAACAACAGCAGTCACGTTTTCGTCTACCGTAAACAGCAATGTTGTGACACTCTTAAAACAGGACAATACTGCCATCTACTGTACATGCACCACAACACCTCCAGGCAACTTCAACCCTTTACTAATACCCTCCTCCATTCACATCCCATCTCCCCGGATTGTAAGTAACCTAATGTAAATAATCGAATGTATTTCGAATGTATATGCTTGCTCTTATGCTATCTGAACTCACTATGTTCTCTGCTCGCTGTAAATATCGTACTAAGTAAGACCTACACTGTTTCAATGTCCATTTCTCTGTTGATGCAATTGTTGATGACTGAAGTACTGATATCAACCGAAGCTCCTCATCCCACACCCCGGATTGTAAATAATGTAAATAAGTCAATGTATATACTATGATGATTAACTTGTGAGATGACTGGATATGTTTGAAACACTGTCACTGTGATTGATTTCATCTTCAACGGTATCCATCCTTATATTCTGTGAAATGGTTGAAGTGTTGTCATCCATGGCAACTTCTACACCTGACTGCTCAACAGCGCCCTCTGTGGCAACTTGTACTTTTTGACCAATCTCTCAAATCCATTTGTGAGCGTCTTCCACATACTTGCCAACCCTCCCGGATTTTCCGGGAGACTCCCAAAATTCAGCGCCTATCCTGAAAACCTCCCCGAGACAAAATTTCTTCCAAAAATCTCCCGAAATTCAGGCGGAGCGCCATGCTGACCTGAGTGTGGACAGCCTGTTTTCACGTCCGCTTTCCCACAATATAAACAGCGTCTCTGCCCAATGACGTTATAACTGTAGAATGATCGAGGGCGAGTTCTTGGTTTCTTATGTGGGTTTATTGTTAGGCAGTTTCATTAACGTCCTCCCAGCGCGGTAACAACACACAACAACAGCAGTCACGTTTTCGTCTACCGTAAACAGCAATGTTGTGACACTCTTAAAACAGGACAATACTGCCATCTACTGTACATGCACCACAAGACCTCCAGGCAACTTCAACCCTTTACTAATACCCTCCTCCATTCACATCCCATCTCCCCGGATTGTAAGTAACCTAATGTAAATAATCGAACATATTTCTAATGTATATACTTGTTCTTATGCTATCTGAACTCACTATGTTCTCTGCTCGCTGTAAATATCGTACTAAGTAAGACCTACACTGTTTCAATGTCCATTTCTCTGTTGATGCAATTGTTGATGACTGAAGTTCTGATATCAACCAAAGCTCCTCATCCCACCCCCCGGATTGTAAATAATGTAAATAAGTCAATGTATATACTATGATGATTAACTTGTGTGATGACTGGATATGTTTGAAACACTGTCACTGTGATTGATTTAATCTTCAACGGTATCCATCCTTATATTCTGTGAAATGGTTGAAGTGTTGTCAACCATGTCAACTTCTACACCTGACTGCTCAACAGCGCCCTCTGTGGCAACTTGTACTTTTTGACCAAACCCTCAAATCCATTTGTGAGCGTCTTCCACATACTTGCCAACCCTCCCGGATTTTCCGGGAGACTCCCAAAATTCAGCGTCTATCCTGAAAATTTCATGCGGACCTGAGTGTGGACAGCCGGTTTTCATGTCCGCTTTCCCACAATATAAACAGCGTGTCCACGCAATGATGTTATAACTGTGGAATGATCGAGGGCGAGTTCTTGGTTTCTTATGTGGGTTTATTGTTAGGCAGTTTCATTAACGTCCTCCCAGCGCGGTAACAACACACAACAACAGCAGTCACGTTTTCGTCTACCGTAAACAGCAATGTTGTGACACTCTTAAACAGGACAATACTGCCATCTAGTGTACATGCACCACAACACCTCCAGGCAACTTCAACCCTTTACTAATACCCTCCTCCATTCACATCCCATTTCCCCGGATTGTAAGTAACCTAATGTAAATAATCGAATGTATTTCGAATGTATATGCTTGTTCTTATGCTATCTGAACTCACTATGTTCTCTGCTTGCTTAACATATCCTACTAAGTAAGACCTACACTGTTTCAATGTCCACATTTCTGTGTTGATGCAATTGTTGATGACTGAAGTACTGATATCAACCAAAGCTCCTTATCCCACCCACCGGATTGTAAATAATTCAATGTGATAACTATGATGATTAACTTGTGTGATGACTGTATTATGATGATAGTATATATTTGTACTGTGAATTGATTAACGTGGACCCCGACTTAAGCAAGTTGAAAAATGTATTCGGGTGTTACCATTTAGTGGTCAATTGTACAAAATATGTACTGAAATCTACTAATAAAAGATTCAATCAATCAATCAATCATCCATATGTGACAATAACATCTACGGCTTTTAGAGAGTGCAGTGCACAACTGCGCAAACAACAGCTGTAAATATACTCCTCCCCTCTTAACCACGCCCCACCTCCGACCACGCCCCCCACCCCCCAGCTCCCGAAATCAGAGGTCTCAAGGTTGGCAAGTATGGTCTTCCACAAAAGCAGTTTTGTGTTTATAAACCAAACATTTTGGTTCTCCTGTTCATTAGCATGAAGCATTGAAACCCCAGCATTATGCAAATGACTTGCAGAATATATTTTCCAGACTGTATTCCTCCAACATTATCTGCATTTTGCATCTGCTCATTAATTTCTCCTATAACTCCTTTAATCTTCTTTCCTCGTGCTTGATGCTGTCCTCGGAGACTTTCAATCTTATTTTCATAAGCCTGAACAGTGAGTTTTTGTTTGTCTTTTCTCATTTCTTTCATTCGCAAACATCTGAACTGTTATCCTTCCACTCCATTTTCACGCACAAACACATACAAAAATTCCAAAATCCACACGTTAAACAACACAGTGTCCTGTGGCACTAGACTAGCTGTCTTATACGCCATTGCATTTTGGAGGTCAAGGCAGGGAATGACATGCAGTTACAAGGTCGGACATTTCATCTGGCATCACAAGGACAAAGATAAGACCTTCTGGAGCAGGGGCCGGGAACCTTTTTGGCTGAGAGAGCCAAAAAGCCAACTATTTTAAAATGTATTTCCGTAAGAGCCATATAATATTTTTTTTAACACTGAACACAACTAAACGCGTGCATTTTTAAGTAAGACCAACATTTCTAGAGTATAATAGGTCTCTTATTCTTTGTAATAACATTGTTATTCTGAAGCTAACTGTCGAGGGGGCGTGGCCCGCGGGCCTGCAGCAAACTGGGGTGTGCCAGGACCGGCCTCGAAATCAGCGAGAGCTGCGTAGATAGCCCACTTGAGCCTTGTTATCTAATCACCCGTCGCTCTGTTATAAGCAGCAGGCAGGATGAGAGATGGGGTTGGGGCTGGAGCCAGAGCGCGAGCAAGAACGAAAGAGAAAAATACAATTGCTGGAAAGCAACTGAGAGACTTATTGACAAATAAAAGAATATTGTAACCCTGAAACGGGCTCTCATGTCGGTGCTTGGTGGTCTGAAGAACCCCCAGGAGGACAATAATAAATAAATAACTTTTTAACGCAACTTCTTGAACAGGTGCGGTAGTAAACGGATGGATGGACTAAAAATGTATGAGAATGTTTTATGTTTTGAACATTATCTTTAACACTTATTACAAGTGGAATTATTCATTACTTATCATGTTAAGCAATGTCAGCTCAGATTTATCTAAGAGCCAGATGCAGTCATCAAAAGAGCCACATCTGGCTCGCGAGCCATAGGTTCCCTACGCCTGTTCTGGAGGAAAGTTCTGTGGTCAGATGAAACACAAATTGAGCTGTTTGGCCACAAAACCCAGCAATATATTTGGAGGAGAAAATCCCAGGAACACCATACCCACCGTCAAGCATGGTGGCGGTAGTATTATGCTCTGGGCCTGTTTTCGTGCCAATGGAACTGGTGATTTACAGAGAGTAAACGGGACAATGAAAAATGACGATTACGTCCAAATTATTCAGGACAAGCTAAAATCATCAGCCCGGAGTTTGGGTCTTGGGCGCAGTTGGGTGTTCCAACAGGACAATGACCCCAAACACAAGTCAAAAGTGGTCAAGGAATGGCCAAATCAGGCTAGAATTAAGGTTTTGGAATGGCCTTCCCAAAGTCCTGACTTAAACGTGTGGGCAATGCTAAAGAAACAAGTCCATGTCAGAAACCAACAAATTTACCTGAACTGCACCTATTTTGTCAAGAGGAGTGGTCAAAAATTCAAGCAGAAGCTTGCCAGAAGCTTGTGGATGGCTACCAAAAGTGCCTTATTGCAGTGAAATTTGCCAAGCGATATGAAAGCAAATATTAACATTTCTGTGTGTATACTTTTGACCCAGCAGATTTGGTCACATTTTCAATTGACCCATAATAAATTCATGAAAGAACCAAACTTCATAACTGTTTTTGTGACCAACAAATATGTTCTCCAATCACTCTATCAACAAAAAAATAAGAGTTGTAGAAATTATTGGAAACTCAAGACAGCCATGACATTATGTTCTTATAATGCTGTATAATAGACTATATTTTTATGTTCTTCGCATGTGAATAATGCTGTATAATAGACTGTATTTATGTTATTGACATGTGAATAATGCTGTATAATAGACTGTATTTATGTTATTGACATGTGAATAATGCTGTATAATAGACTGTATTTATGTTATTGACATGTGAATAATGCTGTATAATAGACTATATTTATGTTATTGAATAATGCTGTGTAATAGACTATATTTGTTGCGATCTGCTGCTCAGATCTTCACGTGTTTGTTTTTTCATTCTCAGTCTGACCCGTTTATTTCCTGTTTTTGTCCATCACTATGGTTACACATCAGTCCACCTGTTAGTCTCGCCCCGCACACCTGCTACTAATTTTCACCCTCCTATTTAAGCTCACCTTTTCTGTTTACTCATTCTCGGATCCTAAGTTGCCCACGCGCATCAGTGACGACTCTCATCATTCGTATGTATTTTCTCGCTAGCTCTCACGCCAAGCCACTTTATTGTCTAGCTTTCATGCTAAATGTTTTGTTTACTCTTTTGTGTCCTCGTACCAAGTTTTAGTTTTCCTTGTTTTATCCTAGCTTTCACGCTAGCGTCTTTTGTTTACTTTTTCTCTTTACACCAGTATTTTTGTTCATAGACTTTTGTTATTAAATAAATACCTTATATCTTACCTTTGCTGTGTTCTGCTTCGACGCATCCACGGGAAAACTACACCGGCATTACCATGCCGAAGAAGAGTCTTCACAATATTTATGTTATTCACATGTGAATAATGCTGTATAATAGACTATATTTATCTTATTCACATGTGAATAATGCTGTATAATAGACTATATTTATGTTATTCACATGTGAACAATGCTGTATAATAGACTATATTTATGTTATTCACATGTGAACAATGCTGTATAATAGACTATATTTATGTTATTCACATGTGAATAATGCTGTATAATACACTATATTTATGTTATTCACATGTGAATAATGCTGTATAATAAACTATATTTATGTTATTTACACGTGAATAATCCTGTATAAGACTATATTTATGTTATTGACATGTGAATAAAGCTGTATAATAGACTATATTTATGTTATTCACATGTGAATAATGCTGTATAATAGACTGTATTTATGCTATTCACATGTGAATAATGCTGTATAATAGACTATATTAATGTTATTTACATGTGAATAATGCAGTATAAAACTGTATTTATGTTATTCACATGTGAATAATGCTGTATAATAGACTGTATTTATGTTATTCACATGTGAATAATGCTGTATAATAGACTATATTTATGTTATTCACATGTGAATAATGCTGTATAATAGACTGTATTTATGCTATTCACATGTGAATAATGCTGTATAATAGACTATATTTATGTTATTTACATGTGAATAATGCTGTATAATAGACTGTGTTTATGTTATTCACATGTGAATAATGCTGCATAATAGACTATATTTATGTTATTCACATGTGAATACTGCTGTATAATAGACTGTATTTATTGACATGTAAAAATACTTAAATGTCTATTGTGAGTGAACTGTGGTGCTGAATTTCCCCCAGGGATCAATAAAGTACTTTTTATTCTGTTTTATTCCATTCTATTCTTTACAAGTGTATGTAAACTTTTGATCGCAATTGTATATACCCCATTACATTTTTTTTTTAAACTAGAGTAGCTATACTGTGTTATATATGAACGTCCAACTAAAGAATGCATACGGCTGATTTAATGCAACAAAAACTAATCAGAAGTGCCAATAACGGATACTACAGAACATGGCTACTCAACTAGATAATAAAGAGGGCTGCAGTTTCAAGAGCCCAAGGGCTCGGGGGCCTGTACATCAAAATTTGGCTATTTCGTCAGAAAGGCCCCCCAGGTTATAGTTCCTTGAGACTGTGTTTAGTTAATTGCAAAGTAAACACATCGGCTTTCAAACTGCACTGTTAATAAATTAATTATTCTGCCCTCGCTACTTGTTTCCAGCGTGTGCAGCTAGTTAACAACAGTAAGACTGATGTTCCTTCTTTTAAATTTCCTTAATTGAGAATGTGGGATTTACAATATTAACTACAAACGATAAAACACTGAAAATTGACAACATATGAACGTCACTACACTTCTCCATCCACATATTTTACAATCGAGCAAAACACAACAAAATGCAACACACATTAAATATGAAACAAAAGGGTAAAAAAAAAAAAACCTACAATCTGATATATGTGATATATCACTAAGCTTTAGAACTTTGTTGTAAAAATCTCTTTCCGCGTCTGTCCTTGACACCCACATTTCAGGCTGAAATTCTGTGGAAACACTCTGTGGAAACAGTCCCCGCCCACACTGCTTGGTGCCTCGTCTGAGCTGCTGTGACTTAGATGACCATAGTAACTAATTAGATGACCATAGTAACTAATTAGATGACCATAGTAACTAGTATATAATGCAGATTCCAAGCATTGAAAGACTTAGTGTAGTTGAAACCTTCGACGTCCCACTGGGTTGTGAGTTTTTCCTTGCCCTTTTAGTGGGCGCTGAACCGCGGATGTCATTGTGGCTTGTGCAACCCTTTGAGACACTTGTGATTTAGGGCTATATAAATAAACATTGATTGATTGATTGATTTCATTTCATTACACTTCTTCCTTCATTTAGGTTTTGAAGACTGAAAATATAAACATAAAAACGTCCATTGTGTATTTTACATAAATAATCTCCATCGTGTATTTTTACATAAATAAAATAGAAAGTTTAGTGTTAATACAGTCACACAATAAATAAATAAATAGGTTGTACTTGTATAGCGCTTTTCTACCTTCAAGGTACTCAAAGCGCTTTGACACTACTTCCACATTTACCCATTCACACACACATTCACACACTGATGGAGGGAGCTGCCATGCAAGGCGCCAACCAGCACCCATCAGGAGCAAGGGTGAAGTGTCTTGCTCAGGACACAACGGACGTGACGAGGTTTGTACTAGGTGGGATTTGAACCAGGGACCCTCGGGTTGCGCACAGCCACTCTCCCCACTGCGCCACGCCGTCCCTGATAAACTACAATAAACAATAAACTACAAAGATGAAAGCCAATAATAATAATAATAATAATAATAATACAGACAAAATGCAAACTAGATAAAAGCCAATAATAATAATAATAATAATAATCCATCCATCCATCCATCCATTTTCTACCGATTATTCCCTTTTGGGGTCGCGGGGGGCGTTGGCGCCTATCTCAGCTACAATCGGGCGGAAGGCGGGGTACACCCTGGAAAAGTCGCCAACTCATCCAAAGTGCAAACTAGATAAAAGCAAATAATAATAATAATAATAATAATAATAATGTCTGTCTATCTGTGTTGGCCCTGCGATGAGGTGGCGACTTGTCCAGGTGTACGACGCTTTCCGCCCGATTGTAGCTGAGATAGGCACCAGTGCCCCACGCGACTCCAAAAGGAATAAGCGGTAGGAAATGGATGGATGTTTAAACACAGAAATGACACAACATTCATACATTAAAAACAATGTATGTGGCTCATCACTATAAGCGTTGTCGCCCTCTATTGGTCAAATTTAGCACTACAGGTATTAAACGAGGCTTGATCGTCACTCTCTGACAACAACAGAAAAAACACGACCACGAATACAAAAGACATCCCGAACCCAGCAAATTTTCAATACAAAACAAACTAAATACTTTTATGCACAAATTAAATCTACTTACAAAGATTTGAGCAAGTTTCGTGATGAAGTAGCACGTGTGGGTGTCGAGCATTGTTGCTGCTTGTCTGGATAAATGTGTCCGTCGCTTAAAAAGGTCCGCCAGAAAACAATGACTCAAGCACCTGCTCGGATCAGAACATTCATGCTTTGTTGTCCAGCTGTTGTTAAAAGTCAAATGTTTGCAATTAATTTAGATTTTTTTTTTTTACCAGGGTTGAAAGTGTAGTCTTCTTCTACTTACCACACGGCTGTTTCGTTGTAACACTTATGCCTCGCTGTTGCCCCATGTGGGTGGCGGAAGTACTGCATACACGACCAACCCTCGTTTTAATGGTTCCATCCATTTATACCGCTTGTCCCTTTTTTGGGGTCGAGGGTTCCATCAAACCTATTTGGGTGGTGTTCGGGGGGCCAAAGAAAAAGCGGTAGCCAGTGTGTTGGCTTAGCAGTCCTGGTCTTTTGTTGCGCCCTAAAAAGTTTTACTAATGTAAGTATTGTACTTATTCCGCATCAGCCATTTGATTGTAAAATGCACCTTAAGTCGTAGTTTACATTTTAAAAAAGTTGGACGCGTTGACATCGCCATGTAAAATCGTTAATACTTTATTCTCACACACTCCTGAAACACTCTCACACATACTACTGAAACACTCTCAATTTTTTTCTCTCACACACACTACTGAAACACTCTTAATTTTTTTTTTCTCTCACACATACTACTGAAACACTCACACACACTACTGAAACATTCACACACACTACTGAAACACTCTCATACACATTCCTGGAAACCCTTTCCCACACACTACTGAAACACTCTCATACACACTACTGAAACATTCACACACACTACTGAAACACTCTCATACACATTCCTGGAAACCCTTTCCCACACACTACTGAAACACTCTCATACACACTACTGAAACACTCTCATAGACATTACTGAATTTTTTTCTCTCACATACACTACTGAAAAACTCTCATACACACTCCTGAAACCCTTTCCCACACAGATCCAAGATGGCGGCGTACACACTACTGAAACACTCTCATACACATTACTGATTTTTTTTCTCTCACACACCCTACTGAAACACTCACACATACTACTGAAACACTCTCACATACTACTAAAACTATCTCACACACTACTGAAACACTCACACACACTACTGAAACACTCTCATACATACTACTTAAGCACTGTCATAGACACTACTGATTTTTTTCCTCTCACATACACTATTGAAACACTCACACACAACACTGAAACACTTTCACACACTACTGGAACACTCTCACACACTACCGAAACACTCTCACACACACTACTGAAACACTCTCATACACACTACTTAAACACTCTCATACACTACTGAATTTGTTCTCTCTTACACACTACTGAAACAGCCTCATACACACTACTGAATTTTTTTCTCTCTTGACACACTACTGAAACACTTTCATACACACTACTGGAGGCGTTGAAATCGCCATGTAAAATCGCTAATGCTCAACAGTAGCATGTCAATAACAAAGCTTTTCTGAAACGTTTTTCGTTTTAGTTTTTTGGAAAAGTGGAGCCTTACTTAACTAATGTTGGAGACTTTGTTGCATTTAAAATTGCAACAATACCTAGAGGTAGTTTGGCATTGTCTGCTCTCAGTGCTGCTGGAGTGATCACCAAGTACCAAGCTACAAAAAATGTTTGACTCTGGGGGCACATTGAGAGAGAAAAATCTATCTGGGGGGCCAATGTGTATTTGTGTATAAAGTATATATTCACATTTAGCTGTAAAAACCTGCTGTACACTGTGTGCGTTTGGGTCCCTTTTTTCCAGGAACATTAATCCCAAAAGTCACAATGTCCTACTACGACTCTGACAGACCACCTCTAAAAACAGTAGAATTTCATAGTTTTTTACTAAAATATAGTTTTTCTGAAAGTTCTGATATTAAAGGCCTACTGAAATGAGACTTTCTTATTTAAACGGGGATAGCAGGTCCATTCTATGTGTCATACTTGATCATTTCGCGATATTGCCATATTTTTGCTGAAAGGATTTAGTAGAGAACATCGACGATAAAGTTTGCAACTTTTGATGCTGATAAAAACAGCCTCGCCTTTACTGGAAGTCGCAGACGATGATGTAACAAAGGTGAGGGCTCCTCACGTCCTCACATTGTTTTTTAATGGGAGCCTCCAGGAACAAGAGCTGTTTGGACCGAGAAAACGACAATTTCCCCATGAATTTGACCGAGGATGAAAGAGTCGTGGATGATGATATTGATAACGAAGGACTATAAAAAAAAAAAAAATAAATAAATTAAAAAATAACGACGGCTCCGGGCGGCGGCAGTGTGAGAGTTTCAGATGTAATTAGACACATTTACTAGGATAATCCTGGAAGATCCCTTATCTGCTTTTTGTTTTAATAGTGTTTTGGTGAGATTGTAAAGACATACCTCAAGGTCGGATGGCTGCGGTGAACACGCAGTGTCTCAGAGAGAGGCAGAGGAGCCAAACTCACAGCTGCCTTTTAAACAGCTACTACAGGAGGACGAATAATCCAATGATGTCTCCGGTAAGATATATATCACAATTTTCCCATCCAAAAAACATGCTGGTTGACGTAGATAAAAGATGTTCGCTTGACCGCTCTGTGTTAAAAACAAAGAAACACCGGCTGTGTTTTGGTTGCTAAAGGCAGCCGCAATACACCGCTTTCCATCAACAGCTTTCTTCTTTGATGTCTCCATTATTAATTGAACAAATTGCAAAAGATTCAGCAACACAGATGTCCAAACTACTGTGTGATTATGCGATGAATGGAGACCACTTTTAGCCGTAACTGGTGCTGAGCTAATATTTCCTGACAGTCATCATTCCGCAACGTTTTCAACAAGAAACTCGCGGTAAATTTAAAATTGCATTTTAGTAAACTAAAAAGGCCGTATTGGCATGTGTTGCAATGTTAATATTTCATCATTGATATATAAACTATCAGACTGCATGGTCGCTAGTAGTGGCTTTCAGTAGGTCTTTAAAGGTCTAAAAAATTTTTATTTAGAACGTCCGGCGGGCCGGATTTAAAATCTTAACGGGCCGCATGTGGCCCGCGAGCCGTATTTTGCCCGAAAGACGTTCAACAAAAAGATTCTCTACCCAGCTCAGGCTGCCATCATTATCCATGCCACCACACCACAGGTGCAAAGGTGTACTATAATGACAACACCACCTCCACACTGCACCCCACAACCAATCAGGTGGTCCATCACACACATGCACAAGT
Source organism: Nerophis ophidion (assembly GCF_033978795.1). NCBI lineage: Eukaryota > Metazoa > Chordata > Actinopteri > Syngnathiformes > Syngnathidae > Nerophis > Nerophis ophidion. The sequence goes on from NC_084625.1 coordinate 8,153,684, forward strand.
TGGGGTGGCTCCTACACTTTTCACCCATGCAATTCACGACTATTTTAATTATAACAATGCAAAAAAAAAATTGGGAAACTAAATCTATAAAGTGCCCACGAGTGTATTTGTTAGCATTAGGAGAGAGTGAGACAGAGCAGAGGAGCCTTTGGGGAAAACACTGGCTGAGAGCTTTTCAAGTTGCCGGATGAGGAGCGTTTGATTGGAGTATCTCTGAGCATCACCATTGAACGCCATGAAGACGCCGCGCTCGGGGACCCGCCCACAACTCTCACTCGCTCTACCTGGCACCGACTCGGACCCGCAATCAAGCTGACGAGTCTCTAGGAGCTGATGAGACGCAATCACACACACGCACACACACACACACACACACACACACACACACACACACACACAGGCACCACTCCAACACAGGCCGAGCTGCACACACACACACACACACACACACACACACACACAGATTTTTGTATTTCTTACCTTCTTGAGACCTGAGAAAAATGCCTACCTCTTCATGACCACCCTTTCTAGATATAGGGCGGTATAGCTCGGTTGGTAGAGTGGCCGTGCCAGCAACTTAAGGGTTGCAGGTTCGATTCCCGCTTCCGCCATCCTAGTCACTGCCGTTGTGTCCTTGAGCAAGACACTTTACCCACCTGCTCCCAATGTCAACCACACTGGTTCAAATGTAACTTAGATATTGGGTTTCACTATGTAAAGCGCTTTGAGTCACTAGAGAAAAGCGCTATATAAATATAATTCACTTCACATATATAAAGATTTGTATTTACAACAATAACTATATATATATATATACATACATGTATACTATGCAATTATAAAAACGCTTTTTGTGGAAAACAAGTTGGAATTTCACAAGAAAATCTTAGAATTTTGGCAATATTATATTAAAAGTCGTCACTTTACTCAACGTAAGTCAAAATTTTACGAGAAAAACTGAACATGCGTGTGACAATCTGGATGGATGGATGGATGGATGGATGGATGGATGGATGGATGGATGGATGGATGGATGGATGGATGGATGGATGGATGGATGGATGGATGGATGGATGGATGGATGGATGGATGGATGGATGGATGGATGGATGGATGGATGGATGGATGGATGGATGGATGGATGGATGGATGGATGGATGGATGGATGGATGGATGGATGGATAGATAGATAGATAGATAGATAGATAGATAGATAGATAGATAGATAGATAGATAGATAGATAGATAGATAGATAGATAGATAGATAGATAGATAGATAGATAGATAGATAGATAGATAGATAGATAGATGGATGGATGGATGGATGGATGGATGGATGGATGGATGGATGGATGGATGGATGGATGGATGGATGGATGGATGGATGGATGGATGGATGGATGGATGGATGGATGGATGGATGGATGGATGGATGGATGGATGGATGGATGGATGGATGGATGGATGGATGGATGGATGGATGGATGGATGGATGGATGGATGGATGGATAGATAGATAGATAGATAGATAGATAGATAGATAGATAGATAGATAGATAGATAGATAGATAGATAGTACTTTATTGATTCCTTCAGGAGAGTTCCTTCAGGAAAATTAAAATTCCAGCAGCAGTGTACAGAGTTGAGATCAATTTAAAAAAAAGTAAAAAGTAAATAATGGGGGTTTAAAAGGAAACAAAATATAGAAATATTACAAAAAGAATAAAAACAATGGGAATAACAATATAACAGTAAAATAAGAATATGACAGTAAAATAAGAATATAACAAGACAAAGTAGGCAGTAGTGACCATGTTATGAAATCTGTCACTTCATTTCTGTTAGTTTTTCGTGTTTTGTATTTACTTCCTGTTCAGTGCTCTTATTTTGTTGTATTTCCTGTTTTATTCACGGAGCACTGTTGTTTTTCCTCTTTTCGTTGATTGGCAGCGGTTCACACCTGCTGTCAATCACATTAGTGTCTATTTATGTTTCACATGATAAAATCTATGTTGAGAACGTTTATCTGCACGACTGCTTTATGTTTGCTTTTGTTATTTTCTTATGAGTATTAAATATTCTTACCTTCACTCAACTCTCCTTGATTCTTGCATACTCAGGGACACACAACAGCAGACATGCGAGTTCACAACAATGTGTACAATATTATGAGAAAATGTGGAATTTTATTCGATAACAGTCTCGAGTTTACACGACAAAAGTCACAATTGTTTAAAGAAAACTAGCATTTTGGCAATATTATAACAAGAATCAGAATTTTTACATGGCAAATTTATGACAAAAGTCATCATTTTACTCAAAATAGGTCACTAATTTACAAGAACAACAAAAACATTAAATCAACAAAAAAAATCCTGACTTTGGAGCAATGTTCACGGACTAGCATTTGGCTCTCTATTAGATGTAACGGTTTTTCCGTACTGGGACCATAATTTCATTCCTAACTTGTTCACCAGTCTTCATATGGACAGTACTTTTCCTTGTTGATGTCTCAAGATGGGTAGAAATAAAAGAACATACATTCTTGTATTTGTTACTTTTCTGAGACATCCGAAAAATGCCTACCTATTCAGGACCACCCTTTTCTAAATATATAAAGATTTGTATTTACAACATTAACAATATATACATACTATGCAAATATAACAAAGCTTGTTGTGAAAAACGAGTTGGAATTTCACAAGAAAAACTGAGAATTTTGGCTGTATTATATTAAAAGTCGTCATTTTACTCAACGCAAGTCAAAATTTTACAAGAAAAACTGAACATGTGTGCAGTATTATGATAAAAGTTAGAATTGTACTCAATAACAGTCGCGAGTTTATATAAAAAGCTTAAAATGTTGGCAATTTTATGAAAATGCGTAATTTTACTCAACAAATGTCACAATTTTATAAGAAAACTAACATTTTGGCAAAATTATAATAATCAGAATTTTACTGGGCAAGTTTATGACAAAACTCATCATTTTACTCAAAAAATTTCACAATTTTATAAGAACAACACAAACATTAAATCAACAAAACAAATCCTAACTTTGGAGCAATGTTCACGGACTCTAGTATTTGGCTCTCTATTAGTTGTAATGTTTTTTCCGTACTGGGACCATAATTTCATTCCTAACTTGTTCACCGGTCCTCATATGGACAGTACTTTTCCTTGTTGATGTCTCAAGATGGGTAGAAATAAAAGAACATACATTCTTGTATTTGTTACCTTTCTGAGACATCCGAAAAATGCCTACCTATTCAGGACCACCCTTTTCTAGATATATAAAGATTTGTATTTACAACATTAACAATATATACATACCATGCAAAATATAACAAAGCGTGTTGTGAAAAACGAGTTGGAATTTTACAAGAAAAACTGAGAATTTTGGCTGTATTATAATAAAAGTCGTCATTTTACTCAACGCAAGTCAAAATTTTACAAGAAAAACTGAACATGTGTGCAATATTCTGATAAAAGTTCGAATTTTACTCAATAAAAGTCGCGAGTTTATAAGAAAAGCTTAAAATGTTGGCAATTTTATGAAAATGCGTAATTTTTCTTGACAAAAGTCACAATTTTATAACAAAACTAACATTTTGGCAATATTATAATAATAATCAGATTTTTACCGGGCAAATTTATGACAAAAGTCATCATTTTACTCAAAAAATGACACAATTTTATAAGAACAACACAAACATTAAATCAACAAAACAAATCCTAACTTTGGAGCAATGTTCACGGACTCTAGTATTTGGCTCTCTATTAGTTGTAATGTTTTTTCCGTACAGGGACCATAATTTCGGCGCTAACTTGTTCACCGGTCCTCATATGGACAGTACTTTTCCTTGTTGATGTCTCAAGATGGGTAGAAATAAAAGAACATACATTCTTGTATTTGTTACCTTTCTGAGACATCCGAAAAATGCCTACCTATTCAGGACCACCCTTTTCTAGATATATAAAGATTTGTATTTACATTAACAATATATACATACTATGCAAATATAACAAAGCTTGTTGTGAAAAACGAGTTGGAATTTCACAAGAAAAACTGAGAATTTTGGCTGTAGTATATTAAAAGTCGTCATTTTACTCAACTCAAGTCAAAATTTTACAAGAAAAACTGAACATGTGTGCAATATCATGATAAAAGTTAGAATTGTACTCAATAACAGTCGCGAGTTTATATAAAAAGCTTAAAATGTTGGCAATTTTATGAAAATGCGTAATTTTACTCGACAAAAGTCACAATTTTATAAGAAAACTAACATTTTGGCAAAATTATAATAATAATCAGAATTTTACCTGGGAAAATTTATGACAAAAGTCATCATTATACTCAAAACATTTCACAATTTTATAAGAACAACACAAACATTAAATCAACAAAACAAATCCTGACTTTGGAGCAATGTTCACGCACTCTAGTATTTGGCTCTCTATTAGATGTAAAGTTTTTTCCGTACTGGGACCATAATTTCGGCCCTAACTTGTTCACCGGTCCTCATATGGACAGTACTTTTCTTTGTTGATGTCTCAAGATGGGTAGAAATAAAAGAACATACATTCTTGTATTTGTTACCTTTCTGAGACATCCGAAAAATGCCTACCTATTCAGGATCACCCTTTTCTAGATATATAAAGATTTGTATTTACAACATTAACAATATATACATACTATGCAAATATAACAAAGTTTGTTGTGAAAAACGAGTTGGAATTTCACAAGAAAAACTGAGAATTTTGGCAGTATTATATTAAAAGTCGTCATTTTACTCATCGTAAGTCAAAATTTTACAAGAAAAACTGAACATGTGTGCAATATTCTGATAAAAGTTCGAATTTTACTCAATAACAGTGGCGAGTTTATAAGAAAATCTTAAAATGTTGGCAATTTTATGAAAATGCGTAATTTTACTCGACAAAAGTCACAATTTTATAAGAAAACTAACATTTTGGCAAAATTATAATAATAATCAGAATTTTACCTGGGAAAATTTATGACAAAAGTCATCATTATACTCAAAAAATTTCACAATTTTATAAGAACAACACAAACATTAAATCAACAAAACAAATCCTGACTTTGGAGCAATGTTCACGCACTCTAGTATTTGGCTCTCTATTAGATGTAAAGTTTTTTCCGTACTGGGACCATAATTTCGGCCCTAACTTGTTCACCGGTCCTCATATGGACAGTACTTTTCCTTGTTGATGTCTCAAGATGGGTAGAAATAAAAGAACATACATTCTTGTATTTGTTACCTTTCTGAGACATCCGAAAAATGCCTACCTATTCAGGATCACCCTTTTCTAGATATATAAAGATTTGTATTTACAACATTAACAATATATACATACTATGCAAATATAACAAAGTTTGTTGTGAAAAACGAGTTGGAATTTCACAAGAAAAACTGAGAATTTTGGCAGTATTATATTAAAAGTCGTCATTTTACTCATCGTAAGTCAAAATTTTACAAGAAAAACTGAACATGTGTGCAATATTCTGATAAAAGTTCGAATTTTACTCAATAACAGTGGCGAGTTTATAAGAAAATCTTAAAATGTTGGCAATTTTATGAAAATGCGTAATTTTACTCGACAAAAGTCACAATTTTATAAGAAAACTAACATTTTGGAAATATTATAATAATAATCGGAATTTTACCTGGCAAGTTTATGACAAAAGTCATCATTATACTAAAAAAATGTCACAATTTTACAAGAACAACAAGAACATCAAATCAGCAAAAAAAAAAAAAAAAACTGACTTTGGAGCAATGTTCACGGACTCTAGTATTTGGCTCTCTATTAGATGCAATGGTTTTTCCGTACTGGGACCATAATTTCGGCCCTAACTTGTTCACAGGTCCTCATATGGACAGTACTTTTTCTTGTTGATGTCTCAAGATGGGTAGAAATAAAAGAACATACATTCTTGTATTTGTTACCTTTTTGAGACATCTGAAAAATGCCTACCTATTCAGGACCACCCTTTTCTAGATATATAAATATTTGTATTTACAACATTAACAATATATACATACTATGCAAATATAACAAAGCTTGTTGTGAAAAACGAGTTGGAATTTCACACGAAAAACTGAGAATTTTGGCAGTATTATATTAAAAGTCGTCATTTTACTCAACGCAAGTCAAAATTTTACAAGAAAAACTGAACATGTGTGCAATATTCTGATAAAAGTTCGAATTTTACTCAATAACAGTGGTGAGTTTATAAGAAAAGTTTAAAATGTTGGCAATTTTATGAAAATGCGTAATTTTACTCGACAAAAGTCACAATTTTATAAGAAAA